>NW_027094090.1:67151919-67454419 GCF_029207755.1 Chamaea fasciata | reverse complement strand
GGATGGATGGATGGATGGATGGATGGATGTGGATGGATGATGGAGGGATGGAGGGATGGAGGGATGGAGGGATGGATGGATGGAGGGATGGATGGATGGAGCTCTGCTGCCTTCCCATCACTCCCGCCCTCGACTGAGCCAGGAAGGCGAGGGAAAAGCAGTGTCTACACCTTCTTACCAGGAGGAGAAAGCTCTCACAGCCAGCATTACTCTGCCACTAATGGCAATTAGTGGCAGAGTGAGGTTTTCCTGGATCCAATACGGTGAAATAAAAGGTGCCCCAGCTGCTGGAATCCGAATTCAAGGGTTCTGCTACAATGGCTGGAACCACCCCAAGTACCCAAAGCAGCATCAGCACTTTCCCTGCTCAGCGTTGGGTGTCCCTGATGGCGTCTGCCATGCACTGGGTGTCAGTGATCAGCTGCTGAAGAGGAAATGCCGAGCCCTGATATGCAGAGCTGCCCCCCAAGGAAGAGGTCAGTGCAATCAGCCAAGTGCTGAGTGCTGCTGGTTCCCTCCACCACTGACAGGAGTCGAGGGCTCGGGAATTCACAGGCTCAGGCTTTTGAGCAGGAATCTTTCGAAATGCCTAGTGCTCAGATAGACCAGAGGCTTTCAGAACTTTCTTCAGAGGAAATGAGTGGACACATTCACTCTGAAAATGTGAGCACAGCACCTGATCTAGGTTTTGAACACCCAATTTCACAGAATACAACGAGCCTACAACATTATCAGAGGGCAGCAGCACCTCTGCCATGGAGACAGGCTGGGGTTGTTCAGCTTCCCCTCTGGAGAAGAGGAGGCTCCAGAAAGACTCTGGAGCACCTTCCAATACCTAAAGGGGGCCTACAATAGACATAGAGGGCTTATTTTCAAGGGCATGTAGTGATAGGAAAAGGGGTGATGGTTTTAAACTGAAAGAGGGCAGGGTTAGATTAAATATTAGGAGGAAATTCTTTACTAAACGGGTTAGTGAGACATGAACAGATTGCCCAGAGAAGCTGTGGCTGCCCCATCCCTGGGAGTGTTCAAGGCCAGGTTGGATGGAGCTCTGAACAGCCTGGTCTAGTGGAAGGTGTCCCTGCCCACGGCAGAGTGGTTGGAACTAGGTGATCTTCAAGGTCCCTTCCAGCCCAAACCCTGCCGTAATCCTAAATTCAACACAACTAAATCCTGCAGGAAAAATCAAGGGAATATTTACACTGGCCACCATGAAGATTTGACTAAGATCTGCATAAATCATCTCAAAGAGATCTGAACATTAAAATGGCGAAAAATACTCAAATCCCTTAGACAATGTCTGTAATCATCATCTTGAGTCTCAGGACAGATTGCTCTGACTTTTTAGGGGGCCAGGGAACTCGGTATGCTTGCCCCACAACGTCACTGAAGAGACCAGCAGCTCAGAACAGGGCTCCAAACTTTTTGTGATGATTTAGTCGGGACTTGATGCACACAATATCTAAAAGCTCCTGGGATACTGTCCAGACAGGACCTGAGGTGTACAACCTTAGCAGTGCTCCTGTTTTCTGGCAGTACTTTTGTTGTTCCCATCCAAATGGGGATGGGGAAATGTCTTCTCTCCTGTCTGTCTGCCCCTTCTCTTCCTTCTCGTGTTCTTCTGCTCAGTCCATTCCTCCTCACTCATGCACCTTCCTGCTCATCCCACCCCTCGTTCCCCCTGGCTCCTTCAGCTCCCATATCCTACCCTTGTGTCTCTGTCCTCCCCTGGCTCCGTCCTTTCCCGGCGTCACCGCTTTGTCCTCGTGATTCCCACGGCTCTGCCGTGCCCTCAGCACCCTCTCACTTCCTACTCCTCCCACTCCCAGCCTGACCCTGCTGCTGTCCCTGCAGAGGGAAACCCTGCTGAGCATTTTCCCACCGCCCTGACCAGTGCCCCAGCTCGGACGTCAGCGCTTTCGTGCCATGCCCAGGGCACGTGGAAGTCACCACGGGATCCAGCTCCGGGAGTCTGCTGCTGTGTGAGCAGAGATGCTGCCTGGAAGCATGTGGGGACACTGGAGGGCCTGTGCCAAAGTCTGCTGGGATCCCACATCCCGACAGTGGGGCTGGCTGGATTAAGAGCGGCACAGTGGCTATTCTTAGCTACCAAAGGAGCCTCCTGGTAGCTGCAAGAGGAGGGGCCTGGAGCGGAGAATTCCATGTTATAAATGGCTAAAGGCTTTCAAGGGAAAAGGCACTTTGCTTGCAGTGCTGCCTTTTTTTTTTTTTTTTTCTTTCCGTCCCCTGCTGTGGAAGATCCCTCCCTTCATACTTTCTCCCACCACCCTACAACCCTGCCTGAAGCTGACTCTCCAACTGAAGAGGTCTGAGGGTCACTGGAGGGAAGTTCCAGGTGCTCCCTTTCCCCTCCATCTCCTCCTCCCCAGCCATGAGCCGTGACAAGCTCAGCTCAGGGTGAGCTGGAGCGGCACAGGGGCAAGGGGAGGAGAAGCAGGGACGGGAAAGGGTGACTCTGTCTCCTGCCTCAGGGCTGGCTGAGCTGTGCCAAGGCAATCTCATTCCTACGCATGCCAACAAAAAGGTTCCCTGCCCAAATAACAACCTGGAAGTTGGCAACTCTGCAAGCCATGGGAAAAGTCACTGTGGTATGGATGTGTCAGGAACCTGCTGCGCAGGGTTAGGTCCTCTGGCAGCCAGAAAATGTGCAAAACGGGTCCTTTGCATCAGCCTGGTGGTCTGGCCACCACTGAGAGCAGGGAGAAAGTCCGTGCTGATCCCTGGTGTGCTACTTCTGCTGAGAAGAGACAGGAGTTGCAATGAGCTGCAGCACTGCAGCCTTTGGTCCCAGCTTGTGCTATCGCTGGTGAGGTTTAAGTTTTAAAGTGTGGGTCAGTTCCTTTACCATTTGAGTCTACACAAAAGTTATTGACCATTTACAGCCTCGGTCTGATGGGTATACAGCTGCTTGTGCATTGCCAAGTTACTCTTTCATGCTTTTGTCCAGTGGTGTGTTCTGCATATTCTCTCATGTTCAGGCCACCATTTGTATTCCTGTGCTGTGTTTCCCTGCCACTTCCTTTGGATACGCCCCAGCTAACATCCAGGTTGTGCTGGTCCACTAAATCCAGGTCACGTACTTTTAAAATGCAGGAATTTGCCATGCTTCATCTCTTAACTATCATTCTGCTGTATGTGGTTAGGTTTTTTCTAGCAAATAACTGTGGTGGGTTTTTTTTCCTCCAAAGGTGATTATACTTATCCAGTCTGGTCTCCTTCACTTCCTCCTATCTACTCTGGGACTTTACCTACCACTGAAATGCAATCTGCCTCCAGGGGAACAAAAAAGCAGCAGCAATTTAATAACCTGGCACGGCATTGTTACCAGCTCAAAAGAGTAGGGCTAAAAAGGTGAATTCTCCCTGGATGGAGGTATGGAGGCCACACACCTCTAATGCTCACTGGAAATCCTCAAAACAGGGCTTAAAGGAAACTTAATTGAGACCCAGGCCTTCCCCCCATGGCTGTGTATTTCACTTAAAGCTGCACATATGGAATGCAGCTCAAATAAGGGAAAAAATAAAATAAAATAGATGGGATCAAAGGGTTACAGACAGGCAGTAATTGAGTTGAACCGAACTATTAAGGCTGTTCAGGAGGGTCTCAAGCAATTCCTCATGCCTTAAGGATGAAACTCACACCCAGGCAGCCATTCCCTGCGAGTCCCCTTCCCTCGACTCATTCGTGCCACTTGTCCCTGGGTGCCTTTGAGCTCAAGCCCTGGGGTGACACCCCTCCCCGAGAGGCCACCGAGGGAAACCAGGAGGTCTTTCTTAGAGGTAAGAGAAGGAATACCTGGAAGGACTTGATGAAGGTCCAAAGCAGGGTCCGGATGCCCTCCCCTCGGCTCAGGAGCTTCACCAGGCGCATCACGCGGAAGAGTCGGAAGAAGGTGATTGAGATGCGCGAGTTTTCCTCCGCGTTCTGGAAGCCATCGGCACAGAGGCAGGAGTTACAACAGCACGGGAGCAACCAGGGCCCTGGGCCACAGAGGGTTCACTGCACTGTTCCTTGTCCTGGCTCTGCTCCCTGGGCTTCCACTCCCCGGCACTCCCAGGGAAAAGGGTGCTCAAGCCTGCCCTGTCCCCCGTGGTGGTGAGGCTGCTCTACAATGGCTCCTCTCTCTCATCAGCCTCTCCCTTCAGTTCGCCTGGGCTGTCAGGGATTAGGGATAGGTCACGCTTATACCCCTCCAATACATCTCCTCACATCGGAAAGAGGCAATTCCCCTTTGACCTTGCGCTGCAGGAGAAAAGACACTTTCCCTTTTGGCCTGTCCTGAGTGTTTCGCCCCAGTGAGAGCCTCAGCCAGCAGTGCTGGTGAATCTGTTTTTGGGGCACCTGCCACGTGCTGCTTGCTCTGCTGGGAAACAGCAGGTCCCAGATTTGCCCCTGGGTGCAAAACCCCACGGGGACAGGCTGTCCCTGATGTGCTGGTGTCCCTGGCACTGCTGCCAGCCTGGCTGTCCCTGTGCTCCTGCAGGCTGGGCCCTGGCCACTCACTCCCACTGCTGGGCTTTCCTCATTTCTCATGACCCCTTTGTATTTCCCACAGTCTGAGCGCTGACTTTTGTGTTGGTTTTTTTTTTTTTTTTTTTTTTTTAACATTTTATTTTGGCCTCGCTGCTACTGTTCAAGCACGGAGTATTTTAAAATAGTCTTTCTTCTGGCCTGTTTTTTCTCACAGCATCTGCTTTGTCCCTAAGCGTTTTCCCCTGGGGTCGCAACCAGCTCTGACGTTCCTCAGCCTTCACATGTGCGAAGGCAACATCCATCTGAAGGCTGCCGCAGCAGCAGGCTCACCTGGCCTTGGCAGAGGACTGGCTGCCTAGCTCAAGGGCGCAGCAAATGCCACGTTTTCCAGTTTATTAACCCCCTAAAATACCGTGCCAAGCCTGTGGAGCCGGTGCCTTCCGGTAGCAGCACTGTGGGAACGTGACCTCCTGTCACAGGGGGAGATAACACTGTCACCCTGCCACTTGACCTGCTGTGGGGCAAAGTGCATGGAAACCCCCCCTCTCTGTCCCCACCCAGGCTGCAGAGACTGCAGTTTGAGTCTAAACACCACCGAAAGAGCAACAGTTAGGAGGAAGAAACAGTGCAGATCACCCCTGCTGTTAACTACTCACCACTGTGTAAACCAAGAGAGAACAGACCCTTTGGATTTCCTGTCACTGGGCAGTGAAAACAGCAGCTGCTTGCCTGTCTGCTTCTGACAAGAGCACAAGGAGCAGCCCTCGGTGGATGTTTCTGGGATTAAACGTCCAGATGCAGACGTGTACCTGTGTGCGCTCCTGTTTCTGGGGCAGGGTGAGCAGATTGGTGCTCAGCTCTGTCCCTGTCCCAGCTGGGTGTGCTGGCTGTGACCCCTGCTCACACGGAGAGCACATCATCCTTGTTTGATCGCTTGGACATCAGGCTGCGGGCTTCAGCGAACTGCAGGGAGTTGCTCTGAGGTGAAGGAGGGAATGTGGCCTCCAAGGAATCAAAACTCACAGCACTGAATACTCTCAGTGCTGCAGACGGATAACTTTGAGCTCAAATACCTCTCCCAGTCCTACAGCAGCCAAGCTCCAATCCCATCTAAAACAGAGCTGAGGTCCAAATTTAGAGGTTGTGTGGACAGCAATCCTGCTGTGCTGGTGACTAAAGAACCAGTGTTTTCTTATTCTACCTGCTGTGCTTCTCGTTGCCTTGGCTCTTTAGGTGGCAGCAAGCTGGGACATGGGTCTGGTCAGAGGTTTTAGTATCCCTTTGTCCTTCCTTGCCGAGAGGAGGCAGAAATTTATCTCTGCCCTCCCAGCATCCTGGAGCGGGCAAAGTCTAAGCAGCAGATAAAATAGAACAAATCCCTCCCTGACGCAAATCTGCAACTTTACTGGCATTAAACCACTTGGCCAAAAACTGAGCGATGCCTCAGAAGATTACAGTCACTTTAAAAGCAGGTGGCTGTGGATTAGCTGATGCTTGAGTAGCCCTGCTCACTTCCTCCTGGCTTTCATCCAGCTTTTGGAAGGAGT
Source organism: Chamaea fasciata (assembly GCF_029207755.1). Lineage (NCBI taxonomy): Eukaryota > Metazoa > Chordata > Aves > Passeriformes > Sylviidae > Chamaea > Chamaea fasciata. The sequence continues at coordinate 67,448,378 of NW_027094090.1, read as the reverse complement.
ATCCTCGCCAGAGGAGGCAGGGTGGCGATCCAGAAACTGGAGTTACTGCGGCTCTATGGGGTGGTGTGTTTTGTGCACCATGGCACCGCTCACTCTTTTTTTTCTTTCTTTTTTTTTTTGTCCAAAATACAAACTCGAATGTTCTAATCAATCACCCCACTGAAGAGGAGTTTCAGAGCTCCAACCCTTTCTTTCCTGGAGGCTTGGACATGAAGTCACACTGCACCCAATGTCACACTGATAGTGACGCAGGGACACGAAACCTTACAAGAAATCTTTCCAGGTCCAGTTCTCTCTTGGTGGTTCATTATTAGAAGGCAGAAGGACAGTTAACTCGACCAAAGGAAAGCTCGGGATGCACAAGAGATACACATGTGCAGCATATTCACAGCTCATGTGAACACCAGACTCACACCAATACACGACATGGCAGCTTCATGCACAAATAACTAGGCTGGGCTCGGAGAGAGAACTTGTGATCACGGAGAAGAGAAAAAAGGAGTGTGTTAGAAAGAGTGTCACAGAAGCTGGGAGGGTGGTCTGTATTTTCGGTCTTACCATAGAGGAAGAGCATTGGGTATGTTCAGCTGGCTTTAAAGAAAGGCAGACAGAAATAAGCTGTAATAAGTCTCCAATCAAGAGCCCTAGTACACTAGGTCTTGGCTAACACAGGAGCAACAAAATGGCAGAAGAGGGCAAAAGGGAATTTGAAAGAAATGCACAAGAGGCTGGGCTCATTCCCTAGGATGCCCAGGATCAAGGCTGGCCGTGGCAGAAGCAGGTGCAGCTGCCACTGAATTTGGTGTAAGCTCTCTCCACTGCCAGCACCACGTGTGAGTCCCGCCCAGTGTCTCCTGAGTGCTGGACACCCACCTGGCAGTGGAGGTACTGCACTGGTGAAATGTTTCTTGTGTCACCACTACGAGTTCAATGCAGGGGCTGATTTAGCTCTCCAACTCAGATCCAGTCTGCACAGGGACCAGCCAGCTTCTAGTGCATCCATCTGATTGGGAAACCCATCATATCCCAGTGCTAAAGCAACAGCGCTTGCTGTTCAACTATCCCCATCCCCTTACACACACTTCTGGGTGAGGCAACGGGTTGGGAGAGTCTGACTGGCTCTTGGCAACCCTAATTAGCTCACTCTACCTTCACCCACCTCGCAGCAAAGCCCTAGGGACCCAGTGGATGTGTTCTTGGAGGCCAGGCTGAGCTGAGCCCAGCCCTGGTCACGCCTGGAAGAGTCAAATTGCTGCAGACACTCTGCCTGATATTCCCTGATTAACCTCTGGGGCCATTTCCAATACTGAGAGCCATTCTAAAAACTACCCAAGGCTGCAAGAACCCTTAGGTGTAAGGAGCAGAACTGTAAATGAAATAAAACTGTCTTCATTAGGAGTCCTTCAGTTCAATAGCACTGTAATCCTTCAGGCCTAACCTCTACCATATGCCAAACCTGTCTGCTACTTTAGCAAAGCGGGAACTGATGCATTCATTCTTCTCTCAGTGTCAGAACTCCCCTCTAGTGCCATGGAGGACTCCTGCAGCATGCTCCTGCTCTCCAAGGATGCTGCAGGAATCAAACTGGCTTTGTATATTACCTGAAGGAAAACTGTAGTTTGGATGCACAGCCAATTTGGCGATACAGGCAAATGAGAGCAATTAAAAACCCGACTCATTTATTAATTTGGGTTAACTCGTTGGTTTGGCAGTGTCAGCTTTCATTGCTTTTTATCCTCCTCTTTCACATGTCTGCTCTTGTGTTTTCAGATCACATCCAGGCAAAAGTTGGCTTGAATACCAAATAAAGAAGCAGTGCCCATAGAGACATTTCTTACAGGTCAGGCATAGATTTTGATTTTGTGTGTTGCTAGGCAAACATCTTTCCAGCAAAGCCTTCCTCTGTCCCATCCCCCTTCCTCTTTCTAGTTCTGCAAATCTCCTTTTCTAACAGCAGAAGGACCCTTATTTCTGCTGCTTGCTGCATTCCTGGTGGAAGGTACAAAGGCCCTTCAAAATATCCGAAGGAAGCCTAAAAAATTTTTGAGGTTCTCCATCCTTCCTGGCTGACAGTGCTTGTGCATCTGTGACTGACAGGCTGAAGGAGCCTTTTGAGGTGCTGGGGGATCTTGTGCCTTCATTGTCATTTCTGCTCTTATGCCCTGAGCTAACTGGGCTGTGTTTTAAGATGTGGTCCAAAATGTACCAAATGATATCACTACCTATGGCAGAGGCTCGAAAGCAGCCCAGGAAATGCTGTTCTGCTAATTCTGGCAGGTGGGGTTTGTACAAACTGTGGCACTGTGGGCTGAGGTTCCTGCTGTGCTCGTGCACAGTGTGCGAGCTCACGAGGGGGAAATGAACCCCCAGCTTTGGGTTTCAATTTGAAAAAAAAAACCCCAACATTTTCTGATGCCCACAAAGGTCTCAGAAAGGAGACAAATCCTACCACCACCTGCCCAAAGGTGTACCTGAGCACAGGTATCTGAGAACCCATTGCTGGAACTTTCAAGTGTGGCCATTCTGAACTCTGCAGCTGAGAGAGCTACTGCTTGGTTATCCAAGAATCTTCAGCCTTGCCAGGGATGTGGGAATGCCAGTTTTAGGCCAAGGACAGGCAGGTGGCACCTGAGAACGCAGTGGTCACATCAGTTCCCAGAGATGGAGGCACGGTGACAAGTACTTGGAATTAAAGCCAGTGCCTATTGCCCATCTGAAGTGGACAGGATTTCATTTCTACAAATCTCAGAACGATGTGGGGAAAAAAAACCCAAACCAACAAACCTCATCTGTTGAATGTCTCTAAAACATGAGATTTTGGAGAAGCTACAGCACTGAGCAGAAAGCACTCCTGGCTGTAATGTTCCATTTCCAGCTGTCTCTGCTCCTGCATGGGGCTTAACCTTGCAGAGGAACTTCAAGCCTTCCATCCTGCCCTTCTCTTTTGGGGCATGAGTGGCATGAACATGCTGAGTGGCAAAGGTCCACAGCAGGGAGATCAGCCAGAGATGATGCTCTGAGCAGTTTCCCTCGTACAGAAAAGGGATCTGAAGTGTAAATCACAAATCCAGGGCCATATTTAGAGCGATACAGAAGGGAAGCTGCAGGCTGAGTGGGAGGAGAAATATCTGAGGCAGGATGCACCTGTGTAAAGACACTCAGGGGGGATGAGTGCAATGAGAAATGTTTGGGTATTTTTTTTTCTCTTTTTTTTTTCTTTCTTTTGATGACACTATATTTAAAAAGGCAACAGAGATGCTAAGGAGCAGAAGAGGCCAAGAAAGAGAAGAGAAGGTTCTAGAAGCCCAAATAAAAATTCACTAGGATAAAGACTGAGCGATCCCTGCACCATGTCTGAAAACCTCCTCAGAATATTGTTGCCTGCATAAATCTCATTCATATTCAGTGTGTACCAGAGCACCAGCTTTTAAAACAGATAAATTGCTTCAGCTGCTGCAAACCTGTGAGCATCCTTAGAGCCCCTACAGGCACAAAAGAGGAAGGCAAAGCTTTTGCCTGTCATGAAGTCAGGATTCCAGGTAAAAAAAGGTCTCTGGGAAAGAAGCCAGGTTCATTCAATGGAGAGAGACTTAAAATCTCAGAGACCACAGCACTGGATAAGGGAATTGTGTCCCTGCTGATTGTGCTCTGCCTGGGTAGGTGGGAGGGAGGTTTACTGGGAGCTACTTGAGAAGAACACAACCCCCTCCAGGTCCTGTCCAGCCTCCAAAATGTCTCACGTATCAAACTTGGTGTCTGATACTGCCATTAAGACAAGGGAAAAGTTTCTGATGGGTTGCGCTTTGGGAGCTAGGAGAGGATAAAATTTGCACTCCAGGAGAACCAGTCTCAGTCTTGCGAGAGCAACATGTAACAGAGTGAGTATAGCAGGATATTTATGCTCTGATGCAACCCATTCTGAAATTCTGAGAAGCAAAGACAGCAGCAAAAATATAAGCAAAAAAGGCTTTGTGGAGTCACAGCGGTATCAAAGTTCCCTGAAATATCCACGGCTTAGAATATCTTATGGATAAAGATTTGGAAGAGAACAAGGAAGTGTGTTAATAGGCAGATTCAAATGGAAGTTACAGTAGGAAATTCCCGAGAACAGACATTAATCCCACCTCATCCTTGTGGAACCCTGGAGATGGAGGACCGTGTTGGGAGGTTTGAGTTCCTTTTGCTGACAACTGGAATGGCTCTCCAGAGAAGCAGCACCTGGAAATGCCTGCAAGGGAGCTTCATTAGGTGTGAACAGGGTGTATTTAACCCATAGAACCACGGAGGCTCCTCCAGTGCTGGGTGAGCATCAGTGGCTGCTCAGTAGCTGTTGCAGCCTGGCTGCACTGAGATGACAGGACAGGCAGGCAGCATTCCCTCTGCCAGCCCTGCTGACGGTGGCAATTCTTTTACACCACAGGACACACTGAAGATGAGTCCAACTCCCTTGGAGGGGACCCAGCCTTTGCTAGGAAGTCCAAACTGATCTTTTCCCTGATGTTCAAGAGCAGAACTTCCTTGCTGATAGTTTTTTTTACTTTCTAACAACGCTTTCATTCGTAGGGAGGAATCCCTTTCTGCAAGAGATGATTCAACCTTTGTGTCGCGGAGAGCATTTAAGCAGCTGAATGCACAGTGTTATAATTGCTTAGAGTTGTCTCAGTCGATGCAGAGGTACAACTGCAGCCTTCTAGTCACGCCTGATAGCCCTAGGTTGGAAGAGAGGAGAGGAAACGTGTGTCTGAGATGCTGGCACCACAATATGACAGAGTGGCTTCACGTTTCTCGGGAGAAGGAGTGGCCAGATGCTGATGCTGCCTTTTTGCGACCAAAAATCTGTAATGAGGAAACTGTGGGTGAAGCTTCTGGGAGCCCACTTGGAGCAGTTGGTTGTGGTCATGGATGCCTGCTGAGGCATTTCCTTGACTGTTGTTGAATTTGGAGAAGGAAAAGTTACCTGTGAAGATCTGTTGGAAACTTGCTGATCGGTCCGTCAGCTTTGTCCCATGAGCAAGGGGGTGATGCATGTTCACTTCTTGCTTTTTTCTCTGAGAATCCTCTCTGCAGAGCTCACCTGGGCAGGCTGAAGTGTTGTGCGGTTCCTTTGCATTTGTAGGATGTCAGCCTTTCCTAGACCAAGGTCTTTGTACACAGAGGTCTCCTCCAAGAGTCCTACTTCAGCCATGCTGCATCTGTGACTTTGGGCACAAGGTGAAGGGGGGAAAGAGACATTCTGGGGAAATGAACTCGTCCAAACCATAGGTAAGACGTGGAGGGGAATTAAAAGCACAAATAGGGCAGTGATAAACCACACTGCTCTTCTGGAGATGTTTCCTTCCCCACGTGGTTACACTGAGATGGGATCTGCAAGGTTGCGAGTTTCAAGAAGAACAAGAATTTACCAAAATATGGGAGGGAAAAAAAAAAAAAAAGGAGGTTTAGAAGTTAGAGGCATGGTGAAAGAAGACACTAAACATCCTCTTGTATTTGCAGTGTCAAAAATCTGAAGTGACCTCAGGAGGATGAGTTGCACAAGCCTTTGTGGAGAGCTGGAAAAAAGTCAGGGTTTCAAATCAACCTGACTGCTGGCAAGGTAATATTCTGCCTTTCCACTGGGGAGTTACCACAGCCCCTTCCAGAGCCATCTGTCTGCCACTGCTGCCTGAGGTTTTCATCACAAGCACCCTGGAGATAACCCACCAGCCACCAAAAGTCTGGGAGGTTATTATAAGGCCAGGCAGAAATGTATCTGGTATTTCTCTGGCAGGGAATTCTGCTGGATTGCAGATGGCATCATTGTCAATTCCCACAACCTAACAGTGAAATCAGGTTATTAGCAGAAGGAAAAAAAAGTACAAACTTAAAAAGTTTCTCAAATCTTTGAGAGTTTCTGGGAACGTTTTGAATAAAACTAGCCAAAATTATTATATTTTTTTTTCCCCCTGCAAAAATATTTTCTGTTAGAAGAACGCTGATGCTGAAAGTCAAATGTTCTGTAGAAACATGCAGATTTTGAAACAGGCATTTCAGAAATGTGAGGTTGAAATCTCACATTTTGTCCTCACACATTTTAATTTGGTTTACATTTCCATCATAAAGCATATATAACTAAGAAAAAAAAAAATCAGTGCCAGATTAAACTGCTTTTACTTTACTGAAGCATATGCTTTGAATCTTGATTATTTCAATAGAAATGATCTTTTACTGAAAGTTTTTCAACTTTAAATTTTCCTCCTATTTTAGCACCAAAAAAAAAAAAAAAAGTTACAGGAGACTTTTGGAGATAAAAAAAATCGAGCCTCTCTATAGCTCTAATCTGGGTGAGGCACTGGAGGCTTTTTTTGGATCATTTAATGCCTATTAGATCTTACAGGAAAACAGGGAATTGAGGGGTGTGATGCTGCTTTTACTGGGGCAAATGGTGAGCAAATGATTGTCGATTTCCCTGGGAAAAGCTCTGGGTGTTCCAGTGCAATGAAACGTGCTGATACTCAGCTCTGCAGAGGAGCCTGAGCCCTCCTGCAGCAGGGACTTAAAATTCCATTTGTTGCAAGGAGGGGAATTGGGGAAAATGCGACATCTGCAATGAGCTTTGCCATTCCGTTTCTGCCTGCACCAGCTCGTGGGGGCCAACGGGCACCGAGCGTCAGCTCATCCAAATGCAATGTAAATGCATTTATACTCCACTGATTCCACATGATCTCAGACCTCAGGGGAAACATTACCATATCCCCATGCAACAAAAGCCTGTTCTGAATACAGTTAATAAGGGCAAGGTAACTTTTAAAGCAAACGAGTCCTGCAGCTATCAGGTTTTTGTTTTTTTTTTTTTTTTTTCCCCCCCTTAATTTTCTATGCGTTCTAAGATTTTGAAATTCTGGAGCTTGCTTTTCTAATTAGCTTCTAATATGCAAATCGTACCGATTTGAATAGCTTATTAATTAATTTCATATATATATATATATATCTCTATATCTCCATGAAATTGTCAGACAGTAGTCTTGAGGTTCCAAGTGCTTAAGGTAAATATAAGAAAAGTCAATTGCTTTAATTTGGTTATGCAGATTACCCTAGATTGACAATTAGAGGACAAGGAATGAAAGGGCTGCTTTTTTACACAGCCAAAAGCTCTGTGTTTTTTCTTTCCCCCCACGACTTTCGGAAAAGCAGAACAATTGGTAAAGTCTATCTGTGCAAATGATTCTCAATTTTCAGGACGTTTTAATAATTATTCTCATTAGCTCTGGGAAATCAAGTCTTATGGTAATCAAGCCTGGGGGGCTCCTGAGAAAGAAGAAGTCACTAACCAGGATCAGAGATGTAGTGCTCATCTTCAGGTACAGCTTCAGCTCTGACTCACAGGGGCAGGTGCAGCTGGCCTGTGCTTCGTCATTTGTGTTCTGGGGGACAGGCAGCCAAAAGGAGCCCCAGAACATCTGGATGAGAAGGTGCTGGAGATGAATTGAGCCATGAAAATGAATGTTGAAAGGCTACCTGTGTGCAGGACTTTTTGTTTTACGGGTAGAGTGGCTTTGAGGATCTTCTGTTTGAGTAACTGAGGAGAGGTTTTGCTGATTTGAACACCAGGAGCCATGTCTGACGAGCTTCTTTTCCATTAAACTCGCCTTTTCATTTGACCAGTTCCTCATGCACAGGGCAGTGGCTCCCAAAGGAGCTGATCAGTCTGTCCCAGCCTGGAGCAGCCTGAGGAGGACGACCTTGGAAACAGAACAGACCACTGAGCAGGATGGAGAGAGAGCAGGAGTGAGAATTTAAGTTCCCGTATTCAGTTTTCTTCACTTTTGTTACCATCCATGCCAACAGTGTCCTCCTGAGCAATCCAATGTGCTTCACTGCATTTCCTAAGGCAAAGTTAGCACAGCTTTTAAACATCAAACTCAGCGGTGTATTTATCACTGTGCTGGAAAGGGCAGGCTTCTTTTCCTCCACCACTTCAGAAAGATTTATGTTCTCAAATACATTGTTCATTATTCTCTTCCCTTTTTTTTTTTTTTTTCCCCATTGTCTGGGAGGGAAGAGGGAGAGAAATCTTTGGGACAGGTTTTCCAAAAGGAGCACAGCCTGTACTGGTTTTGCCTCGTTCCGAATAACAGCTATTTTCACATCCAGGTTCTCCCACCCCAAACACCCAAATGAATCCATCCCCCTGACTTATTTGTAGCAGCGTTGTGCAAGCACAGCCGCTCTGGAGGGCTGCAAGCTGGGAGATGTTCTCTGACACACTTGGCCAGCTCAGGTTCTCCTGCACTAAGACCACGACAGCGATTTTGATGTCAAAATAAAATAGGAGATAAAGACTTTAAAAAAAAAAAAAAGTTCAAAACATTCACGCCAGTCCTAATGACTTTACAGGCGTGCTGTTGTGCGCTGCGCAAGAACTGATTTTTCCATTTCTTGTAGCATCCCGCAGCCTGCCTTGGAAATGAGAATGGCAACAGAGCTTTTCTCTGAGAACTTCCTGAGCCACTGATGGGCAGGAGCTTTGTGTCCAACACCTTGCACTGCACCACGGGTACTGAGAGGGTGAGAGGCATCTCTGGCTTCTTCTTCCCTGCAGACTGGTGATTTGAGGAGTTAAACAAACTCCCAGAGGCGTGTCCTTCTGCTGCCATGGCTGCGTTTGTCTTCTCTGCACCGGATGTTTGAGCACTTCTGCAGGTATTTGTTGATTACTTCTGAATTAGCTGATGGTGTGGGAAAAGGATGAGGAAGAAGGAAAAATGAAGAACAGAGTGTTATTGGTGTTTCTGGGGTTTCTCTGGTCAGCCTCAGGCTGAAAGGAGGAGGGAGCCCTTTGGACTTTGCAGGGTTCCAGAAGCACCTGAATCCAGAAGGGAACTGCAGTGGGATCTTTGTTGTACTGCTCAAATCCTGTACAACGATGGGGAATTACAGTGGTGGTGCTAAGGCTGGAAGGAGGCCTGTGGTCTGCAGCAAAACCCCCACTCCTCGGTGTAACTCTGGGGACTACTGGAGCCAGATGGAGGCTGGACCAGGAGCAGGTTTTTCTGGGAAGGGAGGCAGGTAGGCCACCAGTTGAAAGATTCCATGTGCAGGGTTGCCAGGACCCATCCTTCGGGAAGCCCAAAGGCTCTTTCTGGGACAGCGTGAAGATGGATGAGCCATCTCTGTGCTTTGATTAAGGTTCTTAAGCAAAGGTTTCTTTGCTTCAAGAAGCTGCACGTGCTGGTGGAAGCAGGAGAAAACCCAACCCACCTTCGCTCCAAAGCAACAGGTCTGCGGGTTGCAAGAGGCTCTGGATGGCTGCAGGTGAACTATCAGCCCCTGTCAGTTTTGTGTAATTAATCTTTGCCCAAGGGAGGATACCCAGAGATAGCAGCAGCCCAAACAGAGAGATTGTTATGGACCATTTTCTTCTGAGATTTGTAGCAGCTCGTGTTTAATCCCCAGTCTGTGTCTTTTCATTGCCTTTTAAATGAGAAGGTTATTTAATGTTGATGCAGAGCATTTCCTAGGAAAAAAACCCCCAAACCAGCCTACAGACTCGTACTGGATTTCTGCATGATATTATGGGATACAATAAAGCCCACGTGTCATCCTGGGATTTGAAATGCCAATCACAGGCATTATCAGAAGACATTAGAAGTGGTCATGTGGAGACTGGGAATAGATCTTACAAAGCTACTGAGCAACGTTTTCTTGTTCTACACATCTTTCCAAGAATAAATTATTCTTGATTTGATGGATTATTTGATAAAAGAAGCCACGGGTAGGTACTGTTAAGAAGATACGCAATGCTCACTCTGTGTGATTTACTGTGTCCAAGTACGGTCACACAGCTGAGTCTCAAATTCCCTGCCTCTAAACATCAATTTGTTTTGATGTTTTCCTATCAACAAGTGTTTCCTTACAGCTGAGGCATCTTTGCCTTCATGTCTGTTCACCTCATGCAAAGATGCCTGGCTTTGGATGAAGGAGATTTTCTCCCAGCCACCCAGACAAGGCTCAGCAGGCAGCACTGGTGTCTCTGAGCTTCAAAGTGGAGCTGGAGAGAACAACTGGGGTGCCACCAGCTGGGACATCCCACCACTCCGCAGCAGCACTTAGAGCCAAGTCACATTTCTGGGCCATCAATCAGCTGACCATCAGCACGACCCAGTCCCTACAGCTTGGTCATCTGGCTGGCAGCAGGGAGTGGGTCCCATTTAGCAGACGCCTGGGAAGAGGTATGAAGCTGAAGTTGTTTTGTCGGCACGTTGTGCCAGACGGTCTCCACAAAGAGCAGATCAGGGAGGGAAGGTAAGAGCACAGCCATTGAAAAACCAGATGTCTGTTAAAAAATAATAAAAAAACCCAACCCCACCCTTCTTGTGTTTGCCTGGTTGGCGCACGAGAATGTAGAAGAAGCAAGGCAAGAGCTAGATGAGGGCGCTACATTTGCTACGTTAGAAAGGATAAAATTGATTTATATATGTTTGCCCTTGATTGCAGATCTGGGTGTGTATTTGATGGGAAGTCTGCACATTTGGCTTCGCAGACTTGGTACCATCACCATGCTGAAAGGCTGCCCAGTGCCTGCCACAAAAACCCTCACCAAGGGGAGCAGCAGTTCCCCTGGGCTGGTGGGATCTTGGCTGAAGACAGAGAAGAAAATCTACTCCTGCATAAGACAGAGGGGAACTTTCTGCTGCCTTGCTGAAAATGCCCGCTGCCCAAGATTTCAGCAGAACTGGGAGAAGAAGCTGGGGGAGAAGAGCAAGTTAAAGAGGAAAACAAGTGAAGTGCTCGTGTGTGTGTCTTCCCTTCTTCCATCACCTCCGTTGCTTTCATTGGAACTGGCAGTGCAGGCTGGGACCAGTTAGAATTCCTCTAAATATGCACAAGGGTACGAGGTGATCTTGCAGTGCTACAAGTGAGGTCTTGTAGCACTGATGCTAAAAGTTCCTGTGATTTGCATGAAGAACAGGAGCTTTTGCAGCAAAAGTGAGTGAGTGAAACGAGGGGTTTGTGCCCTCTCTGCTACTGCAGCCTGTGTATGGAGAACAGCCACACTGGAAAATTCCTTGGGCACTCTCAGCAAGGTAGGTCTGAGAAAAAAGAGAATTCAACGCCAGAAACGTCTCTCACTGCTTCGAGGAGTTGCCTAAGGTGACAGAACCAGCTGGATTTGAAGTTTTTGACCTTTTTGCACCTTTTTGACCATCTAACTTAGGGTGCTTAGAGATCATTAGTTAACGTTAATATATTCAGAGATGATCTAAGGAATCAAGAGTCAGAGATTTTTTTTCTTTGGATTCGTATAAAGATACAATCTCTGGTAGAGTTCAGGGAAAGTTAAGAGAAACTTTTGCTAGGCAAAAGGAATGATTTATCCTGGCTAGCAAGCCAATGGAAAAATATAATCAGCTTGGGGTAGCTCTTTTTTAATTTGAGTGTTTTAACTGGCTTTGTGGAAAATCACATTGGAATTAAAAGCAAGATGAAATATAACTGTACTATATCACAGATGTTGATGCCAGAGGACTGCAGTGGGTTTTTTTCTTCAAAGTGCTGTGATAGAAAAATGACAAGTAAAATTAAATACTGGCCAGAAAATCTGGATGTAGGCTTTTTAAAGAGCTCTTTGTACTGAAATGTAGATGTCATACACTTATTTTTACTGTTGAATCAACACAGGACGAGGTCTATGGATCTTTGTGTTCCCACTATTAGCTCTTTACTGTTATTGTAACAATAATTTACAGTCCAATAAGTAAACAGGACTCCTGCTCTAAAGGCCTTAAAACCCAGCAAGGTTTTGGGTATGGGCATGCCTGCGCTAATTAAAAGCACAATTCACTGCTCAGGACAGTCAGTGAGTTGCTGTGGGCCACCATTTTAAACATTTTCACCCAGAAGGACTCCAGACAGGTTTATGCATCAGATCTTATAGTCACAGAGGGCTGTCTAACTTTCTTTTTTGCTGCTTTCACATTTAACTTCTACAAATTTGGTTCTCCTGGATCCTTTATCTTCTATTTCTCCTATCTTAATTAACGAGAATGCGTGTGGTTAAATTTTTCCAGTAAGGCAAATTTATTTTTATGCTGCTCTTAACTCTTCCCTGCACTAAAATACATTCTGATTTTTTTTCCGTGGGCCTGGAATAACGTCACAAGCCAAGCATAACAACTCTGTGGAAATCACAATATTGAGGTACTTCCTTAAAACTGGGTAGTAGGAAGAGTCTTTCAAAGTGGGAGTTATGGTGCTCTCATATGCACTGCTCAAACACTCAGGTAAACTGAGGGAGGAGTCATTTGCATTTACTCTCCCCTTTTCTTTTTTTCAGAAAACACACACTTTTTCCGAATGTCCAGATTTCATCTAGATTTCCATACAGAAAAAGTTGTGCAGTTACCAAACTCACCCCTTTCGAGGGGCAAATCACCAAATTATGAACTCTGGAAACGCGCTCAAAATACCAAACATTTTAAAGACAAGAGTTTAAAAAAAAAAAAAAAAAGAAAAGAGGCCCCATTATCATGACAAATATATACATAAATCAAACCCAAAATAACCCTGTTCAAACATGGTTGTGCTTGGATATTCATACCATGCTTCTTTCTCACCAATACAGGGTGAAAAACATGCACTAAAATTGTGGATTAAGCACGGGAGGTGATCAAATTCAAAACTGATCTAAGCCTAATCTGTGGAAGAGTCCAGGGCAGCTCTCCTGGTGTTCTTCAAAGGCAAAATAAAGCACTTGCCAAGTGCTACAGCTCACAACCATGCTTCAACGTGGCTTCCTACAGCTGGGGCCACCGTGGTGTGGGTTACCTGAGTTATTCCAACGATAAAAACACCACCAGATACATTAAAAAAAAAAAAAAAGAAAAAAGAAGAAAAAAAAGAAAACTAAAACCACCCTCCCCCTCCCTCCCATCCCATCAATTTTATCAGCAGCTTTTCCAACAAAAAAGGAAAAAAAAAAACAAAGAACGAGTCATATATACAGACATGTACACGCACACAGGGAGAGCTCGGGACCACGGACAACTTCTGGGATGGCAGCAGTAAAGGGGTGTGACAACACAAGATGCCAAAAGAAGCCACTGTGCTTCCCCAGCCCTTTGCTACGTGATCCATAATTTGGAGGCCTCTGCTACCCAGATGGAATTTGAGAGGGGGAGGGAGAAAGGAGAGGGAAATACCCGGGATGCTTGGGCGAACGAGCTGGTGAGCAAAGGTTTGCGGCCCCAACAACGGCCAAAATCTGAGCAGCAAAGGGCGTGGAAGCAGAGAGAACCAGACAGGCAGAGAAAGACAGACGGACAGACACAGCGACAGATATGAATGCCAGTCCCCCAGTGAGGTGCAGGCTGGATGCAAGTCGTCCTTCCCGCGATCCTTGCTCCCTCGGAGGGAGGGGTGTGTGCACAGCACTGTGTGGCAGGGCTTGGCTCCAGTCCTTGTGCCTGGACAAGGACTGCAGGGCCTCGAGCCACTGGTTCTCTGCCTCCAGACACATTGGTTGGGAGTGGGAACGGACCCGTGAGGTTTAGTGGTGGCTGGAGACGGGGCAGAGGAAAGGCGGGGAGAAAAGGAAGAAAGGCAGGGTGGGGGTTAAAAGGGAGGAGGGGTGCAGGAGAGGGTGAAAGGGAGATTTAAGTATAGGCTGTCAGATATTCCAAAGAATGGGAGCAGGAGCCCATGGCAAATAATATGAAGCCTCTTGACACCGAAAGCAAGATGGTTGTAAAAAAAAGGGCCTCATGCGCCTGGTTTACGGCTGAGCTGCTTCACACCAGAAATAAAACAGACTAAATGAGAAATCGCTGCACAAGTCTCCGAGTGTTGGGAGCTCAATGCTTTGGTATTTCTCTGGCCTTGCCGCACCGGCACTCAGGATCCAATCAAGCTGCAACCCTCTGCTGACTTCCTAACAGAATTTGGAAACCTTTCCAGGAGCGCAAGGTATAAAGTGCTCAGCTCTCCTGAATACCCGATGGGCAAACACCAAACCATTTCCCAGCAGGCCGGGACAACACAGACCTGACTGACATTTTTTAGGCAAGTAATACACCAAGGTGGGGCGTTACTTTGGGTTATTTGGTATATTTGGGTTTCCCTAACCTTCACAGGGGGGGTTGCTTCCTGAGGCACCCCAGTCCTACGTCTCCCAGATGCCCGCACTCAACGCTGCACTCCCCTCCTGTCACCTCTCCCATTAAAACCCCATTTCGCCCATTTCCATCAACCCTCAAACCACTTGCAAGGTTCTCTCTTAGGAAAAAAACGTGTGCTGCCGCAACAGGAGGGCGTTTTACGCACGGAAATATCCCATCGTTTCGCAAAAATTCACCAGTTCTCTATCCCTGACAGTCCTCATCTCGTAGCCAAGCTCAGCCCCCCGGCTCACCACATCACCTGGTGTACCTGTGCTGGGTGTCCTCCCTGTGCCTCCTGCGGGGCTCACACTCACACTCACACTCAGACTCACACACAGCCGTGGCTCTGGATGGACAGGCAGGGTGCGGACCAGCCCAGGTGGTTTCCTCACTCATCCTCACACACCCCCAAGCACGGCTGCCCGAAACAGAAGCACGCAGACACGCTCAGAGTCACCAGCAGAAACCCTCGGAGACAGACCCAGAGAGGCACCAACCCTCCCTGCCATCCTTTCCAGACAGACAGGTGGGATCAGACACACAACAGCCCCGCTGTCGCTGCTCTGGAGACACCGTGCTCCCACCTGGAGGTGCCTCTGGAGCTCTCACACACCGGCAGGCTGTGAGCTGCCCGCTGCAGCTGGAGGAGCAGCCCCTCAGCAGCCCAGGGCTCCTCCAGCTCTGTGGGCACTGATAGGGGCATGGCTTTGGTGAAAAATGAGGACTGAGCCACGCAGTCCCTTTGGTCTGACGCCGGCAGGGGAAAGGATGAAGGGAACAAGGACCCTGTGGACCAAGGAAAAGGCAGCTTTCCTCTCCCACCAAGGGGAGGGAGGTCACAGGAACAGCTTTCCCAGTGACTCAGGCTCTGGCTGTTTTTCTTTCATTGCTTTGGGGCACTGTGGCACAGCACAAATGGAGCTTGATTTCCCCATTTGATACAGAGCAACAAACAGTAATGAGCAACTTTCTTTTGCCTGGAGGAGGGGACAGCAGGCTGTTAGTCACCTTTAGAGAGCTCAGCTCCAGGCTGCTGGTGTCTGCTGATGTGGAAAAGAAGGAAGTGCTACTCTCTGCTTGGGGCTACCACTGGGATGATACAGTCCAAAACCTGCTGGTTTTTTATTCGACTCCTATAAAATTTATTTCCAATTATAATAGAGAGCAATAATTTTTACCGCCTTAAGGTTTTCTTCTTAAGGAGCTTAAAGGGTTTTGCAAACTCTAATAACAATACTTTTTAAACATAAGGAATAATAACAGTCTCCACTGATGGGAAGACTGAGGTATAGGGATCTAATCAAAGTCCAAGGGATATAATCCATAGGCTTTACATCCCAGGCCTCATATGTGGTACCATTTTTCATCTTACTCCCCAAAAGTCGTTCTTTGCCTTGAAGAGAGCTGACACATGGTAGATGTGGTCTCTGCCTCGGAAGCTCTTTTTTTAGCAAAAGATTAAAAAATAAATTCCTCTCGTCCCTCTTTAGTTACTTAGGAAGGGGCGTAAGACTGCCCCAAAACAGAAATATTGAATATTTCCAAAAATTTGGGGGAATAATGATAATAATAATAATAATGATAATAATATCTTCATTTTGTGGCTAGAAAGTTAGTTGTACAGCAGTCACTGAGAGGAAAGCTCAGTCACACACAGCAACGCCTGAATCCATCAGCAACCATTCCCTGCACAAATACAGGTGAAATACTCGTGCTGGCATTCACACTCTTTTTCCCCCCACACATGGATTTATGTCTGGACACTCTCCCGTGGATTTGTAGCCCACACAGGCGCCCAAACACTCTCAGGGACATGGGGAACAATTAATGGGGGTGCACACACAAACACCCACCCACGCACACTCACATATGTCTTAACAAAGGTTTCGGTCTGGGAAATTCCTTCTCAACAAACAAACAAACAAACAAACAAACAAACAAACAAACAATGCCAAAAGGAAAAACAAAAGACAAACCAGAACACGGGGAAGCTGCAGAGACAAAAGCAAGCACACAGCTACACACACACACGCTGTGGAGGCTGTCAGTCACTCAGGGCTCTCCTCACAGCTACAGCTCAGAGCCTGCTGGGTTTGCAAACATCTGGTGAACCCCAGAGATCTCAGGGTCATGTGTCTATAGCTGACCTGTGCCAGGAGTCTCCATCCTCCCTTCTACCTGACCCTCCACTCCAAGAGCAGCACCTTCCAAAATCCTACCACACACAAGCGCTCTTCAGCTTCTAAGGAGTTCAGCAGAAATATTTTCACCTGCACCTGGCCAGTCTAAACATCTCCTACTAATGGAGCTGGTTGGCCTTTTGGGGTTCATCGTTTCTGTCCTTTTCAGGTCTTTGGGAACAAGACAAGACGGTGCACAGAAACACAGGGCAGGGCTTGCTCAAGCCCACAGACAGCAAGGAAGCAACAAGGCCCTGAGGAGAGGGGAGAAAAGTGTCACAAACTGCCTCACACTGCTTGGGGGAGATGACAACCGTCCGTCCAAGATGGGCTGCTACTTCCAGAGCCCGTTTTTCTACAGGTGTAAAACATACCAAGTGCTGCTAGCAGGGAGGGAATCTGACAGGACAAACCGACATACAAAACATTCTCTTATTCGATAAGGGTTATAAGTGCAAAAAAGGGATTTCAGAACATTTCAGAACAAACTCAATCCATAGCTGCCGCTCGTTTATCAGTGCATCGAAAAAGGTTGTGCAAGTTTTTAGTAACAAACATTAGAAACTAGTAGCAAAGGACTTGCCTAGATAAAAAGAGAAGATTTAAACATGCCAGGTAACAAAAAGACGTGTGCAGAGATCTGTAAAACTGTATAGAAGGAAAGGATTCTTTAGAGGAAACAGAGGGACCACCACACAATGCTCTTCGCAGCCCTCGCTAAAAGAGCCAGGGCCAGCCCTGCTGCCTCCTCACCTGAGACAGGTGCTGCTTGTTTGGACAGAGCCATGTCCTCATTTTTCATGGGTTTCTACGACTGAAAACTGGATTCTGGGCCTTGCCTGACATGAACTTGAATTGAGAGAGAGCCTTGTCGCTGGCAATTAAGCACAGCAGCACGGGCAGCCCTGGAGACTGAAGACCACAACCATCAGCAGCAGCAGCAGGACTGTCTCGACAAGATGCTGAGAACGAGTGTGATTTATGCCGCTGAAACCTGATGTCTGGGAGCTGGGTGTCTAGACAGACCTAACAAAGCCAGACACTCACCAGGCAGAGGTGGGCACCTCCAAATAACAATTTATTTCCTGTCACACGTGTCCAGGGTGCCTGGGGAAGGAGCATCCCTCGCCACTAACAGCAAGAGGACACCTGGGTGACTCTCTTCCTCTCACACTATGGAAGTTAATGAGGAGATTAAGCTGAATTTCTTCAAAAGGAGCCATTGGATTTTCCTGCAGGTTAGAATTGCTGACTGGTTATGTACCAAAACACAAGGGTTCGCTTCCTATCTGCTTAGAGGACTTTTATACGGATTTAAATACATCGGTGAGCGAAGTCTTATTGATGTTTAATATGATCCATTTCCAGTTAACTGTGCTCATTCCCTCCAGTGCCATGCACAGTTCTCCCTCTATGGATTAGAACTGAACTTTTCCACAACCTGAAGGCTGTTGCCAGGTTCCCTACTTAGTTTGCTTGTGACAAGTGTGGCAGAGGAAAGGTTTAAATTTCGCTCTTCAAAAATTCACAACTTCAGCCTCATTGTAACATCCCTCTACAAAGTCAGCCCAATACTAATATCTACCCAGTGAAAGGGAAACCAGGATTGTTTACAACATCCTGCGGGAAACGTTGTAAGCAGCTTTCCGTGTCCAGAAAACAGGACATTTAAGAGATGCAAAATAGAAGTTCCTTTTCAGTTAAAAACTATTTTCCATTCTTTCAAAAAGACAAGGAAAATAAACTAGTTTTAAAAAAATTAAAATTCGCTTATTCAAAATCAAAATGTTACAGCTGGAATGAATATTTCTGTTTCAGAATTTTAAAAAAAAAAGAATAAAAGTAAAAAAAAGTTGAACAGAAATTAAAGTAGAACCAAGACATGAAAATATTTTGTTTGGAAAGTTCCAAGTAAGGAATTTTTATTTTACAAAACACTTGCCTGATTTTTTTTTTCCTTAAACACAGCACTGAGTGAAAACTGTGCTGTCACTTTTCTGCTTGCAACGGGTTGTCTTTACGGTACACAACAATTCCAAGATGGAATGTTTATTCAACAGCCACATAATTTTGAAAACTCATGACTAATTTGCTGTTCTTTCACATATTTACAGCAATTTTCTTTCAATCTTTCTATTTTCCTGGCCTTTATGAGCCGGATTTTACAGTGTAATTTTTGCCCATGCTCATAAACCCATCGTAGCCTTTCTTTTGGGAATCTGTGTGTTCCCTGCCTATCCTTAGTCTATTTATCCTACAATTCTGTATCCATCCACCTCCAGAAAAAGAGCTATAGGGAAAAAATTTGCCTGTTGTGATTGATTTCCTGCACACCTGATGCTCATTTCAGTCTCCGTGGCTCGCTCGGTCCTTCACCTGTCTGCTGAGATGGGCACAAGTGGGGCCAATCAGTGTCAATTGGGCCGGAGCAATTTGGGAGATGGGGCAGATCAGGCTCCAAACATCAACAACGGGGGAAAAAAAAAAGGGTTGGAACTCTGGTGTTTTGTTTTCCTTTGGGATTTCTGCTTTATTTTTATTTTATCTACCTTTTTTAATTCGTTATTATTATTTTCACATTTGAAAGGGAACATTAGGAGCGGGTTTCCTCTAAGCAGAGGTGATTTGGTCTTCATTTCTTTTGGAGGAAGCCTGAGTGAGGAGGCGCAGGGAGGATTCCTGGTTTGGTTCCCTCAGTTCCACCTCGAAAGAACTGACCTTTATCTCTCTGGTGGGGTTGGAGAGTATTGAACTGCCATGGGAAGCAAGGCATAACACTGGGCAGACCAAAGTGCTGGCCTGGGGCTATTCCAGCAGCTTCCCATGGCACAAAGAGCTTTCTCACTTACACTCCACTTCTCCCATCACTTTTCCTGCTATACAGTTTAAGTCATGCCAGGCGGATTATGAAGGGAAAGAAAAATGATGCAAACAGTCCAAAAAAGTCCTTTAAGTCGTTCCAAAAATTAAAGCAGAACAAAACCAAACCAAATTAAAAAAATTAAATGAAAAAAAAAAAAAATAAAAGAAAGAGCTTTGAAACTAAACAACAACAAAAAAAATTAAACTCAAAATAAAGAAGGGGGGAGATTAAAAAAAAAAAAAAAAAAGAAAAAGAACCCGGGGAAAGACAAATGAATGTTAGAGCAGGCACGATCATGGACAGACGCCAGCTACTTACGTTCACCTCGGTGATTGCTATATCAACAATGCTACCCACAACAATCAAGGCGTCAAATGTATTCCATGCATCACAGAAATAGTGCTGCATGTGGCAGAGAAGCCAAGGAGAGAGAGAGAGAAGAGAGAGAGGAAAGAAGGAAGAGGAAGAAAGAATGAGAGAGAGAGAGAGAGAGAGAGAAGGGAGAGAAAGAGGGAAAGGGAGAAAAAGAAAGGGGGAAAAAAAAGTAAAAAAAAAAAAAAAGAAAAAAAAAAGGTAAAAATAAAACGAAACGAAAATAAGAACGAAACAAAAGCGTGAAAGAGGGAGAGAAGAGGAAAAAAATAAGAAAAGAAAGAGGTTACGTGGGCATATTAAATAGTCTCTTACCACTCTACAGTATTGGTTGCTCAAACCTCTGTAACGTTTCACATGATGGAGGGTATCAACAAAAGCCTGGTTAGTCAGAAAGTTACACTCAAGCATGTCTACCTTTTGGAGGGAAAAAAAAAAAAAAAAAGCACACACACCCCAAACTCTGTGCGCTTTCACCAGTCACAGCCTTGGGGCCAGCTGTGACAAGTGAAAAAGAAGGAGGCTTTTTCCCCCCCTCCTTTTTTTTTTTTTTCCCTGGGAGAAGGAGAAGGACGACGGCAAGTTCAATAAAAGCATGACTAGAGGGAAAAAAAACCAGAAAACAAAAAAAAGAGAGAGGAAAAAAAGAGAGAAAGAGAGAAGGAACAGCAGAGGAGGAGGAGGTGGTGGTATCCTGGGGAGGGTAGAGTAATACTCACATTAGTTTCACTGAGAATGACGTCTATAATGCTGCCAATTACGATGAGGAAGTCAAAAACATTCCAAGGATCACTAAAGTAACCCTACATAAGGAAGGGGCAGGCAGGATGGGGATTAAAAAGGAATGTTAGACAGACAAAAACAGTTCAAAATTACCATTAGAATTTCTGCCCTGATACCTTCAAGGGGTTTTTCCTCTTAAGTCTAACTTGCTTTGTGTCTCGAGCTGTAGCCCAGGCCTGGGTTCCCTGACTGGTGTGAGCAGCCCCTCTCCAGCTCATGGGATTCCAGAGAAGCCACCCCTCCCCTCCAACTCTGAGACAGGGGCTGAAGGGAGGTCACACAGATCATTTTGGAGCATGGCTGCTGGAAGGGATGAGGCTGGCAGGACCAGCTCCTCCAGACATCTCCATTCCTGGCAACGCAGCACCCTTCCCATTTGACTTAGTGGGGAGAGTACAGGAACAGCACAACGTGGTTTCCTCAAAAAACGGCTCCCCACTGTCAGTATCCATCCCCCAGGCCATGTTCCAGCTGTAGGGCTCCACAGGGAACAGCTGCCTGCTGTGCCATGGAGGAGGAGAGGGCACGGGCAGGCTGGGGATGTGCTGTCTGAATCTCACCTTCCTCTTTACCCAGCCACAGCCCAGCATTACCACAATTATTAGCCTTAAAGTTTCTCGCAGTAATGCTTTAGGTGCTGTCTCAACAACACACAGCAGGAGCGGGATCTCTGTGGCTCTGGAATGAGCTGGGAGTGTGGCCTGGCTGCTCCCGGCAGGGAGGGGAGAGAATGAGAGCAGAGTTGGCTTCAGCGCTGCTCAGAGCCAGACCTGCTGCTCACTCCTGCTAAAGAGTTCCACAGCAGTGCTGTCACCTGACGGCTGAGCACTTCAGGGGCTACCCCAAACATCTCCCAGAGCTCAGGAGATGCCGATCAGCACTGCTTACTGTCCTCATCCTGCATGGCTTTTTGGTGGGTGGGCTGCAAGGACGCAGCCAACACTTTTGGAGAAGGTCCTGTTCAGCCTAGGAGATGAACCTCTGTGTGGAAACTTCCTCCACAAGTTCACGAGCAGAGAAAATTCCTCTTGGCTCGCTGAACACCTGTGCCACTCTCTTGCCCTTGTTCTGCAGTCTTAACAGGAGGCAAACACACAAAACCCTCCGTGCTCCTTTTCGGGTGTTTGGTTTTGTGAGCAGGGGCTGATCTGACCTCCCTGTTTCCCAGCTGCAGCTTGTCTCCTGTGAGACTGAACCCGAGTTGCACTGTGACTGCTATTCTTAGTCCGAGAGTCAGGTCATGGGTAAAGTGGGAGCCACTGTTCCCAGGCAGCGTTGCAGAAAGCAAAAAGGAGAAAAGGAAAAAAAAAAAAAATTAAAACCAAGAAAGAAAGAAAGAAAGAAAAAAATTATCCCAGTACTGGCACTGTGCAAAGTCGGGCTTGGGAACCTCACATTGCTGAGGGTTCAACCACCACATGGAGCAGGCACTGGCAAAAAGTGTCTTTCTGTCTCCCGAAACACTGCCTCCATGAGACTTTGAGACTCACATTTGGGAGCAACATTACACTTTGGGCAGGGAAAAAAGAAATTAAAAAAAAAAAAAAAAAAAGAAAAGATGAAGCAGAAAAAGCCAGTGCCCAGCTGGTTCCATGCCAGTGAAGGGAGCTGGCAGAGGGGACTTTGAAGTCTTCTCCTCAAAACCAGGGTAAAACACCTTTATTCTACAGCCTGAAACAGGCAACTCTCTTAGCAGGCCTACACTGGAAGGAGCAGCCATCCCATGGCTACACGTTACTACACAATTAGCTACAACAGGGAGGAAGCAAACAGGAGCAAAAGCAAATTCAGAGAGTATTATTATTCAGCGTCCAGCCTAGAAATACACAACAAATATTAGAATGAATTCAGCGGTGATGTCCGGCATCATTAGCAACCAGATGGACCTGGAATAAAACCGTAATTAGACTTCACCAAGAGGAAGGGGAGGGAGAGAACAGCAGATTAAATTGTAGAGGCAAACGCATTTTGAATAAATAAAAGGACAGACACAGATCGTACAGAGTTACACAAAGCGCCTTTGCAGCCTGATGAGACCTTGGCAGACTTGCAGGAGCAAAGAAGAGAGCAGAAGACACCAGACCCAATCCTCCTGCCCCTGTCCATGGGCGCAGTCCTGCAGAAGGCAGCGGCACTGCCCACGTGCCAAATGAATGCATGCCTTCAGTAGAATGGTTCTCTTCTATTTCCTCTCAAATTGCGTGGTTTAGGAATTAATAAGGATTTCAGCAGGAATCCAAACAACTTAAAAAAACCCCTGAGAGTTTGATTTTGGGCAGCTGCAAGGGCAAAGATCCAAAACGTGCTGTTTAGATGATGACTTTTAATGATTTTTCAAATCTCCAGTGACAGATATTTGGTGTTTTCACTAGGATTGGCATCATACTGCAAAGAATGTTTTCGGTGTAACCAAATCTACAATTTCTTTTTTTTTTCTGAGCAGCTTCTTACACCGAGCCCAAATAACCATGGCTCTGGTGAAAGAGCATTTGCTGTAGATGCAGAGCCCAGGTGACAAGTGGCATCAAATCCTGTCCTCAGCTGACCACCAAAGCCAGTCAGTTGTAAATTGCTCTCAGTAGTAGTAGTACAACCTCTCTGGGAGCAACGACACTGCGCTGACAGAGCTGGCACATCTCAGGAGAGATTCAGGCCTGGAAAGAAAAGGTTCCTTTTCCATCGCCATCAGAAATAGCTGCTTTGGACCTCTGAGACGCCACGGTGCATCTGGAGTCACTCTGCTGACTTCAACAGCGTTGCTCCAAATTTACACTGCAGCCTCTTTCTCCTGGGATGCTCGGCTGAGTCTCAGCAGCAAGATCCTTGCTTGAAAGTCATGGGCTGGTCTGCTCTGGGATCTCAGGAAGAGCATTATCCCAGTCTGATATCGTGTGGCTGCAAGGCGAACTCAGGGAGCTCTCCTCCTCCTCCTGTGTCTCTCACACGAGTGACAGAGAGGAACCATGGGTGTGAATGCAGTTTTACTCAACCCCACATCCAAAATTCCGGTGTTGAATTAAGGAAACACATGAATTTTAAAACCTTTCCCTTCCTCCTCACCTGCTCCCTCTGTGTTTCGAACAGAAGGGTGAAAAACAGGAAGATATTATTCACAGTAAGAGAGCTTGAGGAAACAGAGAACACAGGACACAGCTTCATTGAGGGATCAAGGTGATGGGATCCTTCCCTGAAAAGCCACCCACCCTCCGGAGAGAAATTTACCTACAAATGGCCACGTGGGATTTAGCTTGGGATCAGACCTCACAACCCGGTCAGGAGTTCTGGGTGTGAAATGAGAGTGAGCTACACCCCTTCAGGACCTGCCTCTTGTGACCTCAAAGTCCCTCCTCAAGCCACATTCCTCACTGGACTGTACCAGGGTGGCTCGTGAAAGACAAACTCAATGAAGGAAGAGAGTTTCCCTCTAATAAAGAGGTTGCATTTCCAAATTTTTTTTTTTTTTTCCCACCAGAAAGTTCTGCATACTTTTCCCAAGAGGGTGGAGGTCTGACTGGAAACGAATTGATGGCACTGTTTGTTTTTGCAGGAGAGGAATTTGGAGTGCAATTCCGTATTTTACCCATAAAGGGAGAACGCTTGACCCTGATTTAGCTTTAATTGCATGCTACAAAACGGCATCCTCAGGGCTTTACTGGGGGAATGGGAGTCACCCTCTCTTGTGGGATGCCTTTGGAGATCCATGAAGCTTTTGGGGGGAAAAGAGGACAGAGAGAGACCAGGAGGATTGGATTGAATATTCAGGAAGTATGAAATAGCCCCACCAGTAGAGCACGTTCTTTTCCCCATTTTTTTTTTCCCCCAAAGGTAGCAAATGATAGTGTATCACCACATGATCAATAAGTTAACGAAAGGCTGAGCATAAATATGCAGTAGCTGACTGGAATGGAATCTCATTTGTGCAAGAGGAGCAGACATTTCAGGATGAGTATTGCCAATCACTTTTAGGTTTCCTAGTTGCTGAGATTAGCTGTGAAAGAAGCCAGGGTTTTATTTAGGTGCCAACAGAGGCATTGACATCTCAGGACACCATTTCTTCTACTCTTTTTGTGAATTTGAGATCCTAAATAGAAGATCTGAGAAGCCTCAATTATAACAACAGGGAAAATTGCCCGAGGAGGTCTATCTGAAGCTCAGAGTCACCAAGAGCCCATAATAAGGATATGTGGTGGCTGGAGTGCTGTGCATCCGCTCTGAAGCACAGGAGTCCTCAGGGGAAGGGTGCTGTTGACTCATGGAACTGGCTGGGTTTTGAGCATCGAGCCCTGTGGGACCTGCGGGGTCACTTGTGTGCTGGTTTACGTGCAGATTTTTATCTGCTGAGTCACAGGTTCTCGTTTCTTTGCCTCTTCTGAGGCAAAAAATCTAACAGCCCCCTCTGAGGGGAAAAAAAAAAAGTCTCTAAAGATGAAGAGCACAGCAAGGTCAAGGCTATTCACTGGGTGGGATCTGAATGCAGGTGGGATGCTCCCCAGTGGAAGGTGATGCTGTTACAGGAAGAAAAAAAGGGAAGGATGTGCATTCATGCATGCATGTCTGTATTTATGAATACAGGAATGAAGCACTGAGGAGGAGAAACTAAGACACAGAGAGAACTGCACAGCCCAAAAGGAGGGCACACCGCAGGCTGACCTTGCTGCCGCTCCTCTGAAATAATCCTGCATGCTAAAACAACCATAAAGAAGCATCAAGTCTAAATCAGAGCACATAGGAAGGAGAGAAAGGGGCTGATAGCCTGACACTCAGTGGGATTTCTTAGCAAAAAATTTCCTGCTGATCGTAAAGGGCAAAGCAGACGTTGCTGGGGATTTGCAAAACGAGATGAACTGCTAGTCTGGCTGATGTTTAGTTAATACAAGGATTCGTTGGGGAAAATGCTGCAGGCTGTTTGGAGCTGTGAGAGTCAGCCCTCAGACTTCATTAAAAGAGGCTTTCCCCGAAAGGACTTCTGCAAAAGGGACAGTTTTGAACCAAAGGACATTTACACAGTTCCATGGCTCTAGGCACACGCTCTCACTGCAGATTTGGGGGGAATTCACCTGCGTGCTGAGCAAACCTAAAAAGCTACAATAGCTCCTGACACGGGATGGAGATGAGTGTCAGATGCAAATTCTGTTGTGCTGAGATACCATTTAGCCATAACAGCAATCAGGAAAATTAGCAGAACCTAATAGAGAAGGAATCAAGTGGAGGATGCAGCTGCCTGGAGTTCCTGACAGGCTGCAGGAAAACAGCATCTATTTGCATACTATCTATCAACTCTCATCCACTGATGGATTAATTCTGAGACAGAGTCCCTGCAGTTCACCTACCAGTCACTGTAATGAGTCACTGCTGCAGGGAATTAAACAAGGCTGCCTTCTCCTCCTTCAAATCTTTCCGCAGACAGGCAAAGAAATGAGGAGCATTTCATCACTCCAGACTGTTCTGGCGAGTTCTGGAGGAGCCTCGTGACTCTTTGCTAATTCCATGAGAAAACAAGACCAACTGATAGCCCAGGATGGACACTCATGAATGTTGATGCTTCCCTTTTATCCTCCCTCACTTGTTTCATGCTCTCTCTCACAATGAGGGCACCTGTGAAAGCAGACAGGTGTCCCTTGAGGTCTGAGGGCCTGCTTGGACATCCTGAACACTCTTCTTGGCAGAAACAAAAAGAGTTGGAGGACCTGAATGGCTCTGTGACCTGGAAAAAGACCTCCGATGATTATTTCCAGGTGGCTGGTAGAAAACTGAGGTACCTCGTCACTGGGCACTTTGAAGTGGACACCTGATTATTGTTTGAAATCCCGTAGGTCCTAAAGCAAATTCCAGGTCTCACTTGTGCTTCTGGGGAACAAATATCCCCATCACAGGAAAAAAAAAAAACCCAAAAAACCCCCCACTGCCTGAACCAAGGCCCCCACGCCTCTGTTTGACAAACTTTAACATTCATGGAGGCTGGAAATACAGAATCTCTTTTTTCTGCTCTAGACACCTAAGGATAATCGATGATGTCAGGGGGACATGGCTAGAAAAGACTGTATCATATCTGTGAACTGAGAATTTCCAGGTTTCGCAATCCAGTTTAGAATTTTGCAATCCAATTTTAGAACTGGATTTTCCGAAGAGCCCCAGCAGTGCCTCCTCCGTGCCCATCCACGTGGACTCATAGGATGGTTTGGGCTGGAAGAAACCTTAAAGTTCATCTAAATCCAGCCCCTGCCATGGTCAGGGACACCTTCCACTATCCCAGGTTGCTCAAATCCCAATCCTGCCAGGCCTGGGTCACTTCCAGGGATGTGGCAGCCACAACTTCTCTGGGTAACCTGTGCCAGGGCCTCACCAGCCTCACAGGGAAGAATTTTTTCCCAATACCTAATCTAACCCAGCCCTCCTTCAGTTCAAGGCCATTCCCCCTTGTCCTGCCACTAAGTGTCCTTGCAAAAAGACCCTCTCCAGCCTTCCTGCAGGTCCCTTTCAGGTGCCGAGGGTGGTGGCACTTGGTGGCACAGCCACCTTACATCTCCCTCTATTCCATTTCCTCTAAAGTGCTTAGAAATACACGAGCTCTCAGCTTGAAGTGCAACCTGCTGGTGCCAAGGTCCTCCGAAGACTGGGAAAGAAGCGTGGCAAAGGCAGGATGGAGACATTTATTGTGAAAGCATCTCTTAGACGTAGCAAAGAGTGCACTTCCAGGCAACATGCTGAGAAGGCCAGGCCTGAGGAAATTATACCAGTAAAGCACGCTGAAAACCAGATGATTCAACCAGCTGATCCTGATGGAATTTTTGGCCTGGATTGCTCTTAACTGCCTTTGGAGGAAGGGTGAGTAATGCCTCTGAACAATAATGACTAAGGCCTCCTTGATAGAAATGCACGAAAATGGTGGCAGAATAGCTGAAAGCTGTCTCATAAATTTTGCTGTCCACCTAGAAAATAAAATAAACGTTCCTGACCTTCCTACAGGCATCTTGAGGCACAGCAATGCCCCATGAGGAGTTAGGCCCTTTTTCCCATGAACAGGACGCTCACAGCAGCCATTTACACAATTACTGCCCTGCAGCCAGAAACCAGACCTGTTCTCAGCAAAGAGAAACACAATCAAGCACTGGTTTTACCAGCAAGACCGAAAAGTGAATGTGATGGCTGAACAGATCTTCTATCACAAAGAGAATTTTTTATCCCAATGAGAACTCGGCTGTCAAATTCCATTTGGAAGAAGCTGCAAGTGCTCAAAGACTTTGGGAGGTCTAGGAGCAGTGTGTCTTGATGGGAGCCAGGAAAGAACTCCTGAAGGCAATAAACCAGCCCAGCAACATGAAACAGTCCTATGAACAGAGCTAAAGGAGGGGCTTTATTTAGGATTTTCTATCTCCTAAAGCAGGACTGACATCCCAGCCCAGGCAAGGATGTTTCAAAAGAAGGAAAGCTCATCCTATCAGGACAGAAGTACCACGTCTCTCAGGGTGAAGAGTCACTTCATGTTGTGGGAAGATGAGATAGGGGCAAGCAGTGGGTGAAGAAGCATTCCCCAAGGTGGGGATTATTACACGGGAGTTGCAGTTTGTGTTCAGGCTTGGATGTTTATTATTTCTTATCTATTTACAGACTCACAAGCCGTGATCTCTAAGTAGCAAATTAGAGAAATGAAGTAAAATGGAGTCCCTCTCTATCTCTACCAGGTCTTTTCGAGGACAATCCGTCCAATTATGAAATGCCACCTAAATTATTTTCACTTTAAACCCAATAACGAACCACTTGAAGGCTGCAATGCAGACTCCATCAACCAGTGACAGAAAACCACCCAAACTCGTGAAGAAGAAGGAAGAAGAAGGTGAAGAAAAGGACCCAGACACTGCCTCAAATCCTCCATATTGCTTCTCACACATTGGTATATACTAAAATCTTAAAATCTAAGTTTCCGGAATTCCAACAAGTGGACAGTGGATACTGAGTGGCAGAAAGGCACAAATGTTCAAGAAACACCACATCAGGTATGAGCAGTGGGTTTTTACAGGGTTTCTTTTTACTCCATTTTCATAAAAGGCTTAATTTTATATGGATTAGAGTAGGTAATAAAATAATACTTATTTTCATGTGATCCATCAATCATAACAGAAGAGGATAATTACCCTCATTTTACTCTTGGGGGAGCAGAAACAAAGAGGACTAAAGTTTCCAAGGTCTCCAAAAGCCAGATGCATGAGAGAAGGGAGATCACCTCCCTTAGGTGTCAGCCAGGCGACCATTTGCCGGCGGAAATGTCACTTTCTAACATGATGAATGGTTCTTAGCGGGTGCTGTATCACAGTCTGTTATCTGGCACCATTCTTACGTGAAGATTCGCCTCCCTGAGAGATTTTGACCCTTTGAAACAACCTCACATGAAGTGACAGAGGGTCGGGATTTTTTTTTTTTTGCCTGAGAGGGGGAGCGAGTTGCTTTTCCCTGGCGCTGTTCCCTCTCCAGGCTGTTGCTGCTGCTGTTTGGTGCTGCTGTGAGTGAGGCCCTGGTTCACCATCCCACTGGGCTTTTAACACCGTGCAGATAATTTTCCGTATTAAATAACTGAGCGCAGTCGCTAATACAGCGCTTCCCACACTGTTGCACGGCGCAGTCATATAATTATTTCTGATCATTTATAACGACATTAAAACCCCCCCAAGTGCCAGACTGAAAATACATCTGTCATAATGTTGCAGCAATATGCAAATTCTCCGGGTATGTTTGCTGTGAAGGAAAAGGTCCTCTACCACTGAAGCTCTCACACAGCTCCTTTAACAGCCTTTTTTTACTTTTTCCTACCGAATTCTCCATTGATCCTTCAGAAAGCTGGAGGACTGCACAGCTCTTGGCTGATCATTGTTAGACATTTCACACGTTCCCTGTAGTAATTAGAGGATGTATTTGCAGAAAATTGCTGGCCTCGTCCTCCAGGAAAGAGAACATCCTGCATTTAAACAACAGATGCAACATGGGGAGCAGCAGATCAAACAGCCTTTTTGTCCCTCACCAACTGTTTCCACCACGACGTGAAAGGACAAGTTGTTTTCATGAAGGGGGAAGTTTGTTCTGGATACTCATTTCGTTGTTGGCCTCTTTCTCAGGGGGCAGCAACAAAGAAACCAAATAAGGTGCACTCCGCTGGTGTCTTTGTGGCAGATATATTTATTTCCTGCAATAAAAGGGGAAAGAGCCACTTCATACAGGATGCGAACCAGTGCTGACGAGGAAGGCTTTGATGCTTCCTGACCCAGATTCACGCAGAGTTATGAGCGAGGATTTAGGGTGAAAGTTTCATTTCTCATCATCCATCTCGTTTCTTCTGTTGCATTCACCTACCGAGTGTTTTTCACACTGCATGACTTGTTTAGGTTCAGTCACGCCTATGCCATCTCGGGATATAAGCATATGCACAATAGAACAACTTCAGTCTGGCACTGCTTTCTTCTCCTTCAAACTGTTTGGAAGGGCCAGATTTCCTCTCCCACACACACCCAGGAGCTGGTGAGGAGCTCAGCGAAATCTAGAAGCCATCAAAGAGGATTCCCTGTGCCTCCACATGATGAAGGAGGCAGTTATCTGCTAGCTAACTCCTCACTTGTAGAAACTCTCCAAATCAACCTCATCCCTGAGCATTCTGTTGCAAACTCTCTTTCTCTGTATTAGCTTGGAAGATTTGTTATTCAAGGCTCTGCTCGATGGGCCAGCAGACTAAAGCACCAGGATGTAGTTCCTCTTTGTTTAAATTTCACTGCCTGGGTGGACAGCACTCTCTCCCGAGTGGTTTTGATTAAGTACCTGGAATAACAAATCCAAAACACATCCAAACAAATGGCTCTTGGCTGGTGGGGTCTCCCATGGTCTGTGAGAAAGCCTCAGTGCTGAACTGCTGAGAGAATGCTGTGGCACACACCGGGCTGCAAGAGGCTCGCTTTCCTTCTTAAGCCTCTCTTTTCCTTCCTTTTCCTGGACATATGGGCAGACAGAAATTCTGTCAGGCAAGAAGCTTCCAGGAGCAAATCTATCAGCTGACTGTGCCAACCCACTGGTGTGCACAGAGGACTGGGATGACCTGCTCATCCATGCCCAGAATAATTATTTCTTCCCACCAAAGTCACCTAAACAGGCTGCTCTGACATACAGAACTTTTAGTATTTCCTTTTTCGGAAAGGGTTGGAAAAGAAGCTCCTTCCTCCTCCCAGATCTACGGACATGAAAGACAATCTGGCCAAGTCTCCTCATGATGTGTATAGTGTGCAAAATGCACGGCAATCCTGGCAGACAGGTAATCACCGCAAAGAGAAAGCAGAGGAGCAATTAATGAAGGGTAAAGATTTTTTCCCCTTTTTCTAGTTGATTTCCCAAACCCTCGAGGCTGGTTCAGCAGTTCCTCCAGAGCCTCGGGCTGGCTGCACACGAAATGCAGAATCTGGCGTCTTTATCTGGGCACGGCAAAGACCTCAGGGATTTCTGGTCCTGTGGCAGCTGAGAGTGATTCCAGCTGGGCTGTTGGGGGTACAGAAGATCCAGAGGAATATACAAGACATCCAGACTTCACCCACAGCAAAATCTGGGGTGAAAAAGGAAAGTCTTTCTGAAGTAACATGACGTTGCATTTTGAAACAGGGCTGATTGTAATCCACAGAAGCAGGGAAACAAACCGTACCCAAATTCTACTGCAAATTACCCTGATGAGGCAGTACACAGGGAGGCTCTGTGGCTGAGAGTCTAATGTGTTTGAACATGGAGACCTGGGACGCCTGCCAGGGAACTTCAATAAAACGTAGAAGCACAAAAAGATGCTCATTAGCTTAAAAGGCATGGGTTTTAATTCAGTTTTTAATTTTCTAAAAATCCCTTCCCGTGTTTAATTTTTCTTTCAGTCCTGTTTCTCTTTTTCTTTTCCTTGCATCACTTTTTTGCCCAATCACTTCTTCCTCCATTTTATGAATACTTTACTGTTTCAAGGTCTTCAATTTATTTTTTTCTTTCTGCCTTTAAGGGTATTTTATCTTTTCCCATTCTTCATTTTTTGTCTGGTTTTTCTTCCTCCAAGAACTTGGGTTTTCTCTTTTTTCCCCTCAGACCTAGTCCTCCCTGTTGTTTTAGTTCTTTCCTTCAGCTAGCAAACTGTCTTGCCACTAATTTATGCCACCATGCTGCATCCCAGAGCATGTGATTTTTAGCTAAATATGATTCCTGTTGGATGAAGCTGACGTGTTATTCAGCTCTGAGCAAAAGACCACTCAGCTGTAACCAGTTTTCCTGATTTTTGGGGTTTTTTAAAATCAGTGCAGGATGTCTTTACTTCCCTTTCTCTGTATAAGCTGGAGAAATAAAACACTGTGATGAATGATGCCAGCATCCTACGTTCTACAGGTATTTCTACATGTACTGGAATGAAGAAGTACAAAAAAAACCATTAGATTTCCAAAATGACCCAACATTGTTTCTGTGGTGCAAGGGGATGTAAATTTCAGCTGTTTGTGAAAACGTTGAAGCCTCTATCCTGACCCAGGAATAACAGATTACGGTTTTGGTGAGAAAGAGGAATGCAAGTAGTATGAAGCAGCCAGTGTGACTTTAGGAGAGACTGCTCAAAGATCTGTTTATAGGCATAAATGTATGAGAAATGTACTGGTAAAAAGGGAACAAAAACAGATGAGTCATTTTGCAGGTTTTAGAGAAGAAATATCTGTACATCAAATGCATGATAAACGCTGACTGAGAGGAGCTTAAAGAGGAATAAAGAAGTGCAAACGCACCAGGGGAGAAAAGAAACGCTGAGGACACGTAGATCCTTCAGGAATAACCATGGGTGGCACTTCTGACTTCCACTGCACAGGGGGTCACAGCTCTTCCTGGGATCTTGTTTGAAACAGCCCCCTGAAGTCTGCTGCACAAAAACTGACGTGTAAGAATGGCAGGAATGCAGAGTAAAGCAGCAGCGATAAATGAGGGAGTGGAGGAGCTCTCCCAGGCAGGACAGATGGCGTTTGTTACAGGCTGCCTTACAAGTCACATCCATAAACACCCGGGGAAGAAAGGTGCTGACAGTGTCTGGTGAATGGAATAGACTTGTGATCTGCAGTCTCTCCGATAGTCATGATTCCACGGAGGAAATCTCCAAGATTCCCTTTCCACACGCAGCCACGGGTTTGACAAAATATATCATCATGTGCTTTGCTTCATGCCCTGCCCAGCAGCAGTTCCATGGATATGTCTTCCCTAGTTTGAGATGACAGCCACAGCAGGAGAAAATCCCTAGCTCTTGCATTAGTGGTCCTGCCCTAGCTAAGAAGGGCACAGATGAAGTGATTCCTGAAAGGAAAAAAGTAGATGTGGCTCATCAGGAAAACAGCCCATTCCAGGGGGCTGGAAAGACCTGAAATTCCTGGAGGAATATCCATCCTCACATTAGCGTGTGCATTGACAGATGGTGAGGCTTCATATGAATAGGAATTTTAAGTCTTTCTCTTTGACTTGAAAAGATAAACCCCAGGCAGGTTTTGTAGAGCAGCTGGCCCATCATGGGCTGGCTCCTGTGGGGATTTCTTCTTGAAGAAGCTGGAGCAGTGGTGGCTGTGAGCACCACAGACAGCACAGCACCTCATTCCCTTCCATAGTTTTCTCTGGAAAAAGCCTGAAGCAGCAGCAGCAGCAACAGCAGCTTTCTCCATGCAGGAATTGGAAAACAGCTCAGCAGACCGGCTGGAGAATTTATAAAATTAGAAAAACAAAGCAGAGAAAGGCCTTGGCTCAACAGCATTACTTTTAGACAGTCTGTCTCTTTAGAGTAACTAGTCTCGAATCAGTTTATGAGCACCAGCCAAGACAAACACTGAGGTCCATTTGGGAGTTTTGCTTCAGAGCCGCATATTAAAACTCTGCAAGGAGACGCAGGGCATGTAGTGGATGTTTTCTTTATCAGCAGCCCTAATCACCCCAAAGCTCACTGCTAGCACGCCCTCCTGACAAAAGTGCAGACAGGGATGAGCTGTCTTAGATTAATCCTGCAAAAATAAATGGGGAAACTGACCCTCTGCATCAGAAGAAGTGTCACACAAAGCCACAGGGTCCTCAGAATTCTTGTCCCAGCCTGGCATGTGCCACAGCAACAGCTGCTCCAGCTGATGTACCCCTCTTCTCTGGGGCCTCCCAGGAGACCCAGCAATCCAAAACACTGCTCAAAGAGCATGGCCAGCTCAAAGGACAAGTTTCAACGGGACTTGCTGACCAGAGCAACCAATCTCAGCAGTAACAGTGTGTTTAGTTAGGAAAGCCCTTGTCTTCCAACCCCCTTCTCATATTTTCTGTAAGTGTGAGGAGATGAGCCCTGACTTGGACTTGGCTTCCTATTCCTACAGCTGGCCTTTCAATAAGCAAAGCCTTTCAGTGAGCAAAGCCTTGCTCCCAGCACAAGAACCAGGGGCAGGGCTGGACTATCCACGCTGGCTCTTTGTAGACTGGCACGTGTGTGAACCTGCTTCTTTATCCGTGCAACTGATTGCGTTTGCTTCTCTCACCTCCAGTGTCAAGAGCAGCAAGTCAGGAGGACACCTCAGAGAACGGGAATGAAGAAATAAAAAAGGGATACAGTAATAAAATCTGTATTCAGTCAGGCTGCCACCTTTTCCAGTTGTTACGCAGGTAATACACAGGGCTGCACTGTGTTTAGTGGACCTTGGCAATGGCAGGTTAACAGCTGGACTTGATGATCTCCAATGATCTTGATGATTTTCCAACCCATTTCCAACAGAATAGTGTAATATCCACTGTAATGGTGGATGCCACACCATGGGCAGCAGGAGGAAATCTGCATCTTCAGCTCACCGAGTTTCCTCCTTTCTTGTTGTCAGTCATAAAGCTCACGGCTCTTTTATTTTAGGGTGTTCTTCAGACAGAAAAGAGTGATGTTTGGGCACAAATTCAAAACGAGACAAAGCGGCTTAAACAAAGGCTGGTTTGTGTTTTGTTGCTGAGGAAATGACAGCCAAATCTGTCTGCAGCAGAGATGAACATTTCATTTTGCCATTTCCCATCTGGGAAACACTAATGACACTCAGCATCTCATTTCTTTGTTGGGGGGACTTGGTTGGCTAGAGGGGATAGGTAATGATGTTGTCCCAGGCGACAAAGAAATGCGTCTGGACTTTCCTAGCTGGTGTTCTTGGGGACAACTTCCATCTGCAAATGTAGTTTGGCCTTGACAAGACCTAGGCAAGCAGAGGATGGAGGTAACTACTTTCTCCAGGCTGGAAACTCCCACTTCAGAACAGATTCCAGGCAAGTTCATCTTCAGTACTGGTGTGCTGAACCTGAAGAGAAGCAGCTGGTGCTCCCCATGTTGGTGCACATCAGTCCCAGTGGTCAGCTGGGAGGAAGGGTTGCCTTCTTTGGAGAGCAGGCAATGAAGGCTGCAGCCAAATCCTGCTACAATGACAAGTTACACAAGGAATCTTGCCTTTCCAAACCTGAGTCACTGAACTGGGACTTAACATAATTCAGTGTGAATATGCCGCAGGAGGGAAGTCTGCGTGCTGTGTTAGCTCTTTTCACAAGGTCAGTCCTGTTTTTCTTCCCTGTAATCCTTTGCTTCAATTTTTAAAATGTTGGTGGGGTTTTTTTTCAATAAGGTATTCAATTAAAATAGAGGTGTGAGTTAGTACCGTCTTTGGCATACAGACCAGGATTTGAAACATTTATTGTTAGTGCTGGCTATTCTTTCACCTGAGGTTGTTGTCTGAGCCCTAGCTCGAAAGACCCCATTAAGACTCTACTATTCTCATCATAAGGAAAATTTCTTTTTTACTCTCACTTTTACTATAGTGTAGTAGCTGGGGATTTAGTTTGGAAATTACAGAATCATGGAAAATTGGGCTGAGAGGGGCCCTGTGGTCTATTCCACTTGCCTGTCTCAAGAGAGATCATAGATTCCTAAACTCTCTTGAATTAAAGATTCCCCCAACTTATTTTTAAATCCTCAAACTGCAGAGATTCCACAATTACTCCAGGAAACCTGTTTCAATGTTTTGCCACCCAGAGATACGTGCTTACCCTCAGCTGATTTTTTAAATTTTTTTTTTTTTTTGGTGCAGTAAAACTTGAAAAGGAGATTGAACAGAGGAAAGTAAACCACAGGAGGTAGAAAGGATTTCCACTATCATCAATGCCATTTCCTCACTGTTAGAAGCAACCATGTCAGGTAAAGCCTTCCTCGCATACGTACAGAACTCAGAATTTGACCTGGCTGAACTTCTCCCCTAAATGTTCTAAGCCAAATTCTGCTGAGATTCCCATCTTCCTGAAAGTCAAGGATCTCCTGTAAAGCACAACTGCAAAATCAGAAGAGCATTATAAAGCCTCTGAGATGCGCTTCTGGGTACATGGTGTGCAGATAAAACTTTCATGAAGTGACAGAAAATTTGCTTGCTAACAGACACGGTGAAGTCTCAAGAATGAAAGGTAGATCTCTCATGAAAATTAAAATCCTTGCTGAAACAGATGAAGATGCTTCTAAATTTCCCAAGACAGTGTTTGAGGTCTCACAAAAAAACCCTCCAAAACTTCAGCAGGACTTCAAAGATGCTCCTAACTTCCAAGAGAACTACATCTGAGACAGGATAGTGATATTTGGCTTGGGTGAAAAATAAAATCGTGACCATAACAAGAAGAAGTCCTACAAAGTGTGGAAGCAAGAGAGAAGCTGGGTGGGAGTAAAGCCAACATGGAGTTGAAAAGAAAAAAACAAGGCCAAATTCAGTAGAAATGGAGAGCAAAGTTTCTGAAGTGAGGATGAAGAAGATGTTGGATTACACCTGGGAGGAGCTAAATTCAGTGATCCCCACAACTTTAACACGAAGGACAAGCAGGGCTGCCAGACATAAAAGTTCTCATTTTTACCAATGTCATAAGTGATGCTTCAGAGAGCATCTTGACCACCTCCACAGCGTTTCAAAGCATCCTTCAAGACACAACCCCAAGCCTCAAGGTACCACTGAAGATACGAAACGACAGGAGGGACCTATATTGAGGTGTCTGGATTCAACTTTTTATGACACCTGACTGAATTTAAACCTCACAGAAGAAAGCCCTGGGTAATTCTGTGAGGTCAGGATCTCTGTCCTTGTCCTGCAGCAGCTGTGAGAACTTAGCTAGAAGAGCTTGGAGGTTATAATCACAGCCCACAGTGCAGCTACGCTAACATAATAATATCATGGCCCAATGCACAGGACAATACTTTCAGGCAGGACCTGAAACATTCAGGGGTACTAAATATTATCAATGAAGTCATGAATTCAAAACCAGAGCAATCCAAACCATCACTGAGACGAAGCCCTCCCAGAAGAAACATTTAATTTTTATCATTTTTTTTTTCCCCAAAGCTCATAACTCAAAATGAGTCATGCTTGATTAACTTCACTCGGGTCAGGAGACTAATCATGAGACGCTATTTATAAATTATATAAGGAAAGTCAGAGAGAGAGAGAGCATTAGAATAACATTCAGAATGGAAGACATGCTATAGCCTTAGCAGAGTGTCACTGTGAGAACTTAATGAAAACTAGGAGCCATCTCTATTAGCAGGTGTTGCCTTTTTTTACTATTTTTTTAAAGTGTGTCTACTCTCCAGCGAAAAATTAACTAAATGTAAGTTTAATAAATTTATTAAATCGCTATCAGCAGCTGTTGCCTTTTGTTACTTTTCTTTTTCTTTAAGTGTGTCTACTCTCCAGCAAAAAAAAAAAAAAAAAATTTCTTAAATATAAGTGAGACTCCAATCCAGAGAGCAACTGTCCAGCTCAGTTGTTGGTGGGGTAACAGATCAGAGAGTTTCACCTCCTCCTTCTCCTCACAGCTGCCCCACACACATGCACACACACACAGAGGCCAGGGGAATCTACTCCTAGAGCTCCTACCTTGGGTTTGAAGGCGATTAACTTCAGGACCATCTCCACAGTGAAGAGGCCAGTGAAGAGCATGTTGAGGATGTTCATGGCTTCCTTGAACATGCAGCTCTGACCATAGTGCTGGAAAAGAGCATCCCAGCAGGAGTGTGAGGGCAGGACATGCCAGCAGGCAGGAATGCCAGGACCCCTCCCAGCCTCCCTGCATGCCAAGGAAGACCCCAGTGTGACATTTTTCCAATTGAGAATTCCCATTTCCCCTCATACATAAGCACTCTATCCATGCCTCCCTCCATTTTTGCCACCTGGCTCTTGATCTTCTCTTTTTAGAAGAATCTTTTTGAGGGGTGGCCACCAAAATCGGTACTTATCATTCCAATTCAGGGCTCATTATAAATTTGCACAATGTTACAATACAACCCCCGATTGTCTTTTATTATCTCAACCTTCCCTAACACTTGGATTACTTTTTTTGTTTGGTTGTGACTGCGCAAGTGAGCAGGGGCTTCACTGAGCTGTCCATAATGATACCAAGCCATTCCCCAAGTAATTACACAAATTCAGGATTCTGCAAAGTACACGAGCAGCTCAAATCACATCCTTCCAATATGCATTATCTTGCATTTGTCAACCCTGAATTAAATTTGCAATCATGCTGCCCATTCACTTAACTTTATTAAGATCTTATGAAGTTACTCTCCATCTTCTATTGATTAATTCAAGCAGTGTCTTCTGCAAGTGTTGCCACCTCGCTTTTCATACCCCTATTTCCAGATCATGATACTCAAACTGGTTGCACTGCCTTGTTCTAAGGTCACCTTCCAGTTCATGTTACAGGAGACCCCATTTGTAGTTGCTTAAATTCAGTAAAATTCAGCTGGGATGGATTTTCACGCTCTGCATTGGCACAGGGTGATTTATTCGAAGCAGTTTCAGTTAAAAACAATTCAGCCGCAGCTGAATGCAAGGCCAGGAAAAACACAGCGTTGAGGCATTTTCAACATTTTTTTTGAAAGGCTCTAGTACTTGCAGGACTCTGTTTAGAAACGTGAAATTTGTTTGTTTTTAACGAGTCAAAACAGAATTGTTGGAAGTGTCAGATATTAGCAGGAAGAGGGGGAGAGTTAGATTCCTCATTTCAACCACATGTTGTCACAAGTGCGCACAGCACAACGGTTTTCCAAACATGCTTATCCCTCTCCCTCAACACAGGGTGCGAAGGTGAAAGGAGGCCTCAACCTCAGCCATTTTTTGCATCTTCCCCAACAAATTCTCCTCCGTCATCACCTGGAGGCTTTTCTGCTCGCTTACTTACCTGCATGGCCAGGCAGATGGTGTTC
Organism: Chamaea fasciata; assembly: GCF_029207755.1. Taxonomy (NCBI): domain Eukaryota; kingdom Metazoa; phylum Chordata; class Aves; order Passeriformes; family Sylviidae; genus Chamaea; species Chamaea fasciata. The sequence continues at coordinate 67,409,795 of NW_027094090.1, read as the reverse complement.
AGCAGGATCAGAACGAACATCAGGTACTCAAAATAGGTGGAGTTGACCACGTACCAAACCTTGTACTGGTACTGGTTTTTGGGGATGTATCTCCTCAGGGGCCGGGCTTTCAGGGCATACTCTACACACTGGCGCTGTGGGAGAGGCAGGGTGCATTTAAAACCCATAATCTCAGGGCGCTCAGCTACCTTCAAATGTCATAAAAATACGTTTCAAGCGTTTTACTGAGCTGAGAAAGCTTCATAGAAGAATTTCTGTTGGATCATAATGTGAATGTGCATATTCCACCTGTTAAAGAGCTCTACGTGCAATTACTTTGGCCATTTACTTTGGCCAGGCACTGTCGTTGGGCTCACCTAATCTCAGTGAAACAAACGGCACACAGCAAACGTTTTTAGATAATTGTTGTTCCTTGAGCAAATTTTACAGACAGATTTTTTTTTTTTTTTCTACCTGACTCCTAAAAGATGTCAGCAAAGCCAGCTTACAGTTTTATCTTGTTGGCAAGCTAAACGTTTTCCTCTCTGTGTGCATTTATCTATTAAAAGCTTATTCTCAGTGCGTTTTCTACCTTTGGTGACAGCAAGGTGTTGTAAATTACCTGGTTTTTGTCCAGCTCGCAGTTCTTGTACTCTTGCTCTCCTTGTTCCTGAAATGTGACGATGACGAAACCAACGAAGATGTTCATCATGAAGAAAGCAATGATGATGATGTAGATAATAAAGAAGATGGAGATCTCAACCCTGTGATTATAGATGGGTCCCACATCCTCCATGTGGGAATCAATGGACCTATACAGCAACCTGAAAGCAAACAGGAGCCAAATGCAGAGAAAATCTGCAACTGCCTTGAGGCCTTATAGGTGATGTTGTAAAGGTCAACTTTGTGATTTTCTTCTGCTTCTATCAAAATTAATTCACTCAGGGAAGTGCAGACTTGCACTGGTCTGAGTGTAAATGCTTGCCAAAAGAGAAGACCTGGCTCTTACTAATTCTGTACATTTGAACCCGTTCAGGGGTGAAATTTCTTCATAGTTGAAAAAAATCGTGCTCTCCAGTTAACAAAAGACAGGAGAGTCCCAGCAGAGTTGTTGGGAACTGAGTTTTGTGAGAAAAGTGAGTCAACAGTTGTTAACACCACTGTTGGCATCACCTGGTGACACAGGTGAGGGTCAGCCCCTGATACCCTGCACGTCCATGTCGCCTTGGGTGACTCTGTGGGAGTCCCCAATTCCCGTGGCACAGACAGCAGGACCTGGAAACACTCCCCATGTCTGCCAGAGGCAGCACTGCTGTGTTTCATATTGCTGACTCCATGGGGGAACTGAAACCTGGCGATGTTGGGAAGGACCTGACATGCTTTTTCCATCCATTTACACACGTAATAATTGTAACAAGTACTGGGATCACTGCTACCATTGGAAATCATCTTTTAAGGACTAGAGAGAATGCTTTGCACTGTTTGCAAGCACAGTAACAGAAATTCCTGCAGGCCCTGAGGAATTTACAAAGCACAACGCTACAGTGCTACTATTGCTATTATTTAAAGTTCTGGAGCTTTTAAAATGTTTTGAAAGGGGAAGGCTACGCTCTGCCTCGGAATTTTCTCCTTTGGGATGAATGAGGACATTGGTAGTGCTGCACCGGCCCGGGAAACACTCACTCTGGCCAGCCCTCAAAGGTGGAGACGGTGAAGAGGGCCATCATGGCAGTCAGGACGTTGTCGAAGTCGAACTTGCTGTTCTCCCAGCTGCGGGGCTGGATCATGGGCTGGCTGACCTCCCCATCCTTGTAGGTGATGTAGTACCCTCTGTGGGTGGAGAGGGGAGACACAGCGTGGCAGAGCTGCACTGCCAGCGCGTGGGGAGGGGTTGGGAAGGCCCAGAACCCACCTGCACTCCGCTTCCGTCTGCTTGGAGCTGTCGGTGCAGCTGTACAGCTTGCCCTGGGGAAGGAAGAAAGAGGAACGGAGCTTCTGTTTGTACTTGTGCTTGAACGCGTGTGTCCTGAACGCTTGTCGTCAGGAGGGTGGGGAAAGGCAAGGGGGTAAAAGCAGACACAAAGGAGGGAATGAACAACCCTCCCCCCACGGTTGTCTGGTGTGCCCCTTCCTCCAAGGACCAATCCTCCCTTCACCTTCCTGGGACCACGTCGTGCCAGTGTAAAACTTTTTAGGGAAGAACAACGTTACTGATCATTTCTTCTGATCACAGACGATGGGGAAGGGTTCTGCACGTGCCAGGGGCAAGAGTTCTGAGTTCAAGCTCAGTTTTGGAGAATTGCTAATAGCAGAAGCCCAGGTAGCACTGACAGTGCCGCAAATGTCTTGCCTGTTACACACCAAAGATGCCATTTTCCCTTCCTCGGGCTTTTTCATGCTGTTTTTCCTTCCCATCCCTTCATGCAGCTCCATGTAATGGATGAACGGATGGGCCCAACGGGTTTTACCTTGAACAGCTGGACTCCAATGCAGGCAAACATGAACTGCAGCAAAGTGGTGACAATCACGATGTTCCCGATGGTTCGGATGGCCACAAACACACACTGGACCACGTGCTGCAAGTGGAATAGAGGGACAAAAGTAATTTTTGGGTTTGTTCTCAACTGTTCTGGCTAAGGCAGAAGCCCAAGAATAAAAATAAAAACTATTATTTAAATTATTTTATCATTTAAATTATTGAAAATACAAAGAATTATTTAAATTACTTAGTTATTTTAATAGTTTAATAATTTAATTTATTAAAATAATTTAAAATAATTATTTAATTTAATTACTTATTTGTTACTATTCAAGAAACAATTATTTAACCAATACCCACTACCCAAGTAATGTTTTGGGAAAGGAGACCAGCTTGTTTCATTTCTTGCTGTACTTTTAGAAGCAGGCAGAAAAGGGGAGGAACTCAGAACGCAGGTCTCTGCAACTTCCCTCATAGTTAGGCACCCACCAGCACATAGGAAGGAGTTTATCTAATACAGAAAGGTTATGTTTAGGGTTGTGGGCCCATCTGTAACCCAAGAAAACCACATCATTTCACCTCTGTGCTGATGGGGGCATTCAGCTGAAAAGCAGCTTGTCAGAAAAGGATTTGGCAGTCCTGGTGGACACGAAGTTGGATATGAGCCCTCGCTACAAAGATGAGAAACGGTATCCTGGGCTGCATTAGGCAAACCTGCACTTTTGGCAGGCTGCAGGAGGTGATTCTTCCCCTTTACTCAGCCCTGTGAGACTCTGCCTGATGTACCGATCCAGTCCTGGCTCCTCAGTAGAAGAGAGCTGTGAACTGGAGGAAAACCAGCAAGAAGCCAAGAAGATGACTTCAGGGATTGGAGCATCCCTCCAGTGAGAAAAGGCTGAGAGAGCTGGGTGTGTTCACCTGAGAGGAGGCTCAGGGGAATCTGGTCAATGTGTATTTATGGCTGAAGGGAGGATGCAGAGCCAGGCTCTTCTCAGTGGTTCCCACTGACACAAACTGAAGCAGAGTAGGTTTATCTGAACGCTGAGAAACACTTCCACTCTCAGGGTGAATGAGCTCTGGAACAGGTCATCCAGAGAGCTTGTGGAGTTTCTCTCCTTGGAGAGACTCTACAGCCTGGGCAACCTGCTCTCAATGGCCCTGCTTGAGCAGCTCCTTTCCAACCTCAGCCATACTGGGATCCTGCTGAAACACTACTTGGACCACTGCAAAAAGCCTGAAATAAACTGAATTTATAGTTTACAGAGTGCACAGGGATTTTTCTGACCTTTAGTCCTTTGGCTCTGTTGATGGCCCTCAGTGGTCTAAGGACCCGCAGAACACGCAGGATCTTCACCACATTAATGGCACTGGACCTGGAAAAAAAAAAAAAGTGTTGGAAGGTTTGAGAGCCACAGCCACGTGGGGAGTGTGCAGCGAGGACAGATCTGTGGAATTCTGCACAGCCTGAGACTGTGTAAAGTATTTAATCAACTCTTTGCCGCGGCACTTTGGGGGTAAGGAAACCGATTTCTGATGTTTTCTCCAGAGGTCTGGCTACTTGTTCTGGCTTTCATCATCTCCGCTGTATTAATGAAGGGGGAAGGAATGGAACATGGGCAAGGTGTATTTTTAGAGCAGGGCAAACAGATTCTGTAGATATCTATGGTATAGAAATTGCGCCAAGATGTAGTCATTACCAAGGCATTTTCAGATAAGGCTCAAAGCAGCTCTCCATTGAAATATTCATGGAAGAGTGAAAAGTCCAGGAGACTCCAGCCTGGAGTTTGATCCTACAATGCCTTTGGCCCCTGAACCCCAAATCATTTAAGTGTGTGCATAAATTTAAGGATGTGAAAACTCCCTCTGAGTTGAACAGGATGACTTATGTGCTCACTTTTAAGCACTGAACACAACCATCTTCTGCAGCAGAGCTCTCTGTGCCTCCCAAGACTAAAACCCTGCCTGAGAATCTCCCTCGTGCTCAATGACATCATGTTCTCCTACTGATTTTGGGAACAGTTTTAATGTTAACACACCCAGAGTCTGACTTAGGTCTGCGAGAAGGAAGCAGCAGGGCAAAATGAGAACTGTGCCATTCTTAAGACAGTGACTAAAAGCCCAGTGGAGCTTACAAATTGCCCTGCTTGACTTGGTGTGCAACAAACGTGAGCTGCTAAGCTCTGATGGTAACAACTGGGAGCTTGGTTCTCATCAGAGGCGTGTTCCTAATTAGGGAACTTCCCACCTGCCACGCAGTTGAGTAAATCCATAAATTGTTAAGCAAATTAACAGACGAACCAAAGGAAAGCAGCGTGACACAACAGCCACTACCACTTTGAAGATTCTCAAAAAACTCTCATCAAGTGCTTGATGGCCTTCCATTGACTAAGATTTACAACATCCTAGGAAAACGTTACCAACCTCATTTTCCAAAGAGCTTATGAAAAGTCTGGGAAGGAACCATAAGTCACTGTGCTGTCCTGAACTGATACAGTGAAAAGAAAAGGCCTTGGAACAAAGCTAAACGTCACGATTCCAAATACACCCATTTTTTTTTTGTTCTCATCTGTTGAAATGAGAAGACTTGTTCTCATTTCTGAAAGATTCCCCCCTCCAGGTCACCAGTGCAGCATTTCCCAGTTACCACCTCCCCTCTGGAGGATGAATTTTAGCGGCCTTGAACCATCTCACTAAAACACCTCATGAACACCCCAACAGGCTCACGAGAAAAATCTTACCCAGGTAAGAGGACAACGAGCCTGAGCCATCCCTCCCAGCCCCACAATCCCCCCCCGCCTCCCCAAACCCAGCCAGCTGGAAATAGCTCACTCACTGGATCCCAAAGGAGATGAGAGAAACGCTGACCACCAGCAGGTCTAAGATGTTGAAATAGTTCCTGCAGAAGGAGCCCTTGTGGAGGAAAGCCCCGTAGGCAGTCATCTGCAGGGAGGCACACGGAGACACAAACACACTTTGCCATCAGCAGCTGCTCAGGAGCCAAACCCACCTGGCTGTGCTCAGAGTGGATAACTGGGGGGGGGGGGGGGGGGCAGGGTTCCTATTGTTGGCAGACCATTCACCCCCACACCCCGAAGGAGAAGCTGAGCCCCCACGGAAAGAAAAGAGAGTGAAAAAGACAGCAAGATAACTGTGAGAGGCCTAACTAAAGGAAGTGAGGAAAATACGCACCTTGAGTGCACCAGATAAATAACGTCTAGAATTAGCAAAGCAGCAGAATGGCTGTTTGCAAAAACTACCCTTTGCTATCATCTGCTTTTCCCTTTTTCTTCAGTGACAGGGGACACTTGTATTATACAAAGGCCTCTTTAGCAAAATTGAATGAAAAATATAAAATAAGGTGGGCTCTTCTGTAGTAGCTTTTCAGTACTTGGACCAGCTGCAGTGGACAGTTGATCGCCCTTCCCTTCCTGAAGGAAAAACAGAATCCCTCAGGGATTTGATGCTTTAGAGCTGAACTGAAACAACAGGAGGAATTAGTGCTCTTTTCAGCTTGCTCCTTCTGTTCAGCTCAATCCCACATCCCTTTTCCTATCCATCTTCATTCGTTTTTACTTCAATGCAGTTGCATTTTTCCCTTTGGTTTTCCTTACAAAGCCCAGGCTGTACTCCTTGAAACAGGGCAATTTCTTTGTGCAAGTGATCGTTATGAATATCGGGGAGGGAAAAGAGTTACATGTTTTGCAAAGGAGGCTCTGCCCTGCCCGGGTATGAAGGGGCACAGAAAAGCTGCTGGCTTTGGGGAGGATGTCACAGCTCCAGAACTGGACTGAGTGACGGTGCAAAGAGAAAAGTTTAGACTGAGCTCTGTTACAGACTGTGACTGAATGAGCCTGGCACAGTTAAAGAAGGGGAGCTGATGGGGTATTTGTACCACCTACCTCAGGCTCGGTGAGTGATCTAATGCAGCTGCCTTGAAGAAACCCCATCCCCCACAACTGCTAATGTCCTTTCATTAGGAATTCTCATCCCCATCCAGGAATACAGGATTTTTCCTAAGTTTGGTCCCCTGAATCTCACCTAAGTTGGGTGTCTAAGGTAACCTGAGGCAGACACCGTGAGACTGAGCTGTCGCCAGACTTCCAGCTGAGAAGGGTGAACTGGGAAGTCAAACTGGAGTTTTCTGGCTCCCACCAGTAGCTCAGGACGGTGCATTGGCTGGTGGTTTCCAGCCTGTGACAATTTCATTCAGGGCACATGGTGTACCAGATTATTTTCTTCACCAAACATCCATGACATCAGGGAACTGACTATCAATCAGACAGAAATTAGAGGGGGAGGAAGTATAAACTCTGGTCTTGGCTTAGAATTTATACTTGTAGACACATTCACTTGGGGAAGGGAGGAGGGGTTCTTGCCATAACAAAGGTGGTAAAGATGCCCTTTACTGGTTAGATTTTGTATGGCAATCTTGAAAGAAAGACACCATTGAAATCAGGAGGGGAAGCTCTGCTGGGTTTAAATTCGGTACAAATTGTGGCTCTCTCAAGCCTGTGGAGAGATTTTGCCATCTCAGAAGAGACTCTCAGAGAGTGTACAATCTATATCTGCCTCCCATCTGGGAAATTAAACGAGTTACAGCCTTTTAGGACGCCAGTTAAAACTCCTTGGCCAACAGTCACCAGAATGCAGGTGTTGTCATCAGCGACCCGAGAGCAGAAGAAGTTTGTTCCTCTGCAGCCTTGAACATCCCACTGCCATGCATTCCTTCGTTTTCACCACTTTACATTAACTTCGCTGTTTTGCAAGACAATGTGCCCAGTGCAAGGCGGCAGAGAAACAGCCACTGAGAAACCAGTGGCTCCAACTGATGGTCCTTGCACTGTTCTCCCACTTGAACTTAGAGAACGTCCAGGGATGTTGCCATAAATCACTGAAGTTAGCAGGAGGACCTTGGGAAAGCCCAGGGATAAGTTCTGCTTCCACTGAAGTCATTGGGAGTGTTACCACTTCCTTCAGAGCAAGCAGAATCAGTAACTGTGAGTCCAAACAGGCGCCCTGAGCTCTCAATTCGTTTTCAAACGTTGCTCTTGGGATATTTCCCCTCTCCTTGACGGGCCTTTTGTGATCTGCGCACGTTCAGATTTATTGTGTAAACGCAGATGCAAACCGCACACAGGCATAATGTGCACATCTCCCTGGAGAACATTATGGCTTTGGTAATTTCAAGTCATATTAAAAAAAAAAAAAACAAAAAAAAAAGCACGTTTCTCTACCAAAAATATGCGGGGGCCACCCTGCTTGCCAGCCTTCCACATAGATACTGTTATTAGGGTCTTGAGCTGCAAAATTTGAGCAACTCTGAGGCACTGCCTGCCAGCACTTAGAACTAGCTTGCCGAGGAAAAAAAAACCAAAAAAAAAAAAGCAGCTGCCAAGTGAACCTAGCATTTAGAAAGCCAGAACTTTGCTCAATTACTGTTATTTAAATTATTAGCCTACCAATTTGGGAAAATTGGAGTTAAGAACAAGGCAGCCTATTTTTATTTTCTTCCAAGCTGAACCGTTCTCCTGCGCGTTCCCCTCGGTACTGAGCACGTTCCTGGGAAATGGGAAGCTGGGGTTTTTTTTTGATGCAGCAATTTTCATTGGCAGCTCCTGTCCTCGGTGTCTCAGCGATCTGTACTCTTGGTTCCTCTCTCTGCACCTAAAAAGTGAGCTTTTCTTGCACTGTGCCCCCTGCCTCCTGCTTGGCTGTGCACCTTGTAAAGCTCACAGGAGTCACCAGGCACCCTTTGGGCTGGTTTCTGCAGAACAGAGACCTTCTCTCGGGGTGTAGCCTGTGTAAGAGGTGTTTGTGCTCAGAGTTTCTTGCCGAGCAGAAAAATCCTGGTTCGGAAAGACTGGCCAAGGGTAGAGGGAGAAATTTATCAGAGGATGGCAATTTTTTTTTCCTTGGTCCTCTCTTATATTTCCCAACATTGCATCCTTTCATTGCAATTCCCCTAAAAAGCATTTTTTTTTTTTTTTTGCTATAGGCCCTCAGTTATGAGTTGGAATATCAAAATTTCCCAGGAGACTATCTAAGCAGCTACCAAAAAGTCAAATGAAAAGAAAAACAACCCTTTGTGTAGAGATAATAACGGGGTAAAAAAAAAGAGAGAGAGAGAGAGAGAAAGCAAGAGAGAGAGAGAGAAAGAAAGACCGAGAAAGAAAAGAAGTGTATTTCTCAGATTGGTTACCTTAAGAATAATTTCTAATGTAAAGATACTAGTGAAGACATAGTCTGCATTGCCTAGGATCTGAAAAATAAGCACAATTGGGTTAGTGGTACTGAGAGTGACCCAGGGACAAACAGGCGTGTGTGTTAGCAACAGAGAGCGGCAGGAGACTGGAAAGCTTGTGAACAGGTAATGGCAGAGAAGATGGGCACTTTACCTTCAGAGCAATTTCAATGGTGAAAATGACAGTAAAAACTATATCAAAATAAAAGAGAACCTGTAAAAAAAAGAAACAACAAAAAACAAAAGGGGATAGGAGTGGGGAGGGTAGGTCAGTGGCTGATCGCTCGAATGGGAAGTCACAGTTAAAAAAAATCAAAGACATGAGTTCTTTCCACGAGGGGATGGGGAGGACTCTATAGGGAGAGGTTTTGGAACAAGGTCTTGTTGAATGCAGTGAAGGTCCTGGCACAGAGGACAAGAAGCACATTACATGAAATCTTTCCTGAGTTGCAATCCCATGAGCACTACAGAGGCAAAATAACTTTTTTGTTGCTGTAGGATTCTTTTTTTTTTTTTTTTTTTTTAATCTCATAAAGAACATTCAAGGGTTTTCCCAAATAGGATTCCAAACTGAGAACAAAAAGAATGCCTGGTCTCTCAGTGGAAAACATGGGATTCATTCTTATTAACTCCCATTCAGTCTCGTCCTGTGCCTCTCTCAAAAGGAAGAAAAGCAAACTGCAAAATCATACTCCAGCTATTTCTTTCCTCTGTCCTGATTTGCTCTGGATTAGGATGAATAACAAAGGCTCTGCCAACTGAACAGAATCCCAGCCTTTGTATTGCAACCATAATTTGGTCATTTGCTAGAGGTGCCTGACTTAGATCCTGCATCTTTCTATTTGCATCCTGAATAACCAGCCAGCTGAAATGCTCGTCATCCCCAGGAATTTAGGCCTGGTGATGGAGATACCCATGACATGCACTGCAGACCACAAAAAGCGCAGTCACAGGAGGCAGTGAGAAGCCCAGAAGTGTAAAAAGGCTTTCAAAGTAGCAGCATCAAGGACAGGAATGCCCTTCACTGCCTAGATGTTGTATATATTATAATAATCATGTTTTAAACCAGTAGGCCAGCACATGGAAGCCGCAGGAAACTGATAATTTGTGAAATTTAGACCTTTGCTGCTAGAACATTAATAAACCTAAACCAGGAAAATGCCCTCTCCTATCTTCCAGAAGTTTATTGTATCTCAGTGCCTGTATCCTCACTCAGATTCACGGGTGGCTAAACCCTTACAGCTGGGTGTGCAGAGAGGGGCAGCTACTGCACGTCCCAGGGTTATTTCACACCGCACTATTTTAAGCACAATCCAAATCTGGATTGATTTGCAGACACTGCATGTCACATGGGGGTGATGTGTCACTTACTGCTACCACGTAACTCAAAATTCTTCGGGTCACTGCTCAGTTTTTAATCTCAAATTCTTCTCATGGCTGTCTTGGGATCTACCAATTTTTGCACCTTAGAGAATTAAGAAAGGGCCACCTCAAGGGGACAGACCTTGATTTCAACCTATGTTAATTTACGTACATTGCAACTAGAAACATCCTTTTGCCTTGCTGCTTTGCAAGGCCACATTTGCAACCCAAACATCTCGTCAGTGTCCCCTTGTGTGACGCTTTTTAAACGTCTGTACCTGCAAAAATTAAAACCACAGACTTTCATGCGACACAGGTGGCTTCACATAGACAAAACCCTGCCTTGCCTCGAACCTTCAGCTCTTTAATCCAGGACAAACCAGCTCTGACTCCTTTTTTTTTCTCCCCTGTCATTTAAATCTCTCTGCCACAGACTGTGTGACGGTTTCTGTGGCATGTCGGGAGCCCATCTGGCAGCTGCCATGCTGCAGCATTAATACATATTGGCATTCAGCTTTGCCTGCATGGCGTGCACCCTCGTTTGTGCACAAGTGGGTTACTGGTGGCACAGGTTTGGCTGGATTATTTAGCATCCTCCTTCAGGACGAAATGCAAAGCCTCTCTGAGATACGCTCAGGAATAGACTTCCATTAACACCTTCTCTGCATGCACATATGTGTTCAAATGCATGCTCAGGCCAGGATATTTCGGGGAGCATTAAATTAAGGTTTTATTATTAAACAAGACAAAAAAAAAACCACCCCATCCCACTCTTCAATCCTAGCAAACTCTTCAGGCATCGAGGCACCAAAATGCCACCGCAGACACCAGAGTTCAGAGGTCTTGCACGTGTCTCCTGACTCCTCATTTTTCTGCAATGACCCCTGAATAATGGAAACAACCACTGGCAAAGTTCAGGGAGCGCTGAACGTTTCAAAAGGCAAATAAGGATGGTCAGGAAAGAGGGGTGAGAATGTATCTCTGTGCTGAATGCTTTCCTCTTCTCTCCCCAGGCAGGGAAGGAGAGGAGCACAGCATATTTTTTTGAGGGTTATCTCAAATTTAATGACATCTCTGTGGCTTGTGGTCAAAAAGTCTGGTTCTAACCTTGATGACATCCATTTCCCCCAGAGTGAAAGCATCAAACTCAAGAATGTTACTCCTGATTTACACCAGTGTGAATAAAATGAAAATCAGGCCCCGGGCTTTTTAGTTGAAAAGACAGCATGTGGCAGCAGAACAAACGTTCCAAAGGGAACCTGAAAATCCCTTTAAAATTGAATCATCTGTATCCCCAATCAGCGTTTTTACGGCTCATTTCTAATGCTTTAAACCTGGGGGAACAACGATTTTGCTTCAGCCTCCTGTTCCTCCTTTCCCTACACACACACACACACACACACACTCCTGAAGTGAACTAGAGGCCAAACTCTGCACTGACTCATGTTTCCTGCAAACCCTAAAGATTTCACACACAGCCTACAAACGGCAGAAACCACGGAAGGCAGGCACTCCCAGAGCCACTGACGCAGCCTCTTCTGCCTTTCCTGGCTTCCAGTCGTGGTCTGCTTGCACCACGACACTTGCAATAGCCAGCCAGGGGAGGAGGATGTGGAGCATACTTGGTTCCTGAAGGAGAGGTGCCTCACGGGGTCCTCAGCTGCCAGGGAGATGCTGCTGAGCAGGATGAAAAACAGGATCAGGTTGGTGAAGATGTTGTCGTTGACGATTCGATGGCAGTGGACACGGAACCTGCAAGAGAGAGGAGAGGCACGGCTTCATCTGTCACAGAACAGCAAGACCTGGGACACATTTCCCCCCTCCTCTTCTGCCAGCAGGACCAGAGGATTTCCCTGCAGAGCATCTTCCCTCTGCCCCAGCACGACCAGTGCAGGGCAGTGCTGGCTCTCCACACTCGATGTGTTTGAGCGGAGAACAATCACTCCCTCCCGACAAGAGCTCTTTGTGATTTCCCTGTGCTCTGAAGCCTGCCAGCCCAGAATTACATCCCGTGCTTTCATTCACGGAACCATTCCTGATTCATTTCGGAGGAAAGCAGCAGAAACGGGCTTTAGGGTGCCATCGTCTTCCTGAGCTGGGACTGGAGTGTCACTTGACAGGAGCTGTGGGGGATCTGCCTTGCTAACAGGGTACAGTGGATATAGAGCAGGCTGGCACCAGCAGATGACTGCTGGGAGACATCATGCCACGCAGGTTGTGTGCTGAACATAGGTGCTCTTAGTGGGAAACTAAAAGGTAAAGAAGGAGCAGACTCCCATCAAACTTGCTTACTGGAGACCATGACATCACTCTCCGTATGCTGGTAACGGGATCTGAGGAGTTAAACCCCATAATAGCTCTGTGCATAATTCTACAGGCACTTCATTAATCTATTTAGCTCCACTCTTGGCTGTTAGGGCTCCGAGTCCCTCTTATAGCAATTTTTCAGATGACTGCAGAGGTTAATTTAGTTCTACAAATGACAGGGGGTGGGTGGCAAAGCTAGCATTACAGTCCACGAGCCCCAGCCATCCTCAGTCCCTCCCTGTACACATACCCAGGGAGGAGTGGCACAAACTCTGCTGGGAAAAAAACAAAACCAAAACCAAACGACTCTGAATTCAGCAGGTACAGCCCTGCCTTCCTCTGGGGCTGTGTTTGAGGGCTGAGTCTTTAGGAGAGATGCTGGAACTCGTGGTGCTGCACAGACCAGTGGGCAGTGAGCTGTACCCTTGCACAGGTAAACTCACCTGTCTCCTAAGAGCCCTCCACCCCCAGCTCCTGCACATCTGTTTGGGAAAGGCAGGTGTGAAAGGCAGGAGATGCATTGCAGGAGCCCCCGGGCAAAGTGGGAGAGAGGAATTGTGCTCCCCAGGCTCCTCTCCGAGCTGGGGACTCTCCTCCCCCTCTCATTTCTTCCTTTATGCTCATTCTTGATGCGCAGCAATGAGCAGAGACACATGGACTCCCTTCTGGGAGTGGGTTTTGGGCAGCCCTGGGGACAGGAAGCTGCCACCTCCCACCTGATTGATGGCATGGCGGCTCTCCTGCAGTTTGGACCTGGGTACGTTGGGAAATTCCAATTACTCACTCCCCTCCGTGTCCCTTATTTCTGATGCTTTCGTGATTTGTGCCTTCAATGAGCTTTGCACGTGCCACGAGCTCCTAAAGGACGTTTTCACTGTACTCCCTGCAGCTGTGGTTTCATGGGATTTCACGCCTTAAAGGAGAGCGGGGTCAAAGGAAGCCTTTGGAGTGAGCTGCTGGAAGGGAGCTCTGCACCTCATAACTTTTGGGGCACCAGCTCTTCACCTCCTTCCTCTGGCTAACCAATCCCTTAAATACCTGTTGTTAGGACTGAAGATGAAAAAAGCACTGGCATCAGGCATGGGCACAGCCTTTTCCTTGAGGTGCAGCTCCGACATGGGGCGAGGCCGAGGGCCGACAGGCATCTCAGGTTCTTCCTCATCTTCCTCTGCTGCAAGAAGCATTTTTTTTTTTTTTTTTGTCTTTTAGTGCAAAATACAAACCCATTCCAAAGCGCTGGGGCATTTGTCTCTGTCATAACCAGAGCTAAAAGCTAAGAAGCATTAAAACAGGATGCTGAAGCCTTGAGTTTCCTTGCCCTTTTTTTGAGGCAGTGCCCTTTGCCCAGTGCTCACCCTGGCAGACATTGCTCTCATCTCTCTAAAACCATTGATGCTGCACCTACGACACTCTCACTTCCCTCTCCTCAGATGCTTCACAGTTCCTTCTGCAGAAAACAGACAGAAAGGCTGCTTCTAATGGATTATTTGAGTCTTTCTTGCTGTGGCCTAGATCCACTATCTGTTTTCTTATTTTCCATGGGCGCAGAAAATTAAAAATTGCCTTCCTCTAGCAGAAAGCTTTTGCATACTTGAGGACCACTGGATATTATGCCTCTGGGAGAATATCTGGTTCCTAGAGCAGAAGAGCAGCAGCCTTTCCTGAGGTGCTGTGCTCCCCAGGTCTGTGATCACTCCTGCTACTCGCTGCCAGATTATCTGCAGCTGAGGTTTTACTGCAGCAGAGGAAAGCTACACTACTTCTTGTATCTTGTAATACTGTCTTCCTGTTAAATGCCCTTCGTGGAGACTTTCCATTGTACTTGGGCATTAATTCGCCATCAGTGTCTGATATGCACAAAGCACAGATTATTTCCCATAGAGCAACAGTCTGGCCTGTCACTCCCCCCCTCTGCATTTCTGCTGCTGGCTATTCCCAAAAGTGGCACTTGGACCTCATCCTTACTGAAGGGCATATTGTTTTTTTGTTTTTTTTTTTTTTTTTTCTTTTGACCATTCCTCCAGTTTTATCAAGATTGTTTTTCTTCTATTTGGGAGCATGTCCACGGAGCTGCTGCTGCATCTGGGGCCGTGTCTGGATGATCACATGAATGCCCCAGAACAAGCAGGGAGCCCATGCACATTGACTTACACCAACCAGAAAGCCTTAAAATTGTCCCCTTTTCTAATTTACTGGGGGGAAGATCAGAAAGATGGGGATGAGGCTGAGACTCTTGAACCTGTGTCATCTCCAGGCAGAGCAGGGAGCACCCTCAAGACAGAAAATGCAGAGATGAAGGCTAAGTGCTACGTGAAAGAGAAGCTGCTGCCTTTGAGGATTTCTTCTACCCGCTGAAGTCAGATGTTGTTTTGTAAATGACATGATAGGATTTTGCTGTTTTAAAGATCCCAATCCTCTCACTTAATCAGCGAGACAGGAAAAAAAAAAAAAACCAACCAAACAAAAACCTTTAAGAAAGGAGCCTGACATGTTAGATACAACTGATTCATCTTCCAGGCACTGCAAAGGAAGAAAGTCTAATAAAAGGTTCATCTCGAGTCCATAAAGGGAGATGAGTTCCAGGAATGGCGCTCCTTTAGGGTGAGGTACTGTACTTGATCTGGTTACAGGACACATCAGAAAGAACAGATGAATCAGCACAGATCCTGATCTGGATATCACAGAGAGGAGAGAAGTGCCCTTTTTGAATGCATGCCATTATTACATGCAAATAGGATTCTCTCTTTACACTTCCAGTACCAAGAGTTCAGCTCCAACTCGCTTGATAGATCTCTGCATAAATGTTTGAGCTGGTACACAGAGTTTGGACTTTTTAAAGTCAGTCTGTTTTTTTAACAGCTCAATTCTGTGTGTAACATACTTCATAATACTCTTTCTGCAGGCTTTATTAGCTAAAGAAACATCTTTCAGAAGTACTTTTTTTACACGGGACTTGTAAAATAGGTGTTAAGGTTAATGTGCATGTTTATGTAATAAAACCACGCTTTGCACTTGCACCTTTTATCTATGGGTTTCAGAGGAGGCTGACAAAGACTGAGGTAAGCAAATTCTTTTTCTTCTTTAACAGGCCAGAAAACCAATGCCCAGGATCCTGTGGGATATTTGAAACTCTTAGTTAAGAAGAGTATTCTGGGTGCTTGCTCTGCGCCTTCAGTGTGAGATCATTCTTCTTTTGTTACTCAGAGGAATGCTTAAAATACACTTTTAAATGGGCACGGAACAATGCCTCTGGAAAATGGACCCTTAGCAGAGGGATCAGCCCCATGAAGACCATAAAGAACATTGTTCCTCTCCTCTTTCTCTCCTGTCTGCCATACAGCAAGAAATATGTATTAATGACTCTGGGAAGCAAATGCCTTCAGCCTGAGAACCACATTCAGTTCCTCAGCCACGGGTAAAGAACAATGTTCTACTTTTCGCTCAGAGTCTAGGGCGCAGAAGAAAGGAAACGTTGAGGGCCAAATTCCCAAAGAATAACATGATTACAGCCTCATCCCAGGTCACTGCCCATACTTTCTACCTCCATACAGAAGCGGCACAGCTGCTCCCATTTGTAGAAGCAAATGTGCTTTGGCTGTGCGCACAAGCACAAACAGGCTACAGTGCAGCATCAGAGAGAAATTCGACAGTGGGGAGGTTATTTTTTTACTGTACAAAGACCAGAACTCTCGTATAAGGACATTATTTAGCTCCAAGCTCCCATGAATCATCCCAAGCTTTTACCTTCATTTGACGTCCCGAATTCTTTGTCTATTTCTGTGCTAGACTGCAAGACTAGCTCCCTGTCTTCCTGTAATAAACATATCATCATCATAATCCTTCTAGTGTACACAGATCTCTGGGAGAACCAGGCTGTCCTTCCCAAAAAGAGCCCAGGTGATCTGAGGAGCTGCAACTATTCTGGGGCTGAGGAGGAACACTGTGCAGCAAACAGAATCAGGAGAGGTTATTGAGGAAGCTGCTTTCAGGAGCAGAAACAAATCACAGGATGAGCAAGGAAGGTTAGGAAAGACTCTGCCTTGTTAAGAGAAACAAATGAAGTGACCAATTCGAACTGTTTCTGAACACCGAATTTTCAGTCTGCACAAAGAATTGATAAAAAAATTCAGGGAACAGGCTTGTTTAGAAACGGCATTGGTGCCATACAGACACCACGATGGTGTCCCTTTGCATTTCTGATAGGAGACAGCAGAAGACCTGATAATCCATTCAGATTTTAGCTTGTGTCCAAAAGTACATTAAGACAGGGAGGCACTAGAAGTGTTTTCACTTGATTCTCTAATTCTATGCATGACAAAAAAAAAAATGTAGATGCAGTGTTTTGTTATATTTTTCATTCATAAGCTGCTCCTACTAAGCTCTCTACAGAAAGTAAATAAACCCCAATTCCATTAGCAGTAGACTCAAAATTGACATTCAGATGACTGATACTTCACTTGAAACAAAATGTGATTGTCTGTAAATCCAAGCCAGCCGAGAAACAGAAACTGCATCAAGCTGTTTTAATTTGTGCTTCTTACTAAAGACTCCCACAAACCCCTTAGCAGCTGGGGATGTGCGTCCAATAAGTGCCTGTGCTTAGAGAAGAGATGGAAAGATGAAAACCAGTCTGACCTGTCTCAGGCAGTGTTAAAATAGTATTGCCCACAGTTAGAACCACACTCTACTCCTGATAAATTTGCTATGAATATGGAAGGATACAAGTACAGCATATGTGAGAACTTCTTGTCTCAAATCAAATCAAATGCAACAAACAGTTTCCCATTTTGCTTGCCTGAAACTCTCGTCCATCAGTTCAAAATGAACTCTTGTGTTCTTCCTTAGCCCGTCAAATCAACCTATTATCAGACATTTATTTATTGGGAATCATGGAATAGAAGAGTGTTCTATAGCCTATTAGGGCTGTTACATAATCTCAGACACACAGAAGAGCAGAGCAGGGAAGGATCACAAAAGGCCTCATGCCTCTGCCAAGCCAGGTCCAATTAATTATTTTATCTAAGACCTTTCTGGGAGATATTTTTCTGACTTGCCCTTCACAACACTGAGTGATGCTGGGCTTCCACAACTATCTCTGTGAACCTTTACAGCCTCACCATTAGAAAATTCTCTCTGCTGTGAATCTTAAATCTGTTATTTCATAATGGAGATAATTCTCCTCTTATCTGTGGAAGGTTTTTATGCCTTTGAAGATATTTCTCCTGCATTTCCCAAGGGTGCTTAACCAGAGCACCCAAAAAGAGCTGTGATACTCCAGATACCAGAGATCTTATCAATGGTGAGCACAATAAAACAATTATTCCAGATACCAGAGATCTTATCAATGGTGAGCACAACGAAACAATTGCTTTGCTCTGATCAGCTTCCATTGACCAGTTAAAACAAACCCACAACTGGACAAAAGGGTCATTCTTCCTCTGTGTCACAAATCTCACTGCTTGCTTGCCTTTTCAAAGGCAGCAAACTGTTGCTGACATCTGTTGAGCTCGTGGTCATAAGATTCAGATCCTTTTCTCAAGGACTGTTACCTAACTAGCTGTCACCTAAAGGTCCTTTATTTGCGAATTGTTTATTCCTGTCTATGCATAGAGCCTGGCACTTTCAATTTTATTTAGACCATTTATCCAGGACCTCAGGAGCTCTTTGAATTCTAATGCTGCCCTCCAGCACGCTTCTTGTCCTTCCCAGCTCCATGTCATCTACAAATGTAATAAGCATATTGCCTCTTCCATCATCCTGGTCATTAACAATGAACTGAGCTGAACTCCACACGGGCTTTTTTGGGTTGTACAAACTCGCTTGGGCCACCACTGCTCTCCCCAAAAAGGGTCTGATCATTTCTCTCAGCATCACCTAGACCGTGTTTTTCTAGTCAGCTTATGAGAACACTGTAAGAGACAGGTCAGAAGCCTAGGCAAAGTTAAAGAACGTGACATCTACTTATTTTCTCCTGCCTACGAAGGTTTGCAGCCCCTTTCAGAAGGAAATAAGGGTGGTTTGGTGTGATTTGCTCTTGGCAAATCTATGTTGGCTGCTGGTCATCTCCTTAAAATGAGGTCATACGGTTTGTTCAATCCTTTGTCCCAGCACTTTTCCAAGAATGGAAGTTGAACTGACCAGCTCCAATCCTGCCCCCCATTCAGGGTCTCTTGAACACTGCCTAAAGTTCTGAGATTTATCAATCACTCTTTCAAGTACCTGAGAATGAAGCTCATTAGGCCCACCTGACTTGAAAACCAGCCAAACTAATGCTACAGCTTGTTTCTTGCACTTCTATGCTGAGACCTTATGCCTTTAGAGTTATGCTAGTGTCACACTGTCCTTTTTGATTAGAAAACAGTGCAAAAAGGCATTCAGCACTTTCCCTTTCATGGCTATCTGTTGTGAGGCTGCCCTGGCCGCTGAGTACTGAAAAAGCACACTGAAATCAGTGTCATATGTGTGTTTTCAAACAGGGAGGTTTTTATATGATTTGATTCTCTGTCAAGCTCTGTATTTACCAATAAAGGGCTTTACAGAGAACCAAATCAAACATGACTGATCAGTACAGGGACTTCAAAGGGCACACACAGGCAAGAACACCATCCTGTCCCATCATGGAAGCATTTCCAGCAAACCTGCTACCCCAGTCTGGCTTTGTGTGCATTATCAACTGGAGCTTCTGTAGGGTGAGGGATCCAGGGGAGGAGACGTTTACCTGGTGCTTCTGTTGTGGGATAAGGACTCTTTTCTTCGCTTTCGTTGGGCTGATAATCATCCACATTGATCTGGCAGAAATGGAGGGAGAAGCATCAAAGGCTTTATCAGACCAAGCAGGCAGTTTTCATTCCCTTAGAAACCCAAACTGTTCCTGCCATCCCTGCACAGAGTGTGCTGGCTGCCAGCAGACCTTACCTTGGTGGCAGGTGGGGACTCTCCATCAGCAGTGATCGATTTCAGCTCAATTTTCTCCTCCTTTGTCTCTTCCTCCACTGCTGTTTTCTCCATCTCCTGTTTCTTCTCGGGACTAGCAGTCCTAGCAATTTTTACAAGATAAAAAAACCAAAGAGTTACAAAGGTGGAAAAGCTGCTTGCCTTTCAGGAGCTTCGTGTAGTACATCACACGCCGTGAGAACAATCAGCTGGCTGGCATCTCCATTCTGAGTTCAGTGGCTCCACCTCGTCCTCCTCTGCAGGCAAAGGCAGAGGCTCTGATCTGTCTTTATGTATATTTTATATACAATAATGTATATTGCATACAATGTATGTTTTATAGTGTATTTAATTTACATTTTGCAGCTTCCTCAATGGCAAGTGTTTGTTTGTTTGTGCAAATGTGTATTTCAGGTCTGCCAGCAGAGATCCCTTTGTTCACCCAGGGACAAGAGCACGGATCATTTTCAACCCATATCCTGTGAATTTCCAACTACATTGCCTCCCAACGTTCTGCCCCCCTCACCGCACCCCCTAGAGTGAGGGAGATCTGCTGAGCTGCATGCAGGATGAAGCAGAAGAGATCCCCTCCAAGCAGCCAGTGAATAGGAATAACCAGCAAGGAGAGGCTTCCCTGCTGCTGGCAGCTGGGAATGGCAGAGAAGCTCCTCATCCAGCTTGTGCCCCTGAAGTGTCTGCAGAAACACTGAAAGAACTGGCAGGGGAAGAACAGCATGTGGCATCAAAAGAAAAAGAAGCTGCTAAATCTCACCACGGGAATGACAGAAAATATGCCTCGTGGCCCAAAGCAACCCAGAAGATAGTAGGGAGATTCAAATGGGATTGACACCATCTCACACCCATGCTCTGCTGATGCTCTGAAAGCTCAGCAGTAACCCAGACTTCCTTTCCTCTGCTCACACCACTGCAGCTGGGGGGGAACTCCCAGCTCACAACACTTCCCTGTCTTACAGCTGGAATTCCTTCGTATAAAAAATTGGTATAGACTTAATCCGCGGAATTTTTAAATTTGCATTTAAAAACGTATATAGGCATAATTCCCCATGTAATTACATTAATCACGTATATAATCTATACACATACAAGTTATATATATTAGATACACACACATGTATGTACAGGCATCATATTCACGTGTATCCATGCTGTGGGTCATTATAGGAATGTGTGCAGGTAGGTGGATGCAAACGGATTTACCTAGCTAGCTTTTTCCTCTCTTTCTCCTCTTCCTCCTCTTTCTGTGCAGATGTTAAACTCTCAGCATCAGCAAGGTTGTCCACAGCAATGGCCAAAAATACATTCAGCAGGATATCTGTTTGTGCGCTGCTTAAAGAAAACGGGCTTTGAAAACTGCAGGAAAAAAGATTTTACCAAAGGTTTCTTAATTGAAAAGTTTTAGCAACCTGTCATCAGATCCCTTGGATTTTCCAAACTTCCACTTCACACAACTGCGTTATCCATCACGCGCAAACCTACACCTTCCTTCCACACAGATAACACACTTTGTGGGTTTTCAAGCTTTCACAACAGAATGGCTGATGTAAAACATCTAAGCCCGGATTTACATTTCAGTTTCCCGTTCCCCATGAGTGTCTCCCTTTGTGCAGAAAATCCCACTGAACATGAGAGCAGCACCGAATGCTTTGCATCTTTTGACGGTTCAGGTTGCGCGAGGGGGATTTTACGGACTGCGAGCACAGTGCTCTGATGAGAATTTCTGAGGTTAATTCAGCCTGGACAGTGAAGGGTTGAGCTGACAGCTCTGCCATCTCCTAGCAGAGAGTCCATGCGTGGCCAGTCATGCCCATGTAGCTGAAGGGCAAAGAATCACAACTGTTTTCTTGTCTTACCAGTCAGTGTTCAGCTCTCAATCTTACAGATCTGACCATAAGGTTGTTTTATAAATTTCTGGACTGTAGATCTTATTATACCACGATAACTTTTAGGCAAACCCTGGTTCAAGGCTTAATCTGGAAACACAGACATCCCCCCCCTCCCCGGACTCCAAGGTCTGGAGGCTCCAAAGTCAGCCAGCATGTAGAGTTGGCTCACATTTTCACAAGGAGATCCAAGTTGTAGCTTTTTTTTTGTTTTTTTTTTTTTTTTTTTTTTTTGTTGTTTTTTCAAGCTGTCAGCCAGATTGCCTACCTTGACCTTCAGATAAGCTGGAATTGCACCACCTCACTTTGAAGTGAGGGCCTGCAGGTCAACTGAAATGTCAAATAACAGGGTTTGAGAGATCTGAATTATGGGCAAAGGCCAGAAGAGCTGGGCTGAGTCTATAAAGTGGCTTTAGAGAAGCATCAGCATAGAAGGAAATGTCACCTCTGACACAGGAGGGCCATTTATTAGGGAAGCAGAAACTAAGGACAAATTTGGGGCAAACTGAGATGGGGAACAGAATGGCAGCCGTGTGTGATACGCAAATTCCTGTGAAGAGCCACTCACAGCACAATCATGCCATGTGCTTTGTGCCTCCTGGGGTAAGTACAGGGCCCTCACTTCACCTTAAAGCCAGACAGAACTGAAGTTACTCAAGACCAGCACAGGCTGGAAGATGAAGGAGCACAAAATTTTCTGTTTGAAGAACACACAGATTGCAGGGACTGAAATGGAACACAGGTCCTGTTAGTTTATACGTGAATTAATATATCATCTCACATAAATCAATTATGTCAAACATATGTTACTCCTATTACAGCATTTGTATATAGCATATTGCAGATTATACATATTTTTATTCCGCATAAGGCTTGGATGGAAGCACATGGAATATATTACTAAAAGCAATTAAAGTTAAAAAAAAAATAAAAATGCAGTAAGTACAGTAGGAACACCCAGAGATTGGTTTGAGGAGAAGGAAGGAAAGAAAAACCTGTGAGAGAATTAAGGGGAATGAAAAATAAAAGCACTAAACATGTGAAGATGCTAAATAAAAGCTAGCATGTGGAACTGGCACGTAGCTGACTCTCACAACTGTTTATATGGCTTAGCACCAGCTAAAACAAAATGAACTTGTTGAACTTTTGGCAGTGCAATGCCAAAATTCAGACGTAGGGAAAAGGCAAAAACGTGAGGCGCGAAATTCACTGTTTTCTGACACGACAAAGCAAATAGTGGTTCTAATTAATCCCCTCTTGCAGAAAAGAGTAGCATCAAAGGATACAGTTCCCACAGATGAAGAGGATGATGAAGTAAATACAGACCAACATTCCTGGAAAAGAGGGGCCGCCATAAGCCATGATCCCATCATACATCACCGAATTCCAGTCCTCCCCAGTCAGGATCTAAATGACACATTCCCACCAATAAGGGATACAGTGTTAGACCACACAGAGAATTTGAAAACCCCGTAACACAAAGATACCCACTGTCCTAGAGAACACCCCCCACCCCAGGATGGAGCTGATGGAGACTCTGGTTGTGTCCATCTAGAACATTAAAAAAAAACAAAAAACAAAACAAAACCCAAACGACAAACCACAGAACAAAGAAAATGAAAAGAAGGCCTGTGCTCACAGTGTGAAAAACCCCCAAAGTGTGTCTTCGTGAAGATGATGGCTGAAGGCAAATGGCTCTCCTAGACAATTCCATCCAAGTCTTCCCCCTCGTTCCAAGCGTTTCCCTCCCACGTGCCTGTTGCTCCACACAGGCTGCCCAGCCTACAGCACTGCCCTCTGCACCTCCAGGCCACTTCCCTTCTCTCACATGCCAGTGAAATCCTGCTCCTGGTGCTCTTGGTGGGTCACTCCCAAAGCTGCAGGGGGCTGAAAGGCCGTGGGATTCTTTCTGTGGCGCTGTGAGCAGGTGTTTGCTCCCCAGAGAGGGGAGGGCAGCAGCAGGGCTGGCCTTTGGCACACAGGTGCTGCCCCGTGGCAACGGCTGTTCCCTTGTCCTGCCCTGCAAAGACCTCTCGGCCTTGCAGCACACTGAGGTTTTATCTTTGCTTCCCACTTTGGGAGGGAATTACCCCGTGCTGGCAGCACACCCTGGAGCTGCCAGGGTCACGTCCCCACCCTGGGGACTGCCAGGCTGCAGGACCTGTCTCGCCCCATGGAAACACAAGAAAAATCAGGACCACTGGTGCCCTTACCTGGAACACGGTCAGCAGGGACTGAGGGAAGTTGTCAAACGTGCTCCTCCTGGTCTGCATCTCATCAAAGTTAAACTTGCCCCCAAAGAGCTGCATCCCCAGGAGAGAGAAGATGATGATGAAGAGGAAGAGGAGCAGCAGCAGGGAGGCAATGGAGCGGACCGAATTCAGGAGCGAAGCCACAAGGTTACTCAGGGAGTTCCAATATCTGGGAGAGAAAATAGAAGCAGTTAAAATTCCTTCAATCCGGAGCCAGGTGCTCATGGACTGCACGGGATATTGGTTCAGGCTGCCTCCTGTGTAAAGCAGGCATTTGCGAACACCCTGTTAAGCAGTGAATCACTGATGTGCTTCCCCAAGATAACGAGACCTACTGCAGCTTAATGAGTAATTTTACTACCCCACGTGTACACACACAATTCCCTCCACCTCCCCCCCCCCCACTCCACACACACACACACAGAAGATTATTACAGCACTCTCCATCTAAGGCTCTGCACATCTTATATCAATATACCGTGATTAGTTCTTGCTGCTTCAGTGAGTTACATTCTAACCAACCTCATTACAACACGCACAGATGTTACGGCAGCCAGAATACCTCACTCCAGAGAATGGCCTGTAATAACTGACAAGAACAGATGGGGGAAACTGTTTGGATGCAAATACAAGCTCGCCCAAAATTTGGAGTGTGTGACTACGTGCTTGGGCTCACACACAGATTGGGAGGAACGAGAAAAAGATGTCAACGCTCCTTTTACAGGGACCCCAAAGCAAGCTCCAGACCTACAGTCATTTGGAAGAGCACAACATCACTGGGCTTTTTGGTTTTCAGACCTACTCTACTCCTCCAAACAGGCTGCAGAGCATTTTCAAGTGGCTTCATTGAGGAGACAGTGTATTCAGGCTTGTGCCCTGTTCAGACTCATGTATGATGCAGGGAAAAGGATCTTCTAACCCTTGTGGCTCCATTTTAGGGTTCAGAGAGATGCCAGCAGCATGTTTGTTGCTGTAAGTTTGCATTCTTTGCCAGCCTGCAGAGAAGCCACAAGCTGGAAAGTGACTTTAGAAAAAAAAATTTCTAAAGAATTCACCACATCACCCGTGAAGCAAATCCCACTTTGGTCTTGCTCAGACGCTCCTGATCTCCACCTTAGCTGGTCATGAGCTCTTCTCTTTCGTACTTTGAGGCTGGCAGAGCTTTCAGATTGGCCTGAAGATTTGCTGTCATCTTCCAATCACCTCATTTTGATGCACATTATTGGCAAAGCCTCAAAAGCTTTCACAGCAAGCAATGTTAGCCTGCGCTCTTCCTTCTACCTGGCCTGCCACCACGCTTTGAGAGCCCACCAAGGCCAGTGCCCTCCAGCCCCTTCCCTCAAAGCCCACAGCTCTGAACATCTCTTTACTCAGAGGGCTCTGTGTTTTCTAACCGTATTTTCCCTGAGGACTAAAGTTCCAGGTAAAAAGGAGGGCAGAATGGCGCTCTGGCTCCTTTGGGGGAAGCCTTATCCTTCAACACATCTTATTTTTCTGAAGGTAGTATATATACACATATATTCATTAGAGACAAAGGTTCTTAAAATCCTAGTTAAATGAATATTTTTAAAATATCAATCTAAAAAAGAATACTTTTCTTCTCCTGTGGAAGGCAGGACTGCCTGAGCAGCCCGAGCACTTCAGGAAGATCAGCAATCTGACATGCAGAGGGACATCACCAATGTCCCCTCAAGTTCAGCAGCGGGTTCATCTCCAAGGACTGAGCTTCAAAGAGAGCTGTGATGTTTTCCCTCCAGCCCAGCTCCAGCACTTCAGAGAAAACTGGGATGCTTTAAAGTTTAACTGCAATTAAAGAGACGAGCAATGAAAAACTCCAGAGCAAAGGTAAGGGCACGGAAGCTGCGGGCTCAGTGCCACCAAATATCCACACGGAATGTGCAATGTAACAGCTCCCCGTGTTTGCAGCTATGCTCACAGCTCACATACTTTCACACTTTGGAAAGAAGGGAAAGCGACACAGGAGAAGGGAAAAAAATTCATTCTGATGAAAGTCAAATGAATTCAGCATCCTTAAAGCAGAGGTTGATGGGCTCCAGAGTATCTCCAAGTCCTCCAATGTCAGCCAGGACACACATTTTCCAGGTCTTTCTAGCAGTACTCTTAAGAAGCAGCAAAGTTTTCACACATCTGAACAGTCCCAGTGACTCAGTTGAAGCTTAAAGGTCTTGCTCTCTCAGCTCACAACTGTGCAGCCTCACATCAGCTCTGAATTTCTTACAAATGGCTCAGCACCTGGCATTCAGATCCTTATATAAGCATCAAGCTTCAAGCAATTAACTGAGACGGCCTGGTGGTAAGATTAGTGTTGTTTTATCTAGCTAGAAATACAGTACCACTAGAAAAGTAAATACACCAATCAGGAAAAAAAAATAAAAGAAAAGAAAAAAAAAAAAAAAAAGAAAAAGAGAGAAAAAGGAAAGAGGAGAGGATAAGAAATGCTTGACTGATTAGGATGTGAAAATAACAATAGATTTATCTCAGGGTCCTAGAGGCCTGACCTGAGGTTACCATCTGTCACACTTGGTGGTTGCAGAACTGGCATGAACTCCCTCAAAGTGAGATCTGGGATTACTCAGTGAAACAAAAAGAAGAAGGGTGTCACTGCTTCATCCTCTCTGGTTAACACCTTGATGCCTTCAGTTTGAGCTTTCATGTATTCTAGGTTGTGTGGTGCCCAGGGGTGCAGCTCTGAGCTCACAGTCAGTGTCACTCAGCTCTGCACAGAACAGGGACACAAAACAAATCCTTCTCCTGCTGCACACCAAGGAAAACTCTCAGCCCCAAAAGCACAAACAAGGGTGGGCTGGAGGGAGGGACAAGAAGGATGGGACCTCACAGCCTGGAGCCGGAACTGGACAATTCAACCCCAAGATGCAAATGGACCAAAACTTATAAAAATGTAATATTTTGTGTCCATTTTGTGACCATTTTGTGACCATTTTTGGTCCATCTTGGGTGCAGCCCTGGTCAGGCTCTTTTCCTGCCCAAGGTGGATCCTGGAAGCCTTTCAATAAATTCCTACTTTATTCTCTGGCTCCGTCCAGTCTCTGTTTCAGGCCAGCCTTCCCAAGGCATCAACTTTACTACAAAGACAAAATCAGCCCTGGATGCTGGATGCGACAGGAGGTTTTAGTGGGAAGCACGAGAGGAAGCTCCAGAGAGTGCTGCTGCCTCAGATTTGTGGGGAAATGAATGTGCCTCTGAACAGCTCCCACTGCAGATCCCGGGCCCTTGAGGGTGCAGGGAACAAGTCTCTGCAAAGCCCCAGGTGAGCGGGACGTGACTGTGATCCCAGCTTCAAAGTGCAGCAATGGTGCAGAGAACTCAAGTGGCTTGTCCAACGCCTCACACAATAACCAGCTGCAGAACTGGATTAGGACTTCACGTGTTCTGCCCTTTTCCCTCTCTCTCCACTGCCTTCCACTACATCCTTATAATCACATCTCTGGCAATCACAGACGCAGGGCTTAAAACAGCAGCAACAGCTGGCAGACTCATTATTGGAAAGCTTCCCACCCTGTTCATCCAAGATAAAACCACTTGGACAGAGGTTTTTGACAGAAGGTACAAAGAACAGGGCACCCCCTCTCTCCTCCCTACAATTAACAGTGATTTACCTAGTGGCAGGATTAGGTGTAAAACATCAAATCTCTCTATGCTGTGGCAAACTATGAGATTTATTTTTTTAAATACAGAGGACTATAATACATATAAAGCAGCTATCTATAATGAGAAAATAATCTGTCTTCTCATAGCAGAGTGAGATGTTCTGCACAGCACTCTAAAAATTAGGGAGAATAAAACAGATTACATTGTCTGCTTGTCTAACGTATTTACAATTTTGGAAGAAATGTTTGGTCTTGCTATCCCAAATGTTGTTTCTAAATGGCACATTGTTCATCTGATGGTGTCTTTATCTGTTTCTATTCTATTATGGAGCTGTATTTGTGTTTCTTGTAGAACTGCATCATCTTGATGACCCAGAATTTGTTTGCGCATGGTGTTTACCATGGAAAAATCTATGCAAATTTAGAAAGAATAGTCTACCTACTGGTGTATTCCCAGCAGAGTAATTTTCCTGCTTTGTACCTTTTTGATATCCTAGATTATCATTATTCTCACCTCCCCTGTCTGTCCCCATGCGCTCATGAATGTATGTTTGATATAAAACATGATTCTATCCTTCCTCCTGCCCCTCCCAGCTTTCCAGCCTTGCACCTTTCTGAATTATCATTGCGCTCAGGTGGGGTATTCCACCAGTGCTGATAATGCCATTAATAAACCCTCACTGTATTTAGAGCTGAGTGAACAACAGGAAAAAAAAAATTTGTAATTTACTAGAGGAGGTAAAAGTTTGGCTTTAGTGCCAAAATATTCTGCCCTGCAGTAAGGCATGGGTGAGCCTGAAATGCTGCTTTGGAGGCTCCTGTTAAGGCCTTCCACATGAGGGTGAGCTTCACCCACAGAGGGAAGAATTATGAAGAAAATTATGAATAATTACAAAACATATAAATTTGAAACTACTGCAGCCTACCTGTCAATATTTTAGGAACAGAAAAGAAAGAAAGAAAGAAAAATCTGATTAATACATTATGCATCATGAGTTCTTCCTTAGCTCTGTGCTCCACACACAGAGCCATGCACAGATTGCAGGAGACATATTCCAGGTGACACTATTTCCAGGAAAAATTGTCTTTTAATTGTGCTGCAGAGTGAAGGCAAAGGTAACCAGTCCTACAGCTGATTGGTTCCACTGTCACATTTCTGCCAGAAGCTTTAGGAATATTTGAGCACTCCACTAACTCAGGCTTTCTCAAGTATTAACGATATTCTCTCAGTGTTTGCCTTTCTATTAGAGAGTTCTCTAAGCTAGCTTATATATTTTTGTAGGAGTGGAGACATGTCTTGAAAAAACAATGACCTCTCCAGGTTGCTATGCTGAAGCTCAGGCTTTTATAGCCACGGGTTTGTTGCCCTGGGTGTATCTGATTACCCAGTGCCTGAAACAGCCACTGCTTCCCTCACTAACCAGGGACTTGGTAATGGAGAGATCCAGGAAAAACAGTCCCCACATCAGAGATCCCCGCTATTTCTGAAAGAGCAAAGATGCCTTTCTTGCTGGAAACTCTTGTTTCTCCTCGCTGGGAGGGATTATTCTGCTCTGGAAGATTTTCCCCTCTTCTATGATCACACATCCAGACAGACAATTTTTTTTTTTTTCCTCCTTTTGAAACAGTTGTAGGCTTGCTTTGGCCTCTCTCTCTGAGCCTGTGAACTGATTTTCTGCCTCTGCCATCTGACCCTGAGATCCATCCATCCTGCCACAGATCTGAGGCTCAGAAGCTTTCAGGGCAAAACTCGTACGACGCACAAGTCCAAGCCTGTTTTTTTTTTTTTTTTTTTTCTGCCTCACAGCTCAGCCATCTTCCAGTTTTGGACTTGTTTTTCTCCTGTGCTGTGTTTTCTCTCTCCATTTTGTCAGAAATTTCCTCGGGTGGGGGGGGGGGTGTTGCAGCAATTGCAGGGACATTTTCATGGCTGAGCATGCAGAAAAAGCACTTTCACCACCCCAGTCCAGCTTTTTGTGAGATGCTGACTGGTGCCCACGTGGGAGAAGGCAGACCTTGCGCTACCTGGGGCAAGAGCTTGGATAGATTTGTTGCAAGAGCTCTGGGGAAGTTTGGAGCTGATCTCTCCTACAAACTCCCCTCAAGCTGAAAAAAAAACCCCTGCCAAACCAAGTTGGTGTTTTTGGAGGTACCTGGCTCAGCGAGCAGTGGCTGTCCAATAGAGATCTCTGTGCCTTTATGCAGAGGGAGAGGATGAAAAGGGAAAAGACGAGATATTGGAAGCTGGAAAAAGTCTGGTTTCTTCATGGAGTTGCTGCTTCGTGATGGGCTCCTTGGAAGGGGAAGAGCTGGCAACATCCTTTGCCTATAGCTGCTGGTGTTGACACAATCTCCCAGTCAGGTCACTGTGGAGTCTACTGGAGCTGGCATGGGCTCAGTCAAATGCTATTTTGGCTCCAAGCCTTTCAGGCTCCTCTCTGTCACCAAAAAGCATCAGAGGAGGGCACAAGGCTATCTGCTGTTTTGGTTTTCTTTGTCTTTTGCAGGGAACTGTGAGAGCCTGAGCTCAGTTCACAACATTCCACATTTCACTTTAACACTTTACATGCCATCAGGTGTCTCCAGCTGCCTGTGCCAGACTCCTCACCACTCACACCAGGGACGGATGTCCAGCCTGCACAGACCTCCCCACCCTCTTACAGACTTCAGATTGATGCCTTAAGTTTGAGCTTTCATGTATTTCGGGTTCTGTGCTGCCCAGGGGTGCAGCTCTGAGCTCACAGCCAGTGTCACTGGGCTCTGCACACAGCAGGGACACAAAACAAATCCTTCTCCTGCTGCACACCAAGGACAACTCTCAGCCCAAAAGCACAAACAAGGGTGGGCTGGAGGGAGGGACAAGAAGGATGGGACCTCACAGCCTGGAGCTGGAACTGGACAATTAAACCCCAAGATGCAAATGGACCAAGACTTATAAAAATGTAATATTTTGTGACCATTTGTCCATTTTGTGACCATTTTGTGACCATTTTGTGACTATTTTGGGTCCACCTTGGGTGCAGCCCTGGTCGGGCTCTTTTGCTGCCCAAGGTGGATCCTGGAGGCCTTTCAATAAATCTCTACTTTATTCTCTGGCTCTGTCCAGTCTCTGTTTCAGGTCATCCTTCCCAAGGCACCAAGATGAGCACTGTTAATCCAGCACTCTCACTACCCAATTAGTGCTAGAAACAGGGAAAGCAAACAGGGGGTGGGAGCAACTTGCACCCGTACGTGTTGTGCACCAAGGAGTTGCCCTCCTCCAGCCCCAAAGAAGCAACAAAGTACCTTGTGATTTTGAATATCCTCAGGAGTCTGACACATCTCAGCACCGAAATGCCCAGGGGTGACATGATCTTTGTCTCCACCAGGATGGTTTCCAGGATGCCTCCACACACAATGAAACAGTCAAAGCGGTTGAAGAGGGACACAAAGTAGGCCTGGAGACCAAGGCTGTACATCTTCAGCAGCATCTCTGCCGTGAAAAGAGCTAGCAGCACCTTATTGGCAGTGTCTCATGGAAAGCAAAAAGAAACAGATCAAGGAAACTTAGTCAAAAGATCACCACAGCTACTCACTGGCCCCATTGCCTCCTAAGGAAGCATTTTAAGGATCAGTCTTAAAAGTTAACTTGGTGTAAGCTCGGGTCAAAGAATGAACTGGAAAAGCGTGGGCACCTCATTCACAGAAATGTTTTAGCAAGAGGGCTGCTGCAGTTCTGATGTGCTGCACATACAGCTGCAACGTGTTACACAACCTGCAGTGGCAGGGACACGCCTCCCTGTGCACAACCTGCCTTCACACCCGTCATCTGCAGAGGAGAGTGGGAATAGAAGAGCTGCTGTGCTACCTACTGTTGCTTAATTAAGCCTTTTCAGCTGCTCTCACCTCCAGAGAGAATTCAGCTGCTCTGCAGACAGAAGATCTTTACAAATCACTCTTCATCACCTCCCTAATAATTAGAATTTATCCTAAGTGCCATTTCAGGGAAACCTTGGACAATGTGGGGCTCCCAGTACCTATCCACAAATTGGGAATCCAGTTGCTGCAGATTGAAATTTGGCATAAGCTCCTGATTTCACTTACACCCAATGGGATGTTGCTTTGGGTGGAAAGGAGGTATTTCCATTTTTCCTGTAATTTCTCCCACTGCAGAGAGATAAGTTTATTGTATTATTTAGGATCCTCCACGGACACAGGACTGCTTGGAGTTGTATTATTTAGGATCCTCCACGGACACAGGACTGCTTGGAGCCGTGCACACTCCTTTTAAATTGTGTGGTTTAACGCACCAGCTCTTCTCTCAGCCCCCATCTTTTGACCCCCACCACAACAAACAGAACCAGCAGCTCCTCCTCACCTTGGACCTCCGTGAGCCAGTCTGGCTGGTTGTAGTGCTCAGAGGCAATGGTGAGGGTGTTGAGGAACACGAGGAAGATCACCAGCCAGTAGAAAACGTTGGACTTGACGGCAGCACGGCACTTCCTCCTGCAGAACCGGTTCCATCGGCGCCAGTAGCGGCTTGAAAAATCGGAGAGGGGAAAGTTCTTTTCAGAGAGGGATCTTTAGGCCACTGCAGCTCTAGTCTCCCTTTAGATTTAGATTTAGTCTTGATTTATTGCTCTGGAATGGCAGGGAGTAACTCAAGTTCACCCTGAGAAACACTCTCTCATCTGAGGCGACAATTGTGAACGCCCCTCCCAAAGCTGTAGGAATAAAGTTTGTCCTAAAACAATTTGCAAGAGCTTCGAGCAACATCTTAATCTGAGTAAGACATCCACTGCAGAAACCCCAAGAGATTTTTTAAGCTCGGTTGCCACAAAAAATAAATATTCTCCTTGTGCTTGATGCTTGTGGCCTGCAATGGCACCTTGCCCAGCCTCAGGATAGTCAATAGAAAGATGCTCTATCACACGGAGGTGAAGGATTAAGTCTTTGGAGAGGTGAGGCCAAATAAAATCCAAAGAACATTTCCAGCATTCAGCAACATTCAGGAGTAAGGCCAGTTCAAGGGCTAGTTCTGAAAAGAATCCCCAAACTTAGGGGACTTCAGCATCTCACCTTCACGCCTGGAACTAAGGGTACCATTTGCTAATCAAGAGAGTTTTTAAAGTTTGCCTTCCCTGAACACATCCCCTTGTGTCACTGATTTCTCTGGGTAATTACTAACCACAGAAGATATTTAAAGCTAATTACACACCTCCTACTCTTCAGAATTTAACTTGCATAGCAACCAGTTTCCAGGCAACACTTGCCACAGTATAATAAATCTAATAGTTTTATATAGATACTACATACATATGTGTGTGTGTCTGAAGTGACACGCACATACACGATGCTACAGGGGAAAGAACTTTCCTTGGCCGCTCTTGTCCTGTGTATAATTTTCAGTGGCAAACTGTGGCCAGGCTTGAGCTCGGGGTTCTCCTCTACAGGAGCTGAAGCCAGACCGTGTAAACGCAAAGTGAACAAGAATTTTGCAACAACATTTTAACAGGTGCTCATATCGAAGGTGTCTCACCTGTGCGATTTATAAAGGCACCCAGTCTATCACAAACAGATACATTGCGTGTTTTGCAGTGGATTTGGGACAAGAAATAACCTTCCCAACTTCCAAAGTGGGCACCGCACTTCGACATTAACGTTGTCATTAAACTATTTACACTCTCACGTGCTTTTGTGTGTACCTGTGCGCAAATGTGCACGCACATGACAACGTATGGGGTTTTCTGCGCTGACACCTACACTCTTTACGTGGGGATGTCACACACGAGCTTCCCAAACTGACATCGCTCGTTGCTCCTCAGGTAAGCAGAAGGACTCAGTTACGCCCTTGCTTCGGTTATTCTGAAAATTCATTTGGTATTTTACAAAACTGACTCGGAATTCAGGGTTATGGAGGCAGCTGAGCTCCTACCAAAGGGGTAGAAATGGACCTTAAGAACCAAGTTCCGTGGGGTCAGCCAGGGAAACCCCAGAAATAGCCATCCTGGGACTGCTTCACTTTTCCAAAAGCTCTGAGTCAACAGGAAACCCAACACCACCAGAGAAGCTCCCCACGTCCCACAGTGAATGGGAGAATTTCACAAACAAGACGCCAGCTTCATCAGCTGAAATCTTTACAATCAAGCAAAGCGGAGAAGTTCAGCAAGGAGAGCCTTGAGCTGACACGGTCGATGGATGTGGTACAACTATCTGATTGAACTGGCTTTTTATTCCTAGTTTTGTATTTTATGGTTTGAGATACACAGGTAGCACAGACAGGTACTTCAGTACTCCCTGTGCCTTATGTCAGTGTGAAACTAAGAAAAAAAATTATGACTAAAATCTGACGTATTTAGGAGGATCTCCTAGAACCACCTCTGCTCCCAGTGACGCTGGTGTAAACCACTTCAGAAAAGAACAAAAAAACTGCAGAGAGGAGGAAAAGCAAAAGTCGGTTTTACTCACCTAAATTTTGATTTTGAGATCCGATGCCTGAAAGACAAGAATTGTCATTAGAGTCTCTGAAGCTGTCCCACACCTCCCAGGCTTTTGTGAAAATAGCAATGGGAAGAAACAAAGTTAAGCTCAATGCTTTTTTTAATCCATGCTGTTTTCCCCTTGCATATGTTGCAAGTCAGTCAATGTAGAATTCCCCAATAACCAAATCTTGTGTTTTGGTGGGACTCATGAAGCAGAAGTCATCCCATGGTGGGATTCATAGATATCAGTGAACTCTAAAACTGTTACCAAATTTACTTCTCAAGTATGACTTTTTTAAAAAAAAAATATTTTTAGTTACTATTTTTTCCTTATATTTAAATATGTATGACTTTATAGACACTTGTTGCTTTCACATATCACCTGTCGCTTCAGGATCTGTAAGTACATTATGAAATAATAATGGTGAAAATCCTTTTTTTTCTCAGTACTTGAAGGAAAACCAGTGCATGGCAAATATTTTCAAACTTAGATACTAACATTTATTTGTCTTGGTTATCTCTGTAAATCGGTTTGCATTCAAATGGGTCTGTACAATAATAGATCCTGCTGTTATCAATGAAATGTTGAGAATTAAGCGTTCCTGAAAATTTGGCCATACTCCCACTAAATATGTTTAAATGTTTAATTCCATGCACTTGGATTTATTCACCTAAATAATCTCATTAATCTTATGTGAGAAGGAAAAGCTAGAAACAGGCTCCAGTTCCCAAATCACTGCCTTGCTCTGCTTGACACACGTCCTCTAAGGCCTTCGAGCACTTCGGCTGTCTCTTGGTAAACCCACAAGGGTGCACAGAGAGAAATAAATGTACGTGGCTACAATGGTGTGAGTCAGAGGCGACTTAGGAAGCTGCAAAATCTACCACCAATAGCAGCAGAAAGGAGAATCTGGGGAATGACTGGGAAAAAACGTATTTCTGCGGGGTTGAAGCATTCCTTAAGGTTCCCTGTATGACAGGAAAGTGAGTCACTGCTGACAGCAGCCAGCACAGGTCTTACTGCACTGCCCTAAAATTGGATTCACTGTCAGCAGGGAGGGGAGAAGGTAACTCTCCAAGCATCTAACCCTTCTGGCAGCCTTAACAGCGGTCCTGTCCCTGCTTGAGGACATCAGTTACTGACGAGTAATCAGTGCTAGGTCAGGTTCCTGATGTGGAAGAGGTTTCAGTCAGGGGAACTTTTCACCAGCAGATGGGCTGAGCCACAAAAATTTGCACCAAATCCCCAGATCCCTCACTCCTGCTGTGTCACAGGCAGCTTGTCTCGGCCACACACTGGGCACGGTGAGGTTACAGACACTCAGGGCTCTTGAGAAAGAAGAAATAAAGCTCCGGCAGGGCAGAATGCTAAATTATGCTGCAGGGACAAAGCAAAGCTCTAACAAGGATGCCAAGTGAAGCACCTACAGAACACATCCTGTTAATGTTAAAGCTATTCCTGCTTCTCGCTGAGAAGTCTGGCTTGATAATCACTACCTCCCAACTGCAACGGAGCAGATTTACAGGCAACAGGAAAGAAGGTTCAAGGACGGGAAGTGAAAAGATGTAAAAATCACAAGGAAGCAGAAAGCTGAGCGCTGGGAAGGAGGTGGTGAGGATTTTGATAGGAATAGTTTGGCAGGGACAGAGGGGGAGAGAGAGCGAGAGAGAGAGAGAGAGATGGAAAGGGAAGGACAGGGAGTGTGAAATCCTCTGGTGACCTCTCTGGTTAATGGTTTTCCAGCGAGGCAGCGCTGAAATCTTTGATTTATTTAAGCAGAAGAGATGCAGCAGGTGTAGTACTCATCATGCATGTGGTAATTATATCTTTGGAGCATTATGAGCAGCAGCCAAGTGCATTCAGTGCTCCCACAGGTTACCTACAGCCTTCATCCCCCTCCCTCCACCTTGCCTTACTGCTGTGGCAGAAGGCTTCATCACATGTGGGTGTGCTATATATATAGAACAGGACAAGGAAGGAGGATTAGATTTATATTTAGAGGTAGAATCAGAGAGTGAAATGGAATTTTGGAAATAAACTGTGTAATAAACGTTTCTGAAAACATTATGCACGAATCTGAAACACGTTTTCCAAATGACTTATGATTAATTTTTTTTTTTCCCCCCCCCAGAAATTGGGTTACCAATGTCACGTTTAAAAAAAAAAAAAAAAAAGTTTTTATGGCATCACTAGGGGCTGTCAAATAGCCTGGAAATAGGGCCTTGCCACAGTGTCTGTGACACTCCAGGCTGGCACTTCATGGGTTCAGAGTGGACCAGATTCTCTGCTGAATTTAAACATGGATATTTTGCATCTCCGGTGTCCTGGGAGGTTTATGTCACGGGGAGAAAGAGGGTGACTCCAACTGTGTCCAACTCTGGAATGTCTTGAGAAACTCTTGTGTGAAATTATGATACAGGAGCCTAATGAAAACCACTTCAGATCACTGCTGAGTGCTTTTATCACAGGAACCATGTAAGTCAGCTTTTCTTTCAGAAAGACAAACACAAAAATCAGAGCTCTACTGTTTGACTAGCAATCTTTGAAATTTTCTAGAAGTCCTCCAACCTTGCACAGCTATGTACAACACAGAGATTAGAGGGTGAAATTTAAAGGTTTTTATCAACACAAACTCTGGATAATCAGCATAACTCAAACGTAATGAGATATCCCACATTCTGAGAGATGAAGTCTTCATATCCCTGCTCGTGGTGGACACCAGGGAAGGCGTTTGTGAAGGATGTGACAGTTTTGTGTAGCAGGGACTGAGGGCTCTGTGGAATTGCACACACAACAGACAACTCTGGAAAAATCTTGTAGGTCACCCAGCATGACCCAAAAGCCACTTTACAGTTTTCTTCTGGGTGTGGACATTATCAAACATGACCATTATTTAATTCCCTGGTCACAACTACTTTTACATTGCATAACCCCAACTTAGAGGCAACCATATCTTCATAAGGACTCACAAAAGCTTTTAGATATCAGCAAGAGCTGTCAGAAAAAAACCCCCAGCATCACAGAAATGGACTTTACTGTGCTTCTAGGCTATATACAACTTTGGAGAACATCCAAAGACCTTCACTGGGTGCATCTCACAGATTTTAGCTCTGTGAGAAGGCAGTCCCGGTGAGACGTGGATTCTGTTTTGGCGCAATGTGGTTGCGTTCGTGCAGTTCCTGGTAAAGTGGCACAAAAAAGAATCTACAGAAGAGCCTTAGGAAAATTGGATCTGTCTGGCAGAAAACTGAGTTGGTTTGCTATTCAACAGGCTTTCCTACAGGCTGGGAAAATAGGCCAGCATTTAAGCATTCAGTAAATAATCTTGCTCTGCCTGTGGCAAGTCACAGAATCTGCAGCAGGAAGAGAATTCCGTGAGGGCATGCTACTGTCCTGTAGACACACACCTAGAGCTGGCTGTGAATATCAACAGCACCTGGCTCAGAATAAGCTGGAGAGCAGCATCTGAGACTGACACATAGGGGTTGATCCTGCGAGTTTTCCTGCTGAAGTCAGCAGTGGTTTCAGAGCTTTTGGCAGACTTTTCTTCCCTGAAAAAGCTCTTGACGTGATGGGAGCTTCGGTTCCATCACATCACAAGGAGCCCACCTTCTCAGAAGGTGAAAACCAGTGGCAACTACAGCAAACCTGCAAGGAAACTTTCACCTTTACCACTGGCTCCTATGCTGATTATTTCAAGAACTGCACAGGAATTAATTTCCATGCCAGAAAAGCGCCAAGGGAAAAAAAAAACCAAACCACTGACCATTCAGCTGCCAGGGAAACCTTCCATTGCTCATAAAACTTTCAGGACACACTGTTTTCAGCTGGAAAGCCAGTGTAGGTTGTTCACTTCGGTTTATCCTGTTTTACTGTTTGAACTGTCTTTGGTGGAAAAAGCAATTGAACTGTCCCCCATATGCATGGAAATCCTGGCCAAGGCGAAAATGCCAAGTGGGTTATTGTTTCAGTGAAAGCAGATAATTTTAAGCTCTCTTCCCCTTTGAGCTCAAGTGCTTCACTTTTCTATCGAGGCTCTATGGAGCATTAGTTTCCACAAAGGTTTTTTTTTTTTTTTTTTAGCTAATTCATATGTATAAAAGCAAGCTCTATTGTGGCACTCCAGATCTGTATGGTTGTATCAGAAAATTAACACTCTGCTCGTATTGGGAGATTATACATGCTGACACTCTGCACAGAACAGATTACTCCTGATTGTGAGCAACAGCCTGTCCTCAGGAATCTGAGTCCTGCACAGCAGTGACCCCAGAGGCTCAGGGAAATTACTGGCTATTGGGAAGCCCCTGGATGTTGGAATATCCTGTAAACAGAGCCCCACTGCTCCTGGGTCTGGGTTTGCCCCACTGGTGCCTGCTGCAGAGGAAAAGTGTTCCTTTCAACCCTGAGGCAACAGGTTACGAAAGCTGTGACACATCAAAACGAGATAAGTTCCACTCCCAAACGCTGTCCTTGGGGATAAAAGCTCTCGTGCTCCCGCTGCAGGGCAGATGTCAGCCCAGTACAAGGCAACACCGTGAACAGGAATAATATACTGTGGAAGTTGTGGGAGGCGTTTCAATGTCCTGTGGAAGCCTGCAAAACCATTTTCAAGTTCAGATGCCTGATAAAGTGATCAGTCCCTCAGGAAGTGAACCGGGCTGTGCCACAGCTCTCCTGCTGCTGGCAGAATTACACCAGAAATTATTATGAATTAAATTGTGGGGTTTTGTTTTGTTTTTAGTTCTAAAAAATTGGATTTACACAGCAACTAAAGAGAGATCAGATGTCAGATTCCTCCTGAAACTCCTGCTGGTTTGAAGGCTGGCATTACTCCAGACAGGACAGTTGATAGAGGCAGTTTCTGTAGTGTGGATATACCAGAGAAATAAAAGCTTCTTTGAGACAATTTATCAGGAGGCAATAGTTTGTGTTTGAGATGCACTCTCCTGATCTCACATGGCATATGTCTCTGTGGAGCTGAGAAAGGCTGTCAGGGAAGAGCTCCTTTTCCAAAAGGCACATTTGAGCCTGGCTTCTCAAGCAGATCTTTCTGTCAGTCACAGACCCAGCCTTCCAAAACTCCACAGATTTTAAAAGAACAGAGAGAATGGTGAGTAATTCTAAGTTGCCTTCAATGAAAAGGCTTTTTCTTTCAGTCTCC
Organism: Chamaea fasciata; assembly: GCF_029207755.1. Lineage (NCBI taxonomy): Eukaryota > Metazoa > Chordata > Aves > Passeriformes > Sylviidae > Chamaea > Chamaea fasciata. The sequence goes on along the minus strand of NW_027094090.1, from coordinate 67,371,089 downwards.
TGGGCATCTTTTTCCTTTCATCAGGGGTGCACTTTGATGGCAAGCTCAGCCTGTAGCTGTAGCGGTGGTGCTGGGGTGGTTAAATGCCCTAGGCAGCCTGATGTCAATAAAGAAATAAATATATTGCCTTTGACTTGAAAGCCCCACGTTGCTTCAGTCATGTCTGGCTGCAGCCTGCCCAGAGCAGCCTCTGCACTCTGGGAAAGAGAGTTTATAGCAAAGCAATGGGGACTCGCGGCCACGGGATGTTGATAAAAAATATTGAGACTCATCTGCAAGAGATGAAACTCAACAACTGGACAAAAATCTTGGCAAACCATTCCAACTGCAAAGACAGAGAGCAGATGACTGCTCAAAAGGCCAGGCCTAACCTTCACCTAGAGCAAATCAGGATGACACGACTACAATTGTTAATGCTAGTACTCAGAATCTAGTACTTGATGAGGAACCTTTTCAAAAAGCTCAACTGACTTCCCGCATGAATTTCCGCTGCTCTTGAACACTGGGACAAATTCTGATTCTTAGTCAGGTTCCAGTAAAAGAACACACTCCTTCAAATAAATCCTTGCTTACGTTTTATACGTTCCAGAAGGAATATTGACCTGTGGGGGGGGTTTGAATGAGGACTCAGTAAAAAGAAAAGTACTTAATACTTCTTGAAAGAATGAGAGCTGGTTTCTCTGTCTGCCTAAGTGTGTGATACAGCAACAAAAGAAACCAGAAAGAATTCTGAGTCTCAGAAACAGAGGCAGGTCTGAATTGGCCCGTAACTAAGAAATTTGCGGATGCACACGCTTGAAGCAAACCCTTTACAAAAGCAGGCAGCATTGGCAAAATTCATATCTCGCTCCAGGATTTCATATTCAATGATACAGCCATTCATTTTCACGGAGGAAGGAGCCTATCCATCTCTTAGAGATGAAAAGCAATCTGAGGGAGGCCTTGAGGATCTCAGCTGGCCTTGGGTAAGGGCTAAACAAACCCTTCTCAATAACAGACTTCAATTTGCCTGCTATACATCACCCTTTTCCAGATGAAGTGAAAAGTGGCAAGGAAACCGTTTATCTCCCTGAATCTCACATGTCCTGCTCTGCTGAAACTTTGGGCCCCCTTTTAACATTTACAACACCAGAAGAGGGAACGAAGCTCTGTTTTGCTGTAATTTTCCTAGGTCTTTTTTCCCTAAAATATGTTGGACTTAGCCATCCCTTCTTCCTAACGCCAAATCAGGGTACTGCCATTCTCCTGCGAGCACACCGGGCTATTTTAAGTAAACTCCATTCTAAGTCATGATTACATTTAGAGTTGGGTTTAACTTCGGCCCTCCTGGCCACATTCCAGCTAAGATAATTGTGTTCTGGTTGCCAAAATTCCCAAAGCAGCTTCGGTGCAAAACAAGTTATCCCTCACACAAGCCCTTAAACACTTGTGCCTGCTGTTTTTAAGCACCTGTCACATTTTACCCCGAAGGTGGCTGAACTCTAATGCTGCGAAAACAATCCCTGCCTTTACAGTTCATAAAGTGCTTTAGGACCCTTTGGGATTAAGAACATTAAATGACTGCAAGCTGTAATATTAAAAATACATGAAACCTTAGTGTAACTGCTGCCACTCTTTCTGGAACTGTGTCCACACCTATGAGGGACTTTACTCTGACTTATTCTGGGGAATGAGAACTGGCAACACAGAAAAGCACAACCAGTCCAGGAGGTTCCTGGAAAGCAATGGTGACAACTTTCTGACACAGGCAGTGGAGGTTCCCTCAAGGAATGGTGTGCTGCACAACCTCATACTAACAAACAGCGAAGATGTTGGAGATGTGAGGGCTGGGGTCAGCTTCGGCTGCCACTCTGGACCGGATGAGCCAGGCTGGTCCATTCCAACCCGCCCCATTCTGTGATTCTGTGAACCATAGCTGCAGAACAAAGATGGTTCTCCAAAGGGGATCCAGCTGATGCTTCCTGTAGTGCCCCAAGAGCTCAAACAACTTGGTGGGGTGCCAAAAAAAGGGCTACAACTGCCCCAGTGCTGTGAACACATCTAGCCTGGTTCCTGCAGGAAAGGGCTCATAATCTAAACTAAAAGGCTCAGCAGGTTCCCAACAGCAGGCAGGGGAAGGAGAGCGACCACAAAAAATTCCTCCTGGGACTTGTAAGTCACCGACTGACTCTTAAAGGAAAGCAGGGATTGAAATTACAACATATTCCACATATTACATCTGTTAATGCAGATCACAGAATCACACAGAATTGAATAGGATGGAAAAACCCTTTGAGATTGAGTCCAATCTATGACCAAACACCACCTTGCCAACCAGACCGTGGCACTGAGTGTCACATCCAGCCTTTGCTGAAACACCTTCAGGGATGGTGACTCCACCATCTCCCTGGACAGCCCATTCCAATGTCCAATCACCCTTTCTGTGAAGAACTTCTTCCCAATGTCCAACCCAAACCTCCCCTGGCACAGCTTAAGGCTGTGTCCTCTTGTCCTGTTGCTGTTCCCTGGGAGCAGAGGCTGACCCCCAGCTGGCTGCTCCCTCCTGTCAGGTGTTTTAGAGTGATGAGGTCTCCCCTGAGCCTCCTCCTCTCCAGGCTGAACACTCCCAGCTCCCTCAGCTGCTCCTCACAGGACTTGTGCTCCAGACCCTTCACCAGGACTCACTCCAGCACCTCAACATCCTTCCTGAACTGAGGGGCCCAGGACTGGACACAGCACTGGAGGTGCAGCCTCACCGGTGGCCAGTCCAGGGGGACAATCCCTGCCCTGCTCCTGCTGGCCACACCATTCCTGGTCCAGCCCAGGTGCCTTCTTGGCCACCTGGGCACACTGCTGGCTCATGTCCAGCTGCTGCCAGTCATAACCCCAGGTCCCTTTCTGCCTGCCCACTGTCCAGCCACTCTGTTCCCAGCCTGTGGTTTCCTGGATCCCCCTTTTGGCTTTTTAGGGATGGGTGTCACATTGTCCAGCTTCCAGTCACCTGGGACCTCCCTGGTGAGCCAGAACTGACTGATATCAAATAACAGAGAGTGGCTTGGAGAGCTCTTCCTCCAGTTCCCCATCACCCTAGGATGGATCCCACCTGGTCCATTCAAGCAACACCCAAGGACTCAAGATAGCTGACAGGACAGAACCTCAAAATACTCCAGCGTGGTACAAGCTATAGCACTGATATTTTCAGGAAATTTGGAGGTAACAAAGTATTGCCCCACAGCCCAAAGTCCATTCTTGTTTAACTAATGCAAAAGGGAATAAAGGACTCCTCTTGCCTGTACTTGCTCTCTGTGAGGCTAAAAAAAACCCACACCACGTATTATGGCATTTCACAACTGCTATCTCACACGTTCTTGAGCATCTCCACTAATTACAATGGCGCAGTTTCAAGTAGGCATTAATCCCTCCTAATTGCTGCATTTCTTTGTCACTACAGTACTCAGTTCAGCATCTGAAGGGTGTAATTCAGGCTCCAGGATGGGAGCAACCCTCAATGTATTTCTATCACAAGGCACTGCAAAGCGAACGAGAATCTTTAGAAAAAATTAAAATAGACCAGTCGTTTCCACCCTTCAGGCTACATGTACTGGTTTTGAAAGTCTACCACCAGTGAGGGGTTTTAAAATAAGAATCCTGTTATCTGACGCTGTTTTACACTACAACCATACAGACCCTGAGCTTCAGAAGGCTGAAAATGACTCTTATTTTTGGGATGTGTCTTTCTCATATACTATTTTGCACAGACCAATTTGATTGGTGACACAAAGGCAAAACCTCTTCAATCACATTGGTCAGAGCAGAGGGACATCAAGAAGAAGTCCCTGCTAGGGAAAGGAATGAAAACATAGGTACAGTTTACCAAAACATTTCTCCTGTTTACAGAAAATTCCCTGGGAAAAGAATTTCAGAAAACCAAAACATCTCAGGCACGGAACCATGGCTACAGTTTTCCACCAGTTCCTCTTTTAGATATAAAGGAAAAACCAGCTCTGCTCATCCCGGGCCCTCTGTCCCTGCGTGAAACGAGCGATTCCTCACTAATGCATCGCAATTAAGACAAGAACCTGGATGGAGAGATCTTCAGCCTCTCCTTTGCCCCCTCCGTGGGTTTCGTTCACTTTGAGGAGCCTGCCCCATGCTCTGGCTGTGCCCCAGCCCCGTGCCCGGGGTCTGTGCGTGGGTACTCACGCCAGCCTGGCGCCGCAGTTCTCGCCCTCCATGTCCGCGCCGGGCACGTTGTCGGTGTTGACGGACTCGGTCTCGCTGGTGGGCATGCTCACTGCAAGGGTCAGAGGGAGGAAAAAGAGAGGGGTGGCCATTAGAACCTCTGAATGAGTCCTTGACTGAAGGAACTGGCTCCGTGAAAAGACCCTCAGCTGCAGCTCCTGAGGATTAAACGATTCGCTGAGCGAGTCTAGTGCCTCCCTGCGCAGAGCAGGTCGGGCAGGTAGACTTCAGGAACATAAAAGCTACTCAAACGCCAAAGAAAAGGGAAGAAGCAGCTGCTCTCCTTCTTTCAGAGTCAGTTCCTGGAAATTTTATGAATGAGAACCACTGGAAAGTAAAAAAAAAAAAAAAACAAACAAAAAAACAACCAAAACCTGACAAAACCAACAATAAGCTTTTGTTTGATTCCATCGAACATTTTAGAAAAATGTCTTTTTACCTGCAGCAGCCTAACCAGCCCTCCCTATTCTTTTGTGCAATGATTAGACTGCAAATAAAAGGTACCAGGATTGAAATGCATGCAGATAAACAGCTTCTGTTAGCATGATAGCAAATACCACATGAAGAATACTGATAGCTCATCTGTTATTTACTATCCAGGAATGTGATTTAACCTTACACCTAGAAACTGGACCTAGAGGTACAAGAGAGAAATTGAGACTCTCTGACCCACTCAGATATTACCAACAAAGGAGCTAATGAATATGGGCTATGGAGCAGCTTTATATTGACTCTCACAGCTAAGAACTGGACTGAACCTTCCAGGCTTTTACAGAAGCACCATGGGACAAACATCAAGTGAAAGCAACCTCAGGTGTGAACCTCTCTCATCTAGATCCAAGAACCTGTTTCTAGCTGTTATCAAACCTCAAGGTTTTTCTTTGCTTCTACAGACCATAAAACATCCCTCCAACCCACACCATTTGCACTTTCCCAGATGCTCACAGCTCCTGCATAAGCTCCAATCACTCTTGATACATAATCATTCAGTTAAAGGCAGGAAAATGGATGGGATCCAGTATGTGTCCTGTTCCCTCCTCACCCCTTTTGGAATACACAAAAATGAAAAAAATTATACTTCAGACTGAATGATGGAGGAGTTAAATAGATCTCCCAGGAGCCTGGTAAAACTTCAGGACATGACCTAAGCTAGCTGTTGGGTTCATATCTCAGATGAGGTTTGACAGCATGTGCTGTTAGCTGTTGGAGAGATTTCTGATAGCCTGTAGGAATGTGTAACTCAGTAGTAAGAATACGTCTGTTTGTGGGTCATTGGTGCAAAACGAGCCAACGTAGAAGAAATAGGTTCTGCATTTCAATTGGGCAGATGCTCATGGGGCCAGGGTCTTCTTTCAGGGGGTAAAAAGGCATCAGAAGGTCCTTTCAAAAACATTCTGGGTTAATGCTTTGAAAGCATTACGGTAGAAATGTCCCTCAAAATCTTTCCTTCATCCCATCACAGCAATTCACATACCTCCAACACACTTCTTGGGAAATTTAAAGTTCTTGTACAGTGTTCTTAGGACCACATGGAATAATGGACTCTCTAGCACTGACAGAACTAGGAAATGTGGTACTCTAATGCTGCCTGCTCCTTTATGGAGACAGATGTTTTAATAATCTTGTCTATTTGGAAAGACAGATTAAGGAATAAACTGAATTCATGTTCTGATATACATGAAGCAGTCAAGTAAGCTATGAGAAAAACAACAACACTCAAAATTAAATTTCTTTGTCCAGAGTAAGCCCTGCAGGAATAAAACCAAAACGCTGATATTTCACAAGTCAGTTTGGGAGATGAGGTAAAACACTTCCAAGACACATTTGAGCTTACTGTGAAGACATTAGCACGAGATTGATTTGCAGAGCAGCTTTTTACGCTGAGTGCATGAAGAGGACACTGCACAGGCAACAGGCACAGCCAGGCACACACATGCAGGAGAGCACAAAGCTGATTTATAGGCCAGTCTGCACAGAGATATACAGACACACAGACACGTGCAGTGTGGACACAGAGTGCAACATTACCATGGCTTTCTGTGGAGTGACTAAACCAAGCAAACTTTCCTTTCTTCTCATCAGGCAAACCAGCTGGAGGGCTTCCTTTCACAGACAAGATGGTCAGTGTCAAGTACCAGGAACAAGACATCAACAGAGAACATGCAGCCAGTGACAGGCGAAAGGAAAAAACAGGGAACTCAGCTTACACATGATACCCACTTCCGTCTGAAAACTTAATCGTGTGAGTTAAAAGTGCAAAATGCAAAACAAAGGTGTACAGAGGTATGAAATATCACTAGCAGATCATCAGACCACAACTCCCATTTGCTTTCTGTTCTTTTTTTTTTTTTTTTTTTTTTTTTTTTTTTTAATATCTGTCTCCTGAGAACATGAACTTAATGAATTTAAGTGTCATATCCCAGAGACATCTTAGAGTGCACCTTGTACTTCCCTGACCTTACTGCTGCAGAAAGTCAAACTTAGTGAAGTGAGAGGTGCAGGTGCAGTGGTACATGGGCTGAAGAGACCCCACGGATCCCTTTGCTGGCACCACCTCACAGCAGCTCATTACACCTCCCCGACGGAAAATGTTAAGGGCAATCAAAAGTGTTGGGATGGTGTGAAGTGTTAGAGGAACGATGGTCTAGAGGACAAAGGTCAGGACAGAGGGGACATTAGGGCTGAGTTCCCCAATGCTCTCAGAAGCACAATCTCTTCACCTGGCACCTCACGCCACCTTCAGGATGATCAGGTGTGCAGTGCTGTGAGGTTCAAACTGTGGCTCAATGTGAGAGGAAGCAGAGCAAATACAGCCCAGATGGCTTTCTTATCTGCCTCAGTTCTCAGAGAAGCCAGACCCTGCGCCCACACCCTGGCTCCAGCCTAGAAACAAGGCAGGCACTTTTTGCAGTCCGGGTAATTAATTACTGGAGCCGTGTACCAAGAATGCTGGTGGTAAATCCACCACAGGAATGTTTTAATCAGGAAGAGATGTTTTTTTTTTTCCCCAAATGGTGGGCTCAAGTCCAGACCAGAGTTGTGTTTAGGACCATGGCATACAGACAACGCCATCTCAATGGCCATTTCCTCCCTGTAATTTTGGGAGCTGAGACAAAGGCAAAAAATATGCAAAGGCTGATACAAATCCTGGTGGCTTTGCCTACATGGGAATCTCCTTTTTTTAGATTTACCATTGTGTCCACAACTCACTGGGATTGATGAAATCTCCCATTAGTTACATATCCTCTAGGTAGCATAGATGGCAATTTTTTAAAAGGGAAGCAAACCAACTTTTTAAAAGCAGGCAAGTATCTCATGGTTTCAACAGAGTGCAAACCTCAAGGACCGATAGATATTCTCTCTCCCGTTCCTTTCGAAGCCTTTGCACTTCTTACATCTTGCCACAGTGTGGCTCATCACCGAAAGCAGACTTTTTCTCCCGGACTACCTAAACTCCGATTTCACATCACTTACATGTAGCATCCCCGCAGCAGTTAAAGCAGCAACAAAAGCTATCCAGCAGCTTCCTCAAAAAACAAACCTGAAAAATGCTTCGTGTGTTGTGTCAATTCTAGCTCTGAGAGCTAAAAGGCAGAGAAAAATAAGAGCAGAGCCTGCAGTCCGTGGCTGGCTGGACAGATGTGCAAGACCCTTTGAGAGCTCCTGTTCCATGTCACTGGCATCAAGCACTGATACCAGCTCTGCTCTTGCACTAACATATGTCCCTCCTCTGATGAAATGCCCCATGGGCATGCCATGAATTATTGGATGGCAGCTTGCCAAGAGAAAGCCAACCACTGAAACCGAAAGCTGGCACAAGAAAATACCCTTCTGTGCGGCCCTGAGACAATTTTTCCCTCACACCCTTGGAGAACAATGTTTGCCTCCCGGTTCAGAAATATCGCTTCTACTGTCGCATCTTGCGTTTGTGAAATGCTTGTCATCTTGGCAGTGGAAGTAATTTTAATATTCAGATTTATTTCCACGGATTATATAATGCTGTCACACTTCTTGCTGAATCGCACTTTAATACTGTGACATTTTAAGCCTCAGAGGCAGTCATGCTTGGGCAAAGGATGCCCAACTCCAGAAACGCAGGCAAAACAAACTTTTCACAGATTTAAATGGGACGTGTTACTCCACGACTTTGCAGATCTGGACATTAACTATAAAACTGGGTATATTGGAGGTTGACTCCCCCTCTCTGATTTAGCTGAGTTCTGCTACAGAGGCAGATAGGTTCCTACCACAGATTTTCTGAATGCCATGCTGGTGTGTCCCTCGGTTGCACGGACAGGTTAAAAAAAGACATTTACTTTAAATCCTGACTTGAAAAACAGCATGACTATCCAGCAGAATTCATAGTCAAAGAGCCTCGTAGAGGGTTTTCAGATTAAAAAAACCAAGAAGACATTTGATTGACTTTTATAATACGCTCACTCAGGCTCTGATACGCCAATGTCTACTGGTAACGAATTACTTCGCAAAATACGGGTCAAAATATTTTGACCCTTTTATATTTCCCTTTTGCCCACACCGGCATTTGAGGTCAGAGGGCCCCGAAGTCACCTGCCCACCATTTGACTTTACTGTGTCACCTTGGCCACATGACCAAGCTTTCCTACATCCCTGTTCAGTTCCTCTGCCCGGGGGAGGTTGTAATTCTGCCCTCACCTTGCCAGCCTCTCTGAGAGGTGCAGATGAAACACATCACGATAAGTGCTAAGCACCACACTTACTACTGATGCTAATGTCTCCCAAGCGGGGCTCGGCACGACTGTAAAGCAAATCTAAAGAGCAAAGTAGCCCTGTGAATTCTCCAGCTGGGATTTAAGAATTCCCCCCCCCCCCCCCCCCCCCCCCATCAAGCACAACAAGAATAAATTGCAATACCCAGGCTGCTTCCCTGAGCAGTGTGTGCATCAAGTGAATGACTTTGTCTCCAGTAAAACCCTGCTTCCCGTGGTGCTTTTCATGCCCATCATTTCATGAATGAGTCTATGGGCAGCTGTCAGAATATCAATTGACTCCCTATTTTTTTTTTTTTTTTTTTTTTTTTTTTTTTTTTTTTTTGGTGGAGAGCTCTCATTTTAATTAATATGTGAATATTGCCTAGCTTTCCTCTTCTGCCTGTTTTGAACATGCTGCACTCATTCATCTTATTCATTAATTTAAATAAGATACAGCTTTCATTCTGCTCCATACATGCAGTGCCTTGGGAACAATCAGTGGCTGTGTTCTTGAATGCAGGCAGCATCCAGAAGATAAACTGCAGAGGTAAGACATTAGTTTTCCATGGATGTCCTGATTTTGTCAGGAAAATGTAGTAGACGTGACTGGGGAATTCTTGAGTGTTTTCTGCTTTGAAAAGGAGCTCTGTGACAGAAAAGCTTTTACAGGAGGAGAAGAAAGGGAACTTGAACTGTGTGTAGGATCTTGGTGGTTGTGTGCCTCCCAAACTTAGACAAGGTGTCAATAAATCTAGCACAGTAAAAAAAATACCCAGAAAAATTGTGGAAGTGCTTGGAAAAGTCTTTTCCAAGGGCTCAGAGACCAAGACTCACAGCAATGGACAACACTTTACACTATATTACATTAAACACACGTAACACAGACACTTTGCACAACCGAATTTTGGATTATGCACAGATGAATGCGACGGTGAGGAGGACGAGCTGGATTCACGCTCCCACTGAGGGTCAGCCACAGAGCACAAGGACAGTCATAAGGAGCCAGCAAGCGATTGCCATTTTCATCCCCTTCAGTTAGACAGGAAAAGGCTTTTGGTCAAAACACCTTTCCACCCATGAAAGGCACCAGAGGCTCTGTGCAGCGACAAGACCTGTGATTACACCAAGCCTGGGCACTGGGCTGCACCACAGAAGCTGATGCAGAGTAAAACTGCCTTGCTGAATGGAGCAGCACCAAGTAGGAACGCTGCCAATACTGAGATGGAGTATTGTATCATCAAATGTTTCATTCATAGACACGCTATCTATTTTACTGTATAAATTGCAAAGTATATATTTTATTTACAAAGCCTTGTTTTAACTCGTCCTTCTCCCCTTCCAGAGGGTCACCATATGCCCAAACACATGTTGAGGGGATATAGCTATGGGCTACATAAATTACACCTTACCTACATAAATTTATACCTTACAGAAGGAGGAAGGGAAATGTATTGTACTGAGTGAAATACATTAATTGTGCAGACCTGTGATTAACAGATCTGTCATCACCACATGCAGATGACTGCACACCTATAAAAGCATTACCTCGCTACTAATCCCTGGGATTTATTCCACTGTAACAAACTCCTCAGCTCGTCTGAACAGCTGCCATTTCCCCTCTTTTTACAGCAACATTGACAGTAATATGCTGCATTCCATAAATATTTGTTCATTGCAGCCAGTGAGCGGAATGCACATTGCACAGAGGACCAAGTAACAGGCACAGCCAGACTCCTGGCCCTGCCAAGTGACAGCATTTGCCGGTGTCACACATGCTCTGCTCTGGATTTCAAAGGGAGAACCGAAAATCTCTTTGCATTTCCTGCTTGAAGGACAAAGCTTTTCTTTGCACGACCGGTGGTAAATATCTCGTAAGAGCAAGGCATGGGACGCACCCAAAAGTAGACTTTGCAGAAAGGAGTCTAACTCTGAGCTGAAAAGGGCAAGAGGGACAGTGCCCCTGGATAACTGCTTGTGCTGCTGAGCAAACACCTGAGTCTGCTGTGGGAGCCCATTCCAGGCACAGAATCTGCCTGCAAGAGCAATGCAAGAAACTCTCCCAATCCCTGCGGCTGAAGGAAGACAGATCGGCTGGGTCACGGGGTGACAGAGGTGCCACCAGTGCACACCCTGAAAGATGTCTCTCTCCTGAATCTGGATCCTCCCGTGACCTCCTAAACTGATTTCCTTGTCTGATAAATGACTTGCACCGTTTGCCTTGCTGAGAGCAACAACTGAGGTGCCAAAGTGCAAGGCATTTATTTGCCAGGAGATGCTTTATAGGGTTTCTTGTGCCACTACAATACTTCTGAGCAACGTCCCCGGTTCCCCACAAAATTCTGAAGCAATTCAAGGATGGACAGCCGAAATGAAGGAAAGGCAAAACTACTGAGGATCTGACTCTCTCAACAGCATTTTGAACAAATCACAACGGCACATTTGTAAGAGTTCTACAAGTCCTCTCTCTCGCATTCTTTATGGTTTTTAGCAGAGGAATTAAGGACAGGCAGCGGTGCCATCGAGTGCTCCTGAAACAACCCCACAAAATTATATGTGGGCACAAATAGCAGGAGCACCTCACTAGAAAATCAGGATTCCATTATTGCAGGTGACTTAGAAATGGGGGCGTGAGAGCTGTAGATAAAGTGCTGGGAAGTGATACAAACACCGATCACGAACCAAATAACTCATGACCAAGGAAGGGCCCTCGAGACAGTAAAAACAACTAAAATTCCCTCTGCTTTTTTGTGCCTCTGATAATCATGAAGTTACTCAAATTTCTCACTGGGCATTGTTATGAATGAAAATAGGCAGGACAGAGGTTTTAAGCACCAATGTGGCTTTAAAGCAGCCCACGTGCTGCTTTCTGGGAGACTTCTGCATCAGCCCAGCCACACAAATATACACCTGCATGATGGGGTGGTAACTCTGATCAGGGTCTCTGCCTCAGCAGCAGCATCTCTGCTCTTTCAGTGCACGGCCCTGTGGATCCACCCTCCCTGCAGAGTCTGGGAGAAGCAAAAAGAAAATTACAGCAGCTACTTCCAAGCTGATCTGCTCAGGCCATCAGAAACTCTCCAGGGAGTCTAGGTGCCTGCATTTCACCTGGACTGCTGAGCTTCAAAGCGACTGAGATGCAGCTCTGGCTGATTTATGACGTTCTTGCCCGTTCAAAAGCCATTTCAAGGTGGGTTGGGTGATGCCTGAGAACTTGGTGAGTGGCCTACAGTTTGTGATCCAGAGCACACGAGAGGAGAGGCTGGGACAGCAGGGACTGTTTGGGTGGTGCAGTGGGTGGGAAATCATGCCCTAGTAACTTCTAACGGGCATTTTCCCCAGAGGAAGCTCGCACAACCCTACAACCAGGGAGCTTTAGGCAGGAATTGTGCCGATGAGAAGGTGTATCCTCTCTGGTAGAGAAGAAGGAAACTATTCTCCGGGAGGCTGGCTCCTGTTGGCAGAAAAACCAAACCAAAAAAAACCCCAAAGAAAAGTGAATGTGAGGGAAAAACTGGGCTGTCTGATTTCAAAGGACAGGCAGAACAGCTGGAGAGTGACTGGGACACAGGCAAAGAGACGGTAGGAAAGAAAAGGCGACTGAGAATTTTCATCTGAAGCACCACTCTGCACGCTGGAAGAGTAGTGTGTGCTCCCCGCATGAGGGAAAAACTCCATTTAGGAGTAGTGTTTAAAATATTTAAGCATTAATCCTATGAAGAGAAGACAGCAGCAAGGCCCTGTCCATCTGAGCAGACAGCGCCTGGCTGAGATGAGCTCTCAGCGAGTGGAGACATTTTCTAATAGCAGGATTCACGTGGGATGTGTGAGAAGGCTCAGGGATGATGCTTTCCTTGACAGCAAACAATCGAGCAGTTCAGTTCACTGATCTGTTGATGAGATTTGGGTCTCTCCAGAGCCAGGGCTCTGTGAAAGCCCCTTGGAGTTGTTTTTTTTTTTGCATCACACTGAACAGATCCAATCCAGCCTCGTGACCTGAAATGGAGCTCACCTCTCCTATTCCCAAACATCCACAAAATCCTGCTTTGAAACCCTGCTCTGTTGCATTTCTTCTGTGCCTAGTAAACAAAATGGTTGTGATTTTGTGTGCTGCTGCTGCTGCTGCATGTGGTGTCCTTTCAGACACTTTGACTAACATAATGACTAGTCTGATACTAGACACTGTCATCACAATATCATATGAGTCAGAAGCATGAGACATGCTAGCTGGGCAGGCTGTGCACTACTGTGCAGCCAGGAGAAAAGCAAAAATTGAACTTAAAGAGCCTTGCCCTTCAAGTCAGCTTGTCAAAGGTGTGATTAAAGCTTCTCTACCTCTTGAGCAAGGCATTGAGAATAGGCTAATGACTGTGAGCCAAAGAAATGGGCATTTTATAGTGGCCTTGAAATAACAGACTCCTGGTTTGCAAATACTTCCAGCATGCAGGAGAGCGAGGGACTGATAACAACAGCTTGAGTTAAGCTCAGTGTGGGCAGGTGTTATGCAAGCTTCCCTCACACAGCTGTGTTAAAACAAGTCGTTCGTGACCCGGCACAGCCCTGTTGTTCTGCTCCTGGTTCTTCAAGCAGCCACGAAACACACTTAACATCTTGATCTGTGAGGATCCAGCAGCTCTGCCACTGCATCCTAGTTCTGATGCTTAACCCTTCTGCTACCCCAGACCAGGGGTTTTAATGTAACATCCTCAGCCTGATCCAAAGGGACCCCTCTCCTTGGGTTCACTGCAAGTCCTCTACAGCTTGAACCTAGAGGGACATGTCTGAGTGCAGCCCTTCCTCAAGTGGGAAAGGAGAAGAGGGCTGCATCATGCCGTGATTCGTGAACCTGGTAAATGGGAATGAGGAGGTGGGCAGCCCGACAACCACCTGTGGGCACTAAAGCTGAATTTGAATTCAGGCCTCAAGGTCTGAACGGCCGATTCTCTAATCTGCTGTCCTGTCTCTACCACCCTGCTAACTGAAGAGCTGCTGCAATCAGCAGGCAGGCTCAGTGCCACAGCTATTTTCAGTTCAGCTCCTCAGTTGGAAACATTTTCCTTCCCCCGCCACCCCTCTAGGCTTGATGTTGTCTCTGAGATAACTGGCGTGGAGAGACCTGCTTTTCTCCCCGGGAGCAAAGACATGCTGAGGTTTTTATCCCACCAGCAGACTGTGCTGAGTGGATGGGGAGTTTCACCCCGTAAGCAGAAGGGAGCAGGCACAGGGTGAGGATGTGACTGCTGCTCCCTTGGAGCTGTGCCTGCACCAGGGTCCTGCTGCGGGCTTCCCAAAGCCCTGGAAAGGGCTGGGTGCCATTCACAGCTGTCAGCTCTCCTCAGCTGCTCAGCCCTGGCTGCCAGCTTGGTTCCATGTGTGCCACTTCAGCTGAGTAATGTCACCGAGGCTCCCTGCCTCCGAGCCGTGCCCCAGGAGCTGCAGCCACAGCTCACTGCACAGCTCCACCGCGCTGCCTGTGCAACAGCAGGGCCACTGTCCTAACCCTGTTTTGGTTTTGTGCTTAAACCAAAACACTTCTATCTCCGCCTTCTTGTGTGCTTGCTTGCGAGTCGACTTCAGCAAGCAATGAACCACTCAAGCTGCCTTGCCGTGAGGGATGGCTGAGGCGGAGGAAATGAGAATTTCCTCAGCAGAGCTCTGCTAGCACTCCTCCTGCACCCCCTCAGTCTGCCCTGGGCTCTTCCCAAACACAGCTCCTGGTTCGGGCTTCAGCATTTACCTCTCTGCACATGAATCTTGGAGTTCTAACATAAAATACGCAAGGGAAGACAAAGAGATTGGTCATGATGAGTACACAGTTGGACAAGGAGGAAAAAAGCCATCACACCAGAACAATTTCTGTTACAGCTGGTTCCAGCACACTCTTTTAAGACATTCAGCTTACAGGATCAGTATTGAAGGTTCGACTCGTGCTAAACTTTTCCTACACGTCTTTGGACTCGCCACACTCAGCTGCCTTTTCTGAGGCACTGGATGACATTTCTGACACCCCATCTGGGATATTCCTTCCAACTATCACACTGCAAGAGTAAAAGAAGCCTCAGCTGCTGTACTTGACCTGCCAGTTCACAGTGGAAGTCTTGGGTATGATGAGGTGTCTAAATTGGCATTAGATTAATGTCTTTAGTCAGCTGAACCCCATCTTCACCAGTTTGGATTTCCTGTGAAAAGGAAATGCATACAACATACTTCTAATTTCGGTATATACAGTGCCAGACACACTGTGGCTTTGATCTTGGCTGACATCACTGTAACAAAAGTGGTTCTCAGCCCCAGCAGTTGTTTCTAACTCAAAACACATGCTTCGTGTCCCTCAGCTACCGTTCCTGAACACCACAGCCCCTCTCCTGACAGTCTCCATACCACATCAAAACAATGCTCAGGATTTCAGCTATCAGTCCTGCTCACCAGCGCTTTCCTCTCAGCGAAGAGGCTCTTGAGACCACATCTGCAATGGTAACTTACTTTAAAACACTGACCATGGGCCATTTTCACTGACTTCAGCAGGAACTGCAGAACACTCCGTAGTTTTTAAAACCACTTTTTGAGCGTCCTTGCAAAGATTTAATAGCATGCTTTAGGCCTCTGCTTAAAAAAAGGAATAAAAAACGGTCTTGCTCGATGAATATTCAGCTTGGGAGTTTGTGGCATTTCTTCCAAAAGTTTTTCTGTGGAGATGCTGGTAGCAAATGCTCTCCATGCCTCTCTATGCGTGGGGAATAAAACAATTTATCAGCAGGTATGGCAAAGGCAGCTTTCTCACACACTAACGTCCTCTCTTGAGGAGCAGAACCAGCGTCAATGGATTAATCTTGACAGCTTCAAGAAACACTTGCCAACAGGGCAGACAGAGATTAATTTATTTGCACCAAGGCGTCTTCCCCAGCTCTAAAAACAACGGATTCCCTCTAAACCCCTGCCTTCAAAGGTGCTTCCATGTAACAAACCGGTACTATAAGAGAATTCCTACATCAACACAAGCCTCTCTTCTAGCAGGGAGAACAGAGGTGTTCTCTCATCAGTCAGTCTTTGCTGGGGAAAAAGCTTTTATAGTGGATGAATTTATTGCCCTATCAACATTCATGTCAGTCTCTACATGCTGCAGCTGCTCTCACAGCACCGCTCCAGCAGTTCCTCAGGGCAAAGTTGTTTGTGCCTCAGGACGCAAGAACCAGGGAAGGGAGGAACTGGAAGGACCTGTGAGTTGAAGAAGACAAGCCAAATTCTCAGCTGCGAGAGAGCAAGAGCACGTGTAGATCATCACAAAACTTTTTCACTCAGAGGGGAA
The DNA here is from genome assembly GCF_029207755.1 of Chamaea fasciata. Taxonomy (NCBI): domain Eukaryota; kingdom Metazoa; phylum Chordata; class Aves; order Passeriformes; family Sylviidae; genus Chamaea; species Chamaea fasciata. The sequence goes on along the minus strand of NW_027094090.1, from coordinate 67,354,835 downwards.
GAGTTTTTTTTTCCAAAGATGTAAACTACAGTAACCTGGAAGCTTATCTAATTGCTGGAACCTCTGAGGCCTGCGAGGGAGCAAGCAGAAAAAAAAAATGAGCCTGTGGGCAAAAGTTAGCAGAGTTTTGGAGTTTGGTCTCTCTGCTGGCATCCATTGTCCTGTAGATTTCACAACTTCCCAGTTTTCCTTTCTGTCTGTCTCAAAGGAGGCTTTGAACGTGAAACAAAGAGCAAACAACCATTTGAAAACCTTCTTCCCCTTCCTTCCCTGCTGATAAGTTACTGCTGTGGTAGGTAAATCCCACCTAACCCAACAAGATGTTAGAGCAGTGTTAACAAGATGTTAACAAGATGTTAACTGGACCAAAGAGTCCAGAACAAGATTTCACCCCTCTCCAAATATCACCCTGCATACACATATTTCAAGAATCAATGCTGTAGCTGAAGCAATTTAAAGCACGATTTAAACCCCCAAGTTTTAAATTTCACTTTGTTGAGAAGACTAACTTTTTTTCCCAAGTATTTCCTCCTGGAAAGGGAGAAATACAAAACAATCAAGGATAAAGATCTGCTGCCTCCAAGTTTTTTCACTCACAATAAAAAAAATAAAAAAGGAAACAACATATGAAGAGAGTCGGGAAGAAAATCTACTCTCAGTTTTGATTTTATTCCAATAGGAAAAAGTCAAATGTTGACATCAGAGTTTTGTTGACATTGATGGAAAGGTGGAAGAAGAACCACCTGAAAGGATCTTTTTTGTTGTTGTTATTGAGCTGCACAGAAACTCTACAATGAAAACGATGCTTGGAAATGACAGCTTTATTTTCCCCTACATCCCTGAAGAGCATTGCCCTGTGCACTCTGCTACCACAACTACCTGCAGGGTCACTATAAAGCCTCACAAACGCTCTTTTTTATATTTTTTTTTTCCTTCTGATATTTATATATATATAGCTTTTTCTTTCTAGGATATCAGAGTTTACCTGGATCTGATCACACATTTATTTCAGTACAGTTATGGAAAGCACATGCTTGGTGATGACAGTGGGTCGAATTCATGCCAGAATCAACTGCATTTTAGCCAGGCGAATGATGCACTGGGCAAACAGCACTCAGTGGACTCCTGACTGCTGCAAGTCATTTCAGACCCCAGAAACCTCATGCTCTCTCCTTGGTGGATGCCAGTTACATAATATTGAAGTCATGTGTGAGCAATGAGAGGCCCCTGTGCTCCAAGACCTCACACTGGGCAACTTTCCTGAGTGCTGACATCAGCATGTTTTGTTACTGACCTTGGATGAAACCCGTTGGGGCTCAAGTCCTTACCCAGGCAAAATCCCCAGGAATTTCAGAACAATTTTTTTTTGCCTCTAGGAGTGATTCAGCCTAATGTGAGAACTAATGTCCTAGAGAAGCTTTTTCTAGGCAGCAAACTAATTATAGGCTCGAGCTCGACATCTGTAGCACAAACCCGCGCTGAATATTGCAACCTGAGCTTCTCTGTGAAGAGCCGCACCACAGAAACAAAGCTGACTTATCATTTACAAAGGCCTTTCATTAGGTGTCCTCAAACTCTGGCATTTATACTAAGAGCAGCGTATGAAGCTGCTTCAAACGATGACAAGGCAGGAAAATGCCACTGGGACAGTTTTCCACTGGGCACAGCACAGAGCTGGGAGCTGCTGTCACCCCTGTCCAAGCAAACCATGTGTTGGAACCCTCGGCACATTTACACGTGGATATTTTCCCCCTAGAACAAGCTGGTGGCACAGGGTACACCAAAAAGCACTTCTTTTGTCCCTCTGTCCCCAGGTGAGAGAGAACAGATCTGTCCCAGTTACCAAACTTGTGCAGTACCTATCAGGTGGGCCCTTGTGAAATGCCTACAAATTGTTGGCACTGCAGTTAATCTCTTCTTGGTCACCAGATGATTGTTTTCCACATCAGTGGACAATGATAAAAGCAGGAGAGATTGGGCTTTCTTCCTCTTTAGACGAGGTGCTGACAGATAATAAATCATTTTACAAGACTGGCAATGATTTCCTTGTATTCAAATAGGGAAAGCAAAATGCAACCACGTTCTGTGATGGCTTTCTCAAGCCATCAACTGGTACTGGAGGAATTAAATTAATAAAGGTTTCATTTTCCAGCCTGTGCCTCTAAGAGCTATTGTTAAGACGATCTTGAGTTCCATCCAATGCCCCCGTGGGGGTTTTTCTAAATTGCTTTTTGACAGTATCTGTTCCTGCCTGTCAAGGGGTGGTTGTCCATGTCCTTCCATGTGCATGTAAAATACACGAGGACACGGTCTGTGGATGAAACTGGAATAACACAGGATGAACTAATTTGCTCTCGACAGACAAGCTGAAGTATGCTCTGCTAAACAGAAATTAACTCAGAACAGCATCTTCTTGCTCATACACTAAGAAGACAGGGGTTTTAAGGCAGCGAGGGTCAAGATTGGATGTAAAATAGACACCTTTTAAATATCCACTCCCTCATTTTCCCCTCTGCATGTTCCATGTCAATTCCCCAGTTGTGCACTTCGCCCATCACATTTCATTGCAGGAGATGGACCCGAGAGTATTTTAGGCCACCTTGACATTTTAGCTTGTAACGCAGTCTTTGAAAATCCTCCCTACCTTAAACATTATCCCAGAGCACCGTGATATTTTATTTCGGGCTGAAAGTAATAGGCCCCTTGCTTCTCAGTACACCAAACACACCATTTGGAGGTCACTGAGCAGGCTGACGTACGAAATTATTAAACGCTCAAATAGAACAAACGTACAAATTGAAGTTGGTGCTCTTTTATCTCGGTGTCATCTTTGTACACAAAGCTCCACATCACTAACTTTCCCACAGAACTTTTCCACAGAATTTGGTGGGTATTTTGTACACAACCTCACTGAAATCAACACATTCTCCTTGAGGTGCATTCATTGACTGCGCTAAAGGAAGTCAAGTCAACAGAAATTGGACAGATAAATCCTAAAATGCCTGGACCTTCAGGGACAGGTGGTCATCCTTTTTCCCCCCTTACATAATAGAGTCAAACTACTGTTGGAGATCTTGGGAATAAAGCCCTGTTTGGGTTAAATTACTGAGGCTTCTATTTCCAGAGCTCTAAAACTCTTCCCTTCTATTTAAGCCCTTCCCCCTCTTTAAACTACCATCTCTCCTGTTCTCATTTATGACCTGATGTGCAGAAGCTCAAAATGTTTCCATGAAAGGCACAGATTTTCCAGAAGCTGTAATGGCCTAAGAGGTACCAACCTCCTCTGAAATTTTGCCTTTTCTGCTGAAAACGTCTTCCTTGTCTCAAAGTATTTTTTTTTTTCCAGGGAGGACTCTCATAAACCTGTGATTAAATGCAGTCTAATTCCTAGTTATGGCGATGCTCAAAAGTAACAGTGGTTGAAAGAGTGAGACAAAGCCTGTAGACCACCAAAAAGTTAGGTTGTCATTGATTCTTTAGAGGCAGTGAACTCAGATGTTCACAAACATTTCCAAAGATCACTAAGGCACTATGGCAATGCTCTGAAGGTGAAGATTGAAGGCTATTTCTTTTTAAACAGCTTAATTTTTAAATATATATTTTAAACCTGCCTCTATGTCTGTACTTTTTGTCTTCACTTGTGCACTATTCCCACCTCAACAGAGGCATAAATCTGCATGTACAGACACACACCTTCCATTATTTAACGTGCCATCTGAAATATGATTTTGATAGGCAACACATTGATTTGTACTGGGTTTTTTCCTGCCGTGCTACACGAAAACTTAATTATCCACAGCCATCAGTTCCATTACAACAGGGCCTTGAAGAATGATCAGACTTTTAATTTTAGTAGGGTAAGCTACCTGCAAATCAGCTCTTGAATTTACAGCACCGTGTTGGATGTGACTTAACAAGAACAACAAATTGTCTTGAATTTTGGAAGGTCTTTACAAAGCAGTGGAATTTTTTTTTCTCTCTTTTTAGGGACTCTGTTGACATTGGGGAGGTGATACTCTCTCTGCAAATGGTGGCACCAAATAGAACTGAAACAGAAGGAAACAGAGGGAGGACAAAACCCGAGCAGCTCAGAAACATCAAATTACTTCGCCCTGCCCATTCATAGATTATTTGTGGCCCCACTGCAGTCTGTGGGAGTTTTGCTGGTTAATTTCAACAGGAGGAGAATCTGGCTTGGATTGAGGTTTCCTGCTTCTGCCCACAGCAACAGATGCATTCCAGACCACTCTGAGGAAGGGAAAACAAAAGTGCAAATTCCCAGTAACTGTGGCGACAGGAGGGACGGTTTTCTTCGCCACGGCGTAATTTTGAATTCAGTGGCTGTCGTGTGACATGACGTGTTTCTCCCCTCTGTCAAAATAATTCTTTCTTCCCGTGTGGAAGGCACGTCGGGGAGAGAGCACAGAACAAAACCATCAACTCAAACAGCCCCCAGAAGCCTTTTCACGTTTCCCACCTCACATCTGTCACAATGGCAAACCCGTGTTTGCAAACAACATGGGAAAAACTGCCTGAAATGTGGTACTTCCTAAAAGGCAGAGAATTAACTCAGCCTGCACTGTGAGTGTTTCTCAATCCATGTGAGCAACAAGTGGTAATGAGCTCCCTCAGAAAAATGCCAAGGCCTCTGCCATGGAGAGGTGAGCTAAAGACTGCACAGGTTGTCCAACTCTGGTTGCATTCACCTTTCTTTTTCACCCTTTCCTTCACACTAAGGTCCTCTCTGTCGTATCCTTGCACTCGATAACTTCACTAAGGGCTGCAAACACCCCGTGAGGCTTTGGGCAAGGTTTGAGAGCCCGAGGAAAGCAGCAGCAAACACAAAATATGACCAATGATGCCCTAAGGACTGTCACAGAAAGGGGATGCAGGTGAGTTTCTCTTCCCTTCCACCTTGTGTCCTCTGTTTTACAGAAGGCTGACGAGCTGGCAGCACTCTCTACGAAGTTAAAAGACAGCAAAATCTACCTCTGTAGCTGCCAAGGGCAGAGAAGAGACTGGAAACATATGTTCTCTGTGTTTGGGATGATTCAGTTTAGGCAAACTACCTGGGTCAGAGCACAGATGGTGCAAACTGCTGAATCTCAGAACTTACATTAGCTGAGTCTCTGGATTAATAAGTATTTTTTATTTGAACTTCTGAACTATTCTGATACTCTTCATTAAAAAAACCCCCAAAACTCCAAGCCCCCAAAAAACCTCCAAGGGAAAGCCAAAGAAGCAAAAACTGACACAATTTCTTTCAAGCGTGGATGGGAATCACTGTCAGAGGCAGGAGCACGTGTCCTCTGAGCATCAGAACAACACCACTGATGCAAAGGCCACATCCAAAGTTTATTGAGCTAACACAGCAGCCTAAGGAGCTCTGACCTGCCCTGTGCACTTCAGTGATCAGTCATTTGAAATCTTCAGGGCTGATACCTTGAAGATCAACATTAATTAGTCACTGAACAATTTTGATAAACCATGTCTTACAAAACTCGCCTTACCAAATTGACCAGAAAAAAACTGCAAGCAAGCTGGAGACGCTGTACACCTTTCAGTTCTTAATATCACCACCCATAAAAGGAACTTGTTAGCTCAAATATGGATTGACCACACACAACAGTACCTGCAGTGAAGTCCTCATCTGATTTATTCGGGCATTTATGCCACAGAGCAAAAAAATTTTGGCCACGATTAATAAATTCATTTCTGAATGGTTGCTGAGGTTCAATTGTCAAGCTAAACTGTATGAGCAATGAAAACACCAGCATAAAAATCAAAACCACCTGATCTGGGAAAAGTCACCACAGGGACTCCTTCAAGTCCAGATACCTAAGTATTGTGGCTATAACCTGATATTAACATAACCTGCTACAGTGCCATACCCAAATTAATGAGTTAACTCTCAAAAAATAATCACTGAATGAATCTATGTATTATTAAGCCTGTTTGTTAAATCAAATTCCAATATTTCAAATTTTAGCTCGTAAAATATTATTTTAGAAGCTAAAACAAATGTGCCCAGGTTTGAAATGGGCTGAACCTAGAGTTTACTAGCCCAATTTTTTTTTTTTTCCTAAAAGAACTTCATCATTTTGGCAGCAATAGTGGTTACTAATATCCTAGAGGTGATGAACATCTATCAAAAATCTTGCTGAAGAAAGAAAGGCGCAACTTGCCCATGCCCAATCTTCCTATTACTGGAATAGACATTTATAATGGGATCATTCCATAGAGTTTGATTGTTTGGTGAGAAGGGTGATATCTAGGGACATGTTTCATGTCTTCTCTTCCAAAATCAAGCAAAGAAAATGCCCGTTCACGCAATGAAAGCCGAGAGCAGAGCCACTGTCCATTGGCTGTGTAAAGGTCCCAAGTCTGACATTTCCCAGGGGCACAACCAGCAAAGATAACTGCTCAGTGGTTCTGAAGCGTTACACGGCCTGAGTTGGTAAAAGAGAAGGCGGCAGGAGAGTCATTGTAAATAATGAAATGTTGGGGAGCACTGCTTTCCTCAAGCCCCTCCTTCCTGAGGATTTCTAATAGGAGACCGTTGGTGAATTTTCACTTTGTGCAAACATCTCGTCAACTCCAAAAGAGAAGAGTAAGAAATAACGCCCTCAGAAGGAATGCCTGAGAGCTTTATCCAGCCTGGCACAAGCAAACGATTTCAGTGGAGTTACAGATGGCCCACTTAGGGTACAAGAGAGCTGATTTGGCCCTCCTCCCATACTGGAGCACTGCTTTCCCTAAGAAACCTTTGCTTTCCAAGGAACCAACCACGTGCAAAGAACCTGCAACACCGAGCTACTATTAAATAAATTAATAGAAGGCACGTTTATATTTTAAAACTTCTCTCAGTAGTGGACTTTACCAGCAAGTATTGACCTTTTGTCTGTTTAATATCAGGGTCTAAAGGCTGTATCACAGACTAAACACTGATCTGCAGAATAACAATTGCTGAAGGTGTGTTCCTGCTTCCCATGGTTTCCTACAAGCATTAAATTGGAAACATGTATAAACACAGTGCTTATCTCAGGAAGAGCTTCTTCCTCCTCAGAAGCCACCTCAGCTCTACAGCAGATGGGCACAGGCTTTATTGCTAAAAACACAGAGAGACACAGAGAAGGAGAGAGAGAAAAAGGAAGAGAAAGTGAGAGAAGAAGGTTGCTTACTGTTTCGAGGCTTCTCCTCATCCATGCCTTCATCTTCATTTTCTGGATCAATATCTTCTGCTTGAGTTATCCAGTCTAAGTATCCCTTCAGATCCTCCTCCAGCTGTTGCTTTTCCCTCAGCTTCTGGAAATCCCCTCGAGCCTTTGCCTTTTCTCTTTCTTTGGAAAACTCCCTAGCAAGAGGGAGGGAGGGACGGGACACGGGTGGAAAGAAGGGAGAGATGGAAGAAAAACAATGGGTTAGATTGATTTCCACTGGAAAGTCTCTTCAGCCTGTGGAGCACACCCAGCTGTGTCCATTCTCTCCAGAACAAACACGTGTAAAACAGCTGGAGTGTCCACACTTCTATCAATACTTAGGAAAAGACTGATAACCTTTTTCAAAACTTTCCTTCTCAGCATTGGATTGGCAATTCAAATAAAAACACACATGTAACAATTTATGTACATTTATATACAATTTTATGTACAATACCAGACTTTTTTTTCTAAGATTCTGTAGACACTTGACATTTCTCCAACAGTTATTTACAAATGTCTGTGTGAATAATGGATAATGATGAACTGTTTGACAATAATCTGACATCTGGAGAGTGAGGTGGTGGCTCTGATTTCTAGCCAGGTTTCAATCTGTGTTTAGGATTTTTATATGTAATCACAGCTAAATTGGGCTAGTTCAAGTGTAATTAATGGTACTCACAATCCTGCGCACATTTAATTATGGACCATTTCACCCACAGTACTGGAAAATACAGTTTTATTGAAGTAAAGTAAAAGTTTTACTGAAGACTTCCAGCATTCGAGGCTGTTATCTGACATGAAATGTACTTTCCAAATCTCACACTGGGTGCACAAATACAATAAATTAAGGGCAGATTAATTAAAAACTTAATTAAACTAATATTAAAAACTAGTAGATGCTGCCAGAAAGTGAACAGGGTGAAACATTTGATGACAGTTTTATGAAGGAAAACTGTTGGGAATATAGACTTAATACAGGGCATAAGCACAAGAATTTTCTGTTGCTTAGTTATGATCCTGAGTTCTGGCTTTGCTTTCTTTTTTTGGCTGCAGTGCTGTTTCTTCTCCTCTTCCAGAGACACCTATACAGCAATAATTTTATTTCAAGAAATGCTGACCTCCCTTATTTAGGGACTCATGTGGTTCTCAACCAGGTTTTAACACCTGTATTTTAAAAAGTAAGCTTAATGATTGTGAAAATTGCTGCACCCAGAGTGCCTAAGCATTAAGTCTTATATCTGCTGAAGCAGATCGCTACACAAGACACACACAGCAGATAATACAGGCCACTCTTCCTAGAAAAGAGAGGTAAAGCCATTCTCCCCAGTGCATTATCCATTACTGCTGCTGCAGACTGTCAGCAAGGAATGGATTTAACAAAATGCTACTCCACTTGGAATTTATCTCAGGTTCTTTTCCTACAAAAATGAACGCATCTACCATTGATTTTGGGGGCGTAATACGAGGAGAATGAAAATCCCAGCCAAAATGTGAATTTTGTGAGTGTCATGTGGCTGAGATGGAGGTGGGTTTCTTACAGTGATGGTGAGGCACTTCCCTCCTGTCTGATCCAAAACCTGCTGGAAGAGTCCCATGGACTTCACAGGTTTTGGATCAGGTTTTCAGAATTATGAGCTGTGCATGAAACCAGCACTGCAGCAGGATCAAAGCAGGATGATCCCTTCTTTTCCAGCCAAAAGATGTGACAATGTATGCCAGTGTCACCTGCAGCCCTGCCACACTGCTGGGGGCTCAGGTTCTCCCAAGGGAGTGTGACAACAGAGGTGGAAATGAGGAGGAGAACCACTGGCTTCTCTTGCCTCAAGTTAATTCACGCTCAGCTCTGGGTCCACACCCAGCCCCAAGGCGTGGAAAAAATGAAAAGTGGAATTTTCTTATACTGGGAGTGGTATTTTACTATTTCCAATGTAAAAGAAACAAATAACCCCAACAACAACAATAATAATAAAACCTGTACAAAGGTTAGGAAAAAATCCATCAATGCTGGTTATATTTTCTGCTTCAGTGACATCTTCCCCCTGGGTCTGCTACAGTGCTGTATGCAAATTAATGAATTAACTCTCAAAAAATAATCACAGAATGAATCTGTGTATTATTCAGCCTGTTTGTTAGATCAAATTCCAATATTGCAATTTTTTAGCTCGTAAAATATTAATTTAGAACCTAAAACAAATGGGCCCGATTTTGAAATGGGCTGAACCTAGAGTTTTCTAGCACAGAGCAAAATACTGTGCTTGCCTCGTGTGAAAGACCTGCAGTTCTGTGTCTCTTCCCTTGGTACAGCACACGATTCTCCACATCCCAGATGACTCTCCAAAGAAAATCCATTTAAATTGTCTTCATTTCTATGCTCTACTAACAACAAACCATTGAGAACAGGGTTGTTTTTTGGTTTTTTTTTTTGCAATTCAAACCACCTCCCAGGTGGAAAGGCAGCCTGTACTTGGGCAAATGTAGTTCACAATCAGGAGTTACTACCAGTGGTCATTTTCCTTCCCAGGGGAAGGGAGATGCTCAGCCCAGGGCTATCGCAGGCAGGTGCACTCATTATTGCTGCCTCCAGCACAGCTAGCAATAAATGTTTGCAGCTCCAGCAGGCAGGCCGAAGACCAAAAAAGCTTTTGATGGAATTTCCATGTTGAGTCTAGATGTTGTCGTCTCAAAAAAGGGCTGAAATATCATGGCAGGGGTAAGGTCAACAAAGGCTTGCAGAACTAGCAAGAAATCTGACTCTTTTCAGTGAACCCAAACCATCAGTGTAAAATGATTATATGCTTAATCTGATTGTTCTTTACCACAATTCAGTTTGTTTCCACTTTGGTTTACTTCTCCCAGAAAATTATAGAAACATCTGCCAATGTGGAATACCAAAGGGCAGAGAATTGTGGAGAGATGTTTTCTCATGTGAGGTTAGAGTGGGTCAAGATCATAAACACCCAGCCCTGCATCATGTGCTGTTTCAGAAGAAAATCTCTCTTTCCCATCCCGGTGACGGAATTCAGGTTATTCTGACCGATCTCATTTCTCACATTTAGAGGCGAGATGGAAAGTGGACAAAACAGCAGAATCCCAACAGTTCAAAACTCTTGCTTACTACTCAAAGTGGAGCACGAGGCTCCAAAGGCTCATCCACCCTGAGAAGGAATGGGAAGGGTTGGAAGAGGGGACTAGGAAAAATACCTGAAAGGTCACAAAAACTGCTCAAGGAGGAGCTGCACCCACAGCCAGCCTCCTGTTCACTCTGAGCTCTTTCTCGGCAGTAAAAGCATCCGAAGCAGCCGACTGCGTTTTGCAGGATCCTCTCAAAGCAGAAGAAATGCCTGTTCTCCTGCCCTCCCTGTGCCTCAGGCAACTGCTTGTTTGGCCTGTGTCCTGGGATTTGCATCAAAATTCAAAGGAAACGTGACTCTGTACTCTTAGGTGTACATCTCTGAAGGTTGAACCTGTGCCGCCTTTTTTTTTTTTTCCCTCATTAATTAATTAATTTCATTAATTAACTGAAACAGATAACACAGATGTGAACGTCTCTGATCCCAGGTGACTTCTAATCGCTGCTCAGAGCAATGATGTGGAATTGTTTTGCCTGGGCTTGGGGAGGTGTACTCTGTGATCTGCTGACTGGATACTCCTTGGGAGTACATGAATTTTACATTGTGCTCAGCCAAGTCAGGAAAGAGATTACAGCTCCACATATAAATACTCTGACATGCTATTTAGCCTAGTATGTGATTAGTAAATTCACCAGGACCGTGAATGGATGACATACCTGAGGAAAAAACAAATTACAAAAGAGCTCTTTCAGCAGAGGCAGAATCCAGCATTTCATTTTGCAGGTGCAATCAAGGTGTCTTTGTGAGTACAATTAATTACACTTATGCATTCAGAAGTGATTAAAACCCCTCCCGAGCTAATCTGTCATTTGTGAAGTCTACCTACACAACATGCCTGCTGAAGCTCCTGAAATAGATAAATGGGGGAAAAAAACCATCAGAGATGCCCAGAACGGATATTCAGAGATAACCAGGAATGCTGCTTTGTATCTAGAACAGACAGGTGGATCATCAGCACAGATCAGACTAATAGAAATAGCAAGTCTCCAAGAAAAAAGGCTGAATCTGCAAAGTGAAGACACTTTGTAACTCAGCAGAATTTAGAACTGCTTCAGAAAGTTAATTGTTTAAGAACTGCTTATTTAGACCAAAGAAAATTTGGAACATTTCTCCCATAATTTCTTTGGGTTTTTTTTTTTTTTCCCATGGATGCAAATTCTTAAGTTTCTTTTTACTTTTTCTCCAGTTAAGGACATTTTTGCAGAAACAGTGCAGCTGTCATAACACTGTGAAGACAGCCAGAAAGAGTGACTCACAGCTTAGACAAGGTGAACTTCATCTTTGATTTCAGTTCCCTCTACAGACTGTTTCCATCTCCTACCACTAACTGCGGTGGTCTAGCTGTGGAAGATTTAGGCCTCCAAACACTTTCTTGAGTTGAAAATGAAAGAGAGGGGAAATTAAATCGTTAATTATGCACAGGTACAAATCCAAGTGCAGGCAAATTTAACCAGCAGTGCTTCAATACTGTGCACTCCTCATGGCTGGGCTCACAGGCACTTTTCATGGAATCAGATACCGTAAAATCTTTAACAACATTTCTGTATGAGTGCAGCTCTGATGGAACAGATCCCTTTCCCTGTCAGCTCATCACCATCCCTCACCAGTGCCGACATTCTTACCTGCTGGGCAGAGAGTCCACCTGGAGGAATGAGGAGTGTGTGTTTCAAAACCTCACCAGAGCATCACTCTCCAGATAAGCAAACACAGACTATTGCCCAACACTTCATTGTGGGGGATTTTCTCCACACTTCCATTACTGTGTGGAAACCCTTCTCCTTGCAGCAGCTCATCTCCTTCAGTGGAGTCATGGAGACAGAAATAATTCCTCCTGCAGGCCTTCTATTATTACCTGTCTCTTTGCCAGATGGCCAAAGGTGGATGTTTTCCCCCAGTCCCTTCCTAGCTTCTTGATCCAAGTCCTGAGGGCACAATTTCTATGAGGCATCAAGTCCTCTCTTCTGCTCAGAGATTATTTTCACTCTCTTTTGGTCAAAAGATGAGGGACTTCAGGGCTGCCTACTCAGGCAACAGGTCCAGGCCTTAATCAAACTCATTTAGAGCTCATCAGAGGAGGCAGGATGGTACAAACAAAAAGAGGATGCGTAAAAATCCTCATACCATATTTATCCGTGTACACAGAACGTCTGTAGCCCCCAGTCGTGCCCAAATATGGAACTAGAAGCCTAATTCTAGAAGATTTTTTTTTTAAATCTTGCAAGGAATGTTTGCTGGCTTGATTCCTTTAATTATGTGGCTCCCCAGGGGCAGTAAATTTTTTAACGACTGGGGACAATATCCATTGTTTTTGATCAGAGCTGCTAAAATGATGCTTTGCAGCGAGGGTTATACTGCAGAACTGAAACACAGCTAAGTGTCTGGATGTCTTAAAAATGCTTAAACACTAAAAGGATCTCTTCTCTGTTCACCCTTGGGAAAGGTCAGAGGGAAATGAAGTTTTCTCCCTGCATCATGCCAGGTTTGTAATCTGCACAACAGAGAAGATGGGCTTCCTGAAGGAGAAACGTGCCCAAGACTCTCTCCAGGGAAAATAATCTCCTGGTAGGCTGTGCTTTAGATATACCGAACAATGTGAAAATTTCTCCTGTGAGAATTCATAATTTGGCAAGAATCTGATCCTAGAGCTGTGAAGGGATTTGTCTCCTGCTCTCATTCCTCCTTCAGTCCTACTGACTCTCCCAGAAATTTTACAGTGATCCCCTTCTGTGCACGGATTGCTTTGCCCACAGGTGGAGGAACGTGTTACAGACAAAAAATTGCCTTTTATCCCTTTGGTTTAGTCAAAAGGCTCCTTCTGTGACACTGGGAATGCTGTATTTTGCTATTGGCACAGCAACAGCCCAGGCCTTCCCTTCAGGTTTTGGAGATCAACCCACCAGTGACCGTTGTGTTGGTAACCAGAGAGTAGGAATAGAAATACAGATTTTTTTTTTTTTAAATAAACAATAATAAAACATTTTCCTGGTACTGCTTACCCGCTAAGTACACCGAGAACCAAGTTAAGTACAAAAAATGACCCTATGATGATTAGTGTAACAAAATAGATCCAGGGCCAGTCCCTTCCTATGGCATCATTGACCTGGAAGAGTGGAATGATAATTAGTGAGACAAGCTCAGGTTCTGAGCACTGCAAGGCTCCAGCCAAAGAGATCCCAAGTCACCAGCAGTAAGAGTCTTCAATAGCCAGTTTTCTGGAAATTTATGACAGGTTGACATAAATAATTTGGAAGGCCCTGAGGTTGAATTTCTCTGTCAGGGAATAACACCGCTTTCGTTACCTGTATTGTTATTTTCAATATTTGGACATTTTGTCAAAGTATTTCAGAGCTGATGGGAAGCTTCCTCGGATTCAGATTTTTTTAATCCCTCTGAAAGTATCCTGGTGACAGGGAAGAACCCTTATTATGGAGTCTTGCCCTGTAGCATTGGAAAAAGGACACCAAAACTGTCAGCTTACCCGCTCAACACACCAAGAACCAGATTTAGAACGAAAAAGGATCCAAAGATGACCAGACTGACAAAATACACCCATGGTAACTCATAGCCCATAGCGTCCTGCATCTGGAAAGATGAAGGAAAGTTAGAAGACAGAGAGGGAAAGCAGAAATGATTAGGCAAAGGAACAGATGGAAAGGTTTGTAAACAGAGCCTGTGGTTGGTTTACACATAATCATACCAAGGGTTTCTGTGTGCTCTTTTCGATGTGACCACTCCTTTGACTGTTTTCTTTCATCTATTTCCTCACAGTCAGTGACTAACACAGCCTAAGACGTAACCATGTGCCCTACTGGCACTCACTTGCATGCTAATTGTGGATTTGGTTTTTAGAATTCACTTACAACACCACAGAGTGTCCACCCCAAGAATTCTAAACCGGGCTGCTCGCACATATGACAGCGCCAGTTTTGGGTAAGCATTGCCACAGTGTATTGTCACATCACATTTAATTCCCAGTAAATGTGATCCCACCAGGTACCTCAGAGGGAAGCAGGTGGGAACTGGGGGCAAATCCTGCTCCCTCCCTGGCAGAGCTCTGGGAATCCTCAGTTTACCACAGTGAGGGCAGTGGCTTTGCTCTTTTCAGGAAGGTCTTTTCAAGGCCCACCCTGTTCTGACCTGGTAAAGCGTTTTCTAAATCTTCCCCACAAACTTCCTTCCCTCGACTTGAAGGATGATTCACTTCTCAAAACACAATTCCTACATTCCCACTAAGAGAATCTGAGACTGTAAACTGAGTGACACGGATTGCACACTACTACGAGCATCTGCACATGAAGCAGGGAGACTTATCTTAGCACCAGAGTCTCTATAATACAAGGTCCAGTTCCAGCCCATACTAAGATCTTGTATATATTCTAAAAGCATCTAGTGCATTAACGTTATTTTATCTTGAGGCCTCCTTCAAAGTTCAAAATTTTGGAAAGTTGCTGGATGCCTTAATAGAATCTCACTTCTATTATGGCATCACAGACACCAGAGTCCCTTCTTTACTCTTCACAAGCACTTATCTTTGGATCCAGACGTGGCATCATTAAAGAAAAAGATGGTGAATAACACGTTCAGGAGCACTAAATTGATTTATGAACATAAATTGCAAACTTTAAAGTTCCTAAAGGCATAAAGCAATCTACATTCCTTTGTTTTCCACTCTTTTGAAAATTTTGTCTTCCCTTTCCAGGAAAACGGTCTTTCCTTTGCAGCCTAAACATTTGTTGGAATCACAGAAGAAAATACCCTCCCCTACACGGGCAATGAGACACTTCAGAGGAGGAAATTTCACTCAAGATTCATAACAAATCGGGAAAGGAATTTCAGACCTTCACTAAGACAAGTAACACTAATATAATCTGTTCTTTGTGGGTGGGAATCCATTATCCATTTTTCTTCCAAAGCAGAGTCACTAAAGTTCTTGCCTGGCAATAGTCCACAGCCAATGGACCGACCCAGAACTCCATCTCAGGGCTCCTTCAGCTGTGACCGAAGTAGACTCATTAAAAAATAAGCTCCAAATTTGCCTCTGTGAGAACAGTCCATCAGCTCCTTCCTCACAGGATAAATACATTTGCTGGGCAGAAGAATACCTGAGCTGCAAACATTCCCCGAGCGTAATAAACTTCTTCCCTTTTTAGAGCCGTGCAGAATTTTTCAGTCAGTTTATAAATCATACTAATTATTCTTTATGCTTGCAAGCCACATTTCATCCCGTGTGACCAAAAAGCAGCACCCCTGGTGTCTACTGCACATCAGGGCTTTAATGAGAACAAAGCATCACTGAGGATAAAGATAGAAGCAAAAAATTCCTCTGAGACCCCAGCTGGGAAACCAAGAAGGCAAAATGTAAATGCCCAAGTTGGAATTAAGTAAAGGAATGAGATTTGACACCCTCTCTCTCCTACAAAGAGCAGCGATATCTATATAAAGCGATCTGCACAAACAATGAGTATGGATGACTTTGAAAAACTACCACAAGAATTTACCTTTACTGTGGGCACAGTGATGAATTGACATCCCTGTAATTATGATAGATGGTGCTAAAAAAGCCTCAGCTGCTTGGCATTTGTCTATCATCAGTTTGGGACTTTTTTTTTTTTTTTTGTCAGCTGGAAAAGTAGAACTTCCCAAAGCTGTGGTACAAGAGAATCATAAAGAGCAAATGCCAGGGTGCCAGGTACAGAGGTCAAGTGCATGTCAGGAGAAGGACAAACCTTCAGGAAGAAACTTCCAGATATCCTGGTAAAGTATCTAACTAGAATACAGTGTACCCTGTTATTCCCAATGCCTGCACAATTGCATAACAATTGTACCAGCCAGCATCAGCACAAAAGAGTCCTGTAAAGCAGACCTGCGTCCTGGTACAGCAGAGCATTTGGGACTTCTCAGACTGGAAATTTCAGAGGTCAGCTTTTCACCTCCTTTTTATTGCACAGTTGTATACGTAAGAGGCTGAGGGGCACAGACAGCAGGAGCTCCTCAAGCAGAGAGAAACTGTCAGTATTTAGAAGACAGCTGAGTCTGTTGCTGGACTTCCCTGTGTTTGATGCTCTCATGTCTTTTTTTTTTTTTTCTTTAGTAGCAGGTGAGATTATTCCACTATTGTGAGGTGACATCATTCCTGTGGGACTGACCCACAGGTGGCAGGAATGCGTGTTATACGATCATACAAGGTTAAGTGTTTGTAAAATTATGTTAAAACCTCCCTGCAACAAGGAAAGAGAACACTGTGAGCTTACTGCTTGCTCCTGAAAAACAGCTGCAGGAGAAAGGCAGAGAAATAAATAGGTTGTTTGGTGAAAGGTGGGGGAAAAAGAATAGGAATAGACTGAACCAAAACAGTAACACCAAGGCCAGGAGTGTTGCCATTTGCACCCTCCTGAGTGCAGAAAAGGAAGTCTGCAAAATATATTTTGTACTGTTGCCCCCAGTGAACAGGAGCTGGCTGTTATAGGTTTCCTCTCTAGGATGAACAACTCCTGGAACACAGCTCAGTTTTCTGGTGCCTGAGTGCAGCACTCCTCCCTAAGTGCTTACAACTAACCCCAGGAATCCCGACAGAAAAGGCAGATCACTTTCTAAATTCACATTTCTGAACAAAGGCTATCATGTCCACCAGTGTGGGTCCGAATTATAACTTTCAGTCCAGGTAATTGCAACCTGCTGCCAACTTCAGCACGTATGGAACACTTGTTATGTCAGCTGGAAGCTCAGGATCGGTGGGAATCTGCAGATTGTCATTTGTGGAAATAATTCTGAGCCTGACATCTCAACGCTTACATGCCACTGTTCTCAACAGTGAGGAAGTTGGCACATTTCAGAGCATTTCTGCATCATCTCTCAGAGATCCTGAAGATAAGGATTCCTTCTCATTATTATTTCCTACATCCCCTCTCTGGAACCGTGGGGACATCCTTTGCCTCATTATGCTCCAGCTTTCCAATCTGCAGAGTGGGATGCTGCCTTGCCTCAGTGGGTGCTGTCAAAGAAAGCACTCAGTTTCATGACAAAAAGAGGTCATTTCAGCACATACGAGGTCTGTTGGAAGAGCTCCGTCTTTGCCAAGCACCCTTAATTGCTATCAATGCCTCTAGCATTTCAGCAAAGGCTTTTCTCTCAGTGCTACAGGAAATCACCTAGAAATAATAATAATAATAAAAAAACCTAGAAAAATCACCTAAAAAAAATTCACCAGGGTTTTTAATTTTGTATTCTGCTGATCTCAATTACTATCAGCATTTTCAGTAGCGGCCAAGGAATAAAAATCTTTCTTAACAGACCTTTGTGCCTTTGTCTTCTGGTTCTTCAGAAGACACAGGTGAAGTCACATTGGCAAGGCCACAGGAGACATTCAAGCATTAGTTGTTTAGTCTTTTCTTTTTTTTTTTCCCTTTCCCAGGGATAATAGTCTGGCACATTTGCAAGTGTCTCATTCCTTACCCAGCTCAAAGACAACGTTAGAGGCAGATAACCTATTACCATGGCGGCTGAGCATCACCAACCACTTAATGGGAGGGGCAGGAACAATTCACTGAATTCTGCTGACTTTACAAGTCACACGCTCACACCCTGACACTCTGTGGTAAACGTCTTTCAAAAAACAACAGAGGGTGACAGGAAAAGTTTAATCCATCAGAAAAGGGCAGCTGGAAATCAGGCACTGGAAAGCAGCAAGCTGAATTAAAAAAAAAAAAAAAAAAAAAAGAAACCTGCCTTGTTCACAGTGCTGGAGAGCTGCAGCTTAATGGAAATAAGTAAGGGCACTTGGGTTAGGCTTCTGTTCCTTGAATAAATTTAAATTGATTCCTAACGACTATAGAATGTTGTGATAACATTTTTTAAAAATGCTAGTACTACAAGTATTCTATAATGAAGTGTAGTATTCTACAAGGAAGTGTATAACCTTTCACAGAGTAACATTTGGTGAGAGGAGCAGCATATTTAATAAAATTAAAGGGCAGCAAATTTGGAATTTTTGCATAGAAATGCTATTTTCTGTAACCTATCTCTGGAATTTCCTGCCGCAGAAAACAACCTAGCCAAAACTAATGGTTATGGCCAGTAGGAAAATCTCTAGCTGAAACCAAATCTATCTCGTGACAATCTAAAATTGGAGAGGATGGGGAGCAGGAGACAGCAGAAATAAGAGATACCACTCAACTGTCATTAAATATTATCTTCCAGCTTGAAGCCTTAATTTTGAAAGCCACCTTTTCCAGGAACAGCACTTAAACACCTTCCTAACTTTTGGGATGTGCGGAAGTCATTTCTTCAGATCAAAGATCTCATGGTAGGCTACTGGCAGGCAGAGCTCGGGGGATACATAAAGGGCCGTGCAGGTATTGATGAGAGTTTGGGATATTTATCATAGATCAAAGAGCTTTAGCTTAAAACATCAATTTTCCTTTTCCACCTCCTCTTTCCTTCTCTTCCCATGAATATTTTGGGCGAATGCATTTCATTCACACATAACCTCATGGAACTAAAACTTAAAACTCTGCTTTTTTATTATTATTTTTTTTTAAATAGGATGATGCGCTGTTTGGCACTGCGAGGGAAAAATGTTCTCTGCTATCTTTTTCAGTCAGAATTAGGTACAACTCCAATTGTAATAAACAAAACAATATCTTCTGGTTGATTTCTCAACTGCAAACCAGCTTTGGGCTTAAAATCCCTTGGCTCTGCAGTGCTTGGAGTCTTTACCTTGAAAACTCTTGGGAGTTATCAGAGGATGTGTGACAAGAAGGTTTGACTCCTTTCTCTCGACTTCTACTTAGAGGTCTGAGACATCTGGGGATTGTCTCGTTTGGTCATGCTCTTAACTTGTAGGTGGGTAAAAGGATTGTGACTATTGAGGCTGTGACACAAATAAATGAACACCTAAAAAGGCAGAAATTTGGTATTGTTAGCTCTGATAATAAATCCTGCACATAATCTTTTTATCTGATCTCTAAACTGTACACTGCTTATGTTATACTGGGGTTTTTTTTTAATGTAATGCTTGTGATAATTAACTATGCAATTTTAAATGTATTGCGAACATTTGCAATGTTTACATTGTTTACATTCTCGCTGCTTTTAACCAGGAGATTGCTTATCATTAGTCACAATTTCTAACTTTAAAAAACTGTGAGTGCTTAAAAGAAGCAACAGAAAGATATCAGTGAGGTGACACAGAACTAAAAGTTGGCATACGAGGGACACAGTACTAAAATTGACTTTGTATCACAGGCTCAATAAGAACTTTCTCCAACCTGTGGGACAAATTATAAGATTGCTCCTCTAGCACTGAAATCTCCTGAATCTGCTGGTTTGTCTGGAGCCTGAAGGGTGGGAGGTTGCTGTGCATCATGTCAATAAAGACATGAAAAAAAGCATAGTTTTACTTGATAAATTCCTGGTTGCTCTCCACATACACCTCAAGTAAGTCAATAGACAAAACATATATCCATCTGACTTCACCATTCAGAAATGGAGCAAGGAAGAGATCCTATTTTCTATTATATTTCTATATCTTTCTATAAAAGATCTGTATTTTCTATTACCCTGCATATACCCTAAAAAGTGGGCTCAGTGCATTATTGCACTGAGGATGCAGATTCCACCTAGCAGATTCCTTCCCTGATTTAAAAATCTAATTAATTGTCTTTGCTTGGTCAGTTTTTAATCCAGCAATCGTGTATGTGCATAATTTAAGGCACATAAATGAATAATTCCCCTGAGGCCAATGGTCAATATTATTGTTACCAGTGGAAATGAGCTGATATGCACAGGAGCTTTGCTTGAATAGGCTGGGGCACAGGACTGGAAGGACTGTATGATTATGAATTTATCTTCAGAAATTCCTCAGGGAAAAAAAAATAGAAGCTTGATGTACATAGTTACTAAAAAATTACAAAACACATTTAAGCATTCCCGTCTCTAAATTCAAGCGCATCATGAAAAGTATTCTCGTCTTGTTGACCTGGGATAGTCTTTCAGCTGTTCTGAGTCTTTAGGACAGGTGAAAAGGAGTGGGAATTTATGGTCTCAGAGCTGACTCGAGAGAGAGATGGGCGTAAAAAAATTACAAAAAGTCCAAACTTTGTAATAAGCAAAAAAATGTAAAAACTAAAGTAAACTAGACTTTTATTGACTTGGGAGCAATGGCTTAAAAACACAGGCAAAAGGCCTCCAGATTTCTTTGCTCTTAGACTGGTCAGAATTTCTTCCTAAGCATCATCTTAGAGGTACTCTAAGCTGCAGTCACTCCTTAAAACTGTTCCTAAAGGGTTCACATTTTGTAGCTGGTGCTACTGGGTGGATGAAAAAGAACCACCAGAGAGTTCAGCCCAGCTTCAGTCTGAACAGATGACAGTCAAAGGAACAAGCAGCACTTCATCAGCAGCTCCTGCTTTGACAATCGCATTTCTTTTAATTTGAAATACTGAAGGAAAAAGGAGATTTTAAGCTCAGTTGTTCCCTCCAAGCTCCTATTTTTAAGGCTCTACTTGCTGCGTTACCTCAACCATAGAATTTTATAAATTCTGTATGTGAATTCTCTAGGTACATATAAACACTTTAAACCTTTTTCAGTGTCTTCATGAGAAAGGCAGGACAGATCTGGGTGAAGACAATGGGCACAGAGATTGTGAACCAGGGCAGAGAATGCTCCAGACAGGTTATTCTGCTATACAGTCACTGCGGGATAAAAATTAATAACTCAGGCAAGATTCATCATACGTTGGCAGCAGGAAAAATAAGAGGACTCCCATGTGTCGCTTGGTTCCCCAATCATCCCGTAGACTCTGCAGTGATGGAAAGAGCAAATTAGAATTCCACTCTGAGGCAGAAACACTGGCAATTTGTACAGAACTCTCTGCAGGAGCTAAATGGAGCCATTAACTGAGAAAGGACTGCCTTGATGAGGACAACAGAAACATCGAGATTAATTTGCAGCAGAGAACCCTTGAGAAAGAATCAAAGGAACTGCAGCAGTGGAAGACGAGTCCAGAAGAGAGAAGGGGAATGTGGCAGACCGAGATCTGAGGACGTGGGGTCTGCAGAGGTTGCTTCTTCACCTCTCCTAACAAAGGTTGAAGATGCTCAAAGACCAAAGATGTTGAATCTGCTATCAATGTCCTCACCCCAGTCCACCTGCCCTGACCCAGGTGAGCCATAATTTGTGGTTTATTAATGAGAAGATTTTGGTGTAGCTACAGATCATTGCTGCACTGCCTGATCTCCCTGAGCAGAGGGCGCAGCCTCCAGAAGTGGCCAAGCTTCAGCACTGTACAGAAGACTAATGGAAACAGTCCTGGGGCTCAACCTCCAGAGCCATGAGGGAACAAAACCCTGCAGGAGACACACCTTGACTGGCTTGAGCTTCCTGGGGAGACTGTGCAAAGGCAGGAGTCCTGCAGGAGGGTCCTGCCAGGCTGCTGCTGCCTGCCCAAGAGCAAGGTGGGAGCTGAGATCAAGCATTTCCTTGATGGCAAAGTGAAAACATGTAAAATAGCTCATATGAGCTCCTCTGAAGTTGCTCAGGAATGCCATTTTGCCGTCACATGGGGCAAACCACGTTTGCTTTAGTGGCATGCAGTCTGAGGGAAGGGCACTGCCGCCAGTAGAATTTGCCGCACTCATTCTTTTATGGGAGCACATTTGCAGCACTCATTAAATACAGACCCCTTTCCAAAGGATACGAACATTTTTATCAGCTGGGAAAGACTATATAAAGTCAGAGAAACATAGGAAAAGACCAAACTTTCAACTATCTAGTCCCAGATGACTGATACTGACTGTATGCTGTCACTGAGTCCTTCCACTGCGTTTTTTAGCTCTCAGTTTATAAGCACTGAATTCCACAACATCATTTCGCTTGTTAGTAAAGTTCCACATCCACATTTAATCTGTTTTCAGCTTGGGTGCACATTGTTTTTTACAGTCTGATGTTCTTTACCAGACTGAGCCATTATGGAAAGTACAAGGTCTCTGTTTGAGGGTAAGGAAGAGAATTACAGCTCGCATTCAAATACCAGCAGGTCAAAATGGCTGTGGCACACAATGGCTGGGCTGAGCTGTTTTCCACAGCAAATTATTTCTGTTGAAAATGCTTCCTGATCCCTGTACTTCCCCAGCACAGCAGTTGGTGCTTGCTGGAAAGGTAGGGAATCATCGAGGCTGGAAAAGGCCTCTAAAGATCAAGTCCAACCACCAAGCCGGAATCAACACTAGAGGGGAAATTCTGAACGTGTTTAGCAGTGCCCTAGTTAAAGCTGTGATTTCAAATGGCCTTCACACAAGTTTATTGTACAGCCTCAACAGATGGCAAAGGCCATTTAACTTCACACTTTTCAAAGCAGAGGGGAAAACACACTCTTCAAAGCAGAGGGGAAAACTGTTAGGCTCTCCCCCTTCACTTAGGAAAAAAAAGAAAGTCCCAGCAGTGTTACTGGCTTTTGTTTTCACAAAGATGCAACTTTTATTAGCACTAGTAGTGCTCCAAAGGGACACGCAGCATCGTCGTGGCAAATCAGCTATCTGAGGAGTGGATTTGCTGACAAAATCTCAGCACATTAAATTTTGTTGGTACAACTACCCCTGGGAAATTCCTCTAGTCAGCTAGGGGAGGGCAAACAAAAATAATCAGTATAAATCACCATTTTTACGTTCTCCCGTCCCACCTGTAATTTTGTGCTTTTTTGAAGGACTTCTCTGTTTTTCTGTGAAAAGTGGAGGGTGCTACATATCTCTGCAGCATGTTTGGCAATACAGGGATACTGAACTCCCACTAAAAGCATCGGTTACACAGCAAGAAATCCTTACATCAAAGAAAAATTCCAAGCCCCAATCAAACTCTGGCTTTGCCGCCTCACTCACTTTCTGCAGGCTTAATATATAAAAGAGGGGAAAAAAAAAAAATCAAATGTATCTCAGTTCAGTTTAACATGGAACACGTTAACCAGAAGTGAAATATTGAAATTCAATTACTGCCAAGTGATAAAGCAACTCACATTCCAGAGCATGCTGAAACTGCTGCACTTGGAGGATATAAAAAAAACAAAACAAAAGAAAAACCAACTCTGAAACTGTTCCCTCAGAAGTTAGTTGTTTTTTTTCCAGTGGTGGCTCAGGTCACTGTGCCTGCTCTGAGGCTGTCTGGGTCATCCAGAAGAGTGGGGAAAGAACTGGCCAGACACTGACCCAAAGACCTGAGCAGGTCTTCAGGACTTTGCACAAACACATCCTGCAGTCTGCTGTGCCAAGCCCTCACTCTTGATCATTCTGCTTGTTGGTTCAGGTGACTGGCAGATCATTTTCCCTTCCTCTTGTGTACTCAACAGCTGACAGCATCAACAAGGAAAAGGTTGGGCTTTGGAAAAGTCATCCAGGAGCCCAAAGGCTGTTTAGCCACAGTCCTTTCATTACAGCTACTGCAGCAGTTCCATCTCTTACTGCTACTCAGTTATGTAAAAAAAACCTTCTCGCCCTTTAAAGTCTTTGGAAATTCACTCCAAAAGGATGAAGTGCTCAATTCGAGCGTAAAAATATCCCCTAGGGTGGTGGGTTTCCAAACCTAAAAACTTCATTTCATCTTGGAATTCCAGGCTACCCCTTCCTGTCCCTGTTTACGTTGTGTGTTACATTTGCATGGCTGATTATCCAGAAAGGATTTTCTGCCTGTATTACTGCACTGCTGTTTTATAAATGCGTCCATTTATCTCAGTGTAGACCGATAGCAAATTCTTCCACAACTACATCAGAACAGTACTGATTGCTGCCTGCACAGGAGGATACAGGCACACACCATTCGTTGATTCCCATAGCCAATTAAGTCCTTAAAAATAAAGATTGTGTAAAACAGCACTGTAAGATGTAGATAATCACTACCTTCTTTAATAAGTGAAGGCAAGACTGTCAATTATTTTTTTTTGCACTTGATCAGTACATCCCAAGTTCCTCCGTACCCAGCTCACAATCTAGGAATCCTGGGAAAATTCTACATTTTAGATAATTAACCCAGTTTCCAGTCGTGAAATCACATCCGAAATTCTCAAATAAAACATGCAATATCTAGAACTCCTAGCGCACAGATGATAACAGACCTTTGTCTGATAGGAACTCAGAGATATTGTAAAAGCTCTGAAGATTTGTTGGAAGAATTACTATCAAAGAACCTGAATGAGCTGCAACTTCATTATTGACAGACAGGACTGCCCCTTCTCCTCTTCTTACGAGTCTTAGAAGCAACACCACGTAGGCAAGATCAGCACAACATCCTGATTTATTCATTCTAGATATGCTTGCTTTAAAAGTCAGTAAAGTCGATGCTCTGCGGTGAATATTCACAGAATAGTTTGGGTTTGAAAGGACCCTTAAAGGCCACCTAGTCCAACCCCCTGCAATGAGAAGGGACAACTTCCACGAGGTCAGGTTGCTCACAGCCCTGTCCAACCTGACCTTTGAAGCTTGCAGGGATGGGGAATCCACCACCTCCTCTCTGGGCAACCTGTGCCAGAGTTTCCCCACTCTCACTGTAAATGTTTCCTTCCTGATTTCTGATCTAAATCTGCCCACTTTGTTTTAATTCCTTACCCCTCGTCCCATCACTACATGCCCTTGCAAACAGGGACTCTCCAGCTTCCTGTAAGCCCCCTTTAGGTACTGGGAGGTCTCCAGTCAATCCTCTGATTGACTTCTAAACCCTCCATTTCTCTTTGTTTCTTTTGGAAGATGCGCTCAATATTGTTTTGGGGTCTCCAATTTGGGTGCAGTTCAGAGTTACAAGGAGACAGTTCTGGAGTGGGCCATGGGTGCAGATAAACTACACTCTCATGATGGCATGACCACTCATCACACTGAGCCCTCAAATCCTGCCCAGGCAGAAATCCCTCTGAAACCAATGAATAAAGCCAATATTAATGGACCAATTCTCTTTGCAGGCAGGAAGGGCTTAATATTCACAGTAAGGCTGGTGAAGATTTAGCTGTAGTGCCCTTTGTCTTAAAAGCAAGATGTTGAAACAAGTTAAACTCCAAATAAACAACAATTTAATAAATGGTTCTAGACACATGACTTGTGTCCTGACCTTGGGCGTATTTCCTTGTCTTTTTCTTTCCCAGGATCTAGATAATGACCCAGTCTGTCATTTGTGAATTTGTCTAGTAGATCTGGGTCCACGGCTAACAAATCTATTGATTTGCTTTTTTTTTTTTTTTTCCCCAGAAGGTATCAGTCATCATTTCTTGATAAAACTGGTGGTGGGGCTCAAGCAGTGCACCCACAAACGGAGGCACTCAAAATCCTAAGTCGTGTAGAAATGTCCCAGTAGTTTAGCTCTCAATTTTATAGCTCTGGGTCAAAAGACTAAAGATTAAAGACACGAAAGGTCTCTGCGGTGATTAGACAGCAGCAATTAGGATACAGTCTAAAGAAGAACAAAAGGAGAAAGAAAAGTGAAAGGGCAACAGGAAGACAGGGCTATTAAAAAGGTCCTTCCCACACAGGAGCACTGGGCAGAGGGTCTCTGTTAACACCTCCCATAACCAACCCCAAAAATCTTATTTTTAATAGAGTGTTTCTTTTTATATAGAGGAAGAGGGCTCAGAAGTCCAAAGTTGAGTTCTGAAGGGCTCATAAAGGCTTCATTTCGCACAACAAGTGTGTCGAACAAATGTTCAGCAGCAGGTTTTCGTGGCAGGTGCCAATGAGTAAGTCACTGCTGTTACTCACTTTCAAGGCAGTGGTACAGCAAACCATTACAGTTGCATGTGAAGTTGTTAACGAGGAAAGGGAAAACAGATTGAGGTCAGCATTTATGCAAATTGGATGTGGAAACTGCTTTTTCGGTGCATTGATGCTGCGGCCCTTCAGTGCTCTGAACTGTGGCCCCTCTCCCCTTACCCACCACTGGTAGAGCAGATGGAGGTGAAATAACCTCTGCAATCACACTGATGGGTTGCTCATACTTGCGTGCTTATTCTTTGTAAATTTTTCACATTCATGCAAACCCCTGCCAAAAAGATGATTAAAAAAAAAAAAACCCCTTCAACCCCACAACAATAAAAACCCAGCATTTTCTTGGAGGGGCGGAGGTGGACGGGGAATAAACACCATGGAAACATGTAGACAGATATATTCTTAGAATCGGATCATTCTCTTTTGTGGAAAGCCTTTACTAATTCAAGCTTAAGTGCTGCAAGAATAAAGGGTTAGAAGGAAAAACACAGCTGGCGAAAATTGGGGGGTTGCAGCTCAGCGTTTAACGTCTTCCACTTTGTGGCAACATCTCTGAATTTCTCACGTCTTCCTCATTGGCTGCCACAGGCTGGAGGAGGGGGGGTGAGAAAAGCTCACAGAATCTGTCAGTGCTGTCAGCAAAGTAAATTACATCTGTTGTTCAATTTGTTCCATTTTGATTCCACGATGGGAACTGTAAGGGTGGCTGTGAGCCCGTGCTTCGAGCCGATTTAGGGACTCTAGAAAGGATGATCTCAAAGACTGAGAGG
The DNA here is from genome assembly GCF_029207755.1 of Chamaea fasciata. Lineage (NCBI taxonomy): Eukaryota > Metazoa > Chordata > Aves > Passeriformes > Sylviidae > Chamaea > Chamaea fasciata. The sequence continues at coordinate 67,328,000 of NW_027094090.1, read as the reverse complement.
TGGAGGGAAGTTCCAGGACAGCCTGCTCAACCCACTGCATCTCTCTGTGTGTTCCTCTCTGCTGTCCCTGGGGATGAGATGCTCCTGAAGGTTTGCACTGATCCAGTCTCACTGCCTTGTGCCTCTCACTGCACTGCTTTAGACTATTAACTTGTTTCCTTGCCTAGGGGCTGGGCAAGACTAACGAGGATTTTTTTAGATCTGAGGGAGTCAACTTATTGCGTGCCAGTTTGGACATCTCTTCCAGGGACAGGTTAGTGCCCTGGATGTCATCCAGGCTTGGCCTTAGTCCATCTGTACTAATACCACACTCTTTAGTTCACACTTGGAGCCTCGAGGTAAATTGTTCCTGGAGGCACTGAGACTCAACCAAGTATTCTGAAGTGTTGTCCAAATGACAGATGGGTCAGAGCCAAGACTCCAAAACTGATGGCAGGCTCAGGGTTGCTCGTTATTAATAATCTTCAAGCAGATCAAGCAGAATTACTCAATCCTAGAATTCAAGCTGCAAGGGGGCAAGCAGAACAACTCAGGACCAGGTTCTCCACTACCCAGCCACGTGAACAGCCCAATACAACAACACATGGTTGTGTTTTGGAATTTCTCTGTGCTTTGTTCCCATTGATATGTACAATTTCTTAGGTGCAGGGCAGTGGAGACACCAGGCATTCAGAACTGAGGCTGCAGTGGATAGATTTGCATGCAGTGTCACAGGTCTCCAGCTGCAGAGAGCACATTTCACACAAAGATGAAAACCTTTCCAGAGACAGGGCACTGGCCAAATCGTATTTAGCTCAGAAACAAAGCTTCCCCTGAAGGACAGTAACAAACTGATTAAAAATAATTAAAAAGAAGATCCATTAGGGAAGGTTGAAAGAGCTGAATCTCCTCAGATTAGAAAAAGATTAAGTGAAGACAAATAATGCCTACAAATATTTAAACACTACGTTATAAACTGCTCAGAGATTAATTTTCCTCCTTAGTCAACAAGACAATACAAAATAATGGACTGCAGCAGAGGCTGATTACAAAATACCAAATGATTCAATTTGCAACATTTGGATTTTCATCTGCTGCTGGCAGTTCCCAAGATGGATGGGCCTTCAGAAACGGGCCTTGGTGCCTGCACCAAGAGAGCTGCTAATGCTGATCCTACATTAGGGAGAGTTTTGAGAATAATAACCTCAAATCCTTCTATAGGGAAAGTTAAAAAGTTATAAGGTGACGTATCACAAGAGGTGCCTGTCTGCTCAGCGGTTCCGTGGACTGACTGACTGCCCGTGAGACAAAGGCATGGGACAAAATGAACTGGTAAGACTGAGGCAGTACAGGAGATGTGTTTCTACAAACACTTAAAGCTCCCTTCAACAAAGATCAGTTCTTCAGCAAAGAGTCAACAAGGCTGTTTTGCACAGATTTTCATCCTGTCCAATACAGTTATTTCACATTAAAAAAAGTTGGCTCTTTTTAAGTAATTATCCCGCCTTCCATGATAGCAGTGTCAAACTGCTTTCCCTAACATTTTTCTTCCCCATTTCAAAAGAAACCAATCTGCTCCCAAGTCTTATCTGCTAAGAGAGAGAGAAAAGATTAGAAAGTGTATTGATCTTAGTGATGCCAAGCCCTCCTAGGGAATAAAAGTTTATTGCTTTCCTGTCTCCGATTATCTTTTTGTGAGGAAGTGGATCACAGGCTGGGAAATGGTACTCCATGAGAGAGGAGACAGGTTTCCCTACACAGGTGGAAAAGCCTGCACTGGGAAGCATGAAGAAGGAAGCAGGAAACTGAAGTTAAAATTTGAAGAGCTATTAAGTGGATCAGGAGTCCAGGGCTTGTGGAAGGTCGCACAGCTTTCTAACTTTTCCAACATGCAGCTTTAACCTTGCAAACTGTGGAACAGCACAGACATTGGTCTCATGAAATGACTGCTGTATTTTTCAGGGCAACATGCTGAAATGTGCTAAGCTCCATCCATTCCCCCTGAGGGGAAAGCAGAGGTCTAAACCAAAAGTTTTGGTGTTTTTCTGTTTTTTTTTTTTTTTTTTAAGAAAATAAGAAGATATAATTGAGAAGCACTTATAGAAAAGTTCAAAGCAAGGGAATTGCCCCATCATCTCAACACTTCCAGCCAAGTGATTCAGCCCAGAGCTTTATCTGTTGTTCTGCTGAGTTTTAGGTCAGGCACGCATTTTCAGATTGAAGAAGGGAGCAAAGAAAACTCTCTGCATCCACAAGTACATCCTTGGAAGGCTAATCTCAACAGATACCCAGGCCCTGATTAGGCATCTGTAACTCCTCATGTTGCACTATGACTGCACGTGAGAAATCTCAACAGCATGATCAAGATTTTGCAAAATACAAAGTGAGATCCTGACCTTTTGAAATTAATGAGAATTTTGCCATTGACCCCAGCAGGACCCCAGATTCAAATCTTGTTATCTACCCTGAATTGCAGAGGAGCTAAGAACTTGACAGTCTGCTTGAGCTTTGAATGCTCAGCTCTTTTAAATATTAGCCCATTATCTTATATTTTTAAGTTTAATGAATGACCTCTGAAAATCATCATACAAAATTTTTGTCTGCAAAACTGTCTGATTTGCAGCCAAAATTTTCTTACGCTGTTTTTAAATCTGTCCTTTCGGTGTAAAATGGACAACAAGCTCTGTATTTCTCATTTAAGGAATTTAATCATTTAATTCCTTATAAAGCAGATTTAATTCCTTATGAAGCAAAATTTAATTTCTGTGACCTCACTGTGGTTTCAGGAGATCTTTCAGAGCTGAGGAGAGAATAACCTCCTATCTCTGCACCCTGTGGAGATGCAGCTCCCAACGGGTTGCCTATACAAGTCCTCTCTTCCTCAGCCAAAAAGGCAAAGACCAGGGAATAAAGTTGTGTGTGAGTCAGACTGCAGTAAGGGAACAGAGGCTCACAGTAAGGTTAACATAGATATTTGTATCCTACCTCACTCACTACAAATCTTCCTTCAGCAACTGAAATGTTGCATCTTTTCTATTCTTTACTATCCACAGTACTGTCCCTTTGGATCTGGCTAAATGAAGCTGGAATGCCCTTGCCATGGACTCTAAATCTGACCTCAATATAAACCTCAATAGATGTGATCGGAAATTACACGAAGTGACAGTGTGAGCGTTCAGAGGCTGTTTCTACATGCAAATATTAAAGCAATAGAGTTTCTCCTGGGTGTGCCCTGCAGTAGGTGCCCAAGCAGCCCCTGCCCCCAGCACGGCACAGACCCCTCTGCAGAAGGAAACACCTCAGACACCTCCCTGACCAAATGGCAAACACTGACCAGAGCTGAATTCTGTCTGCTTTGTCAACACAGCACATAGAGGCAAAATGGGACAATAGCGTTCTTACTATTTCCAGCAGCTTCACCAAGGATGTCTGCCAGCTCGGGTGCTCAGGTATTTACTCAAACTTCGTGTTTCATGGTCTTTAAACATAGGCGATACTCTTTTTTCTTTAGGAAATAAATTTCCTCCTCCTCAATTACTGACTTTTTTTTTTTTTCTGCAGTGCTAACTCTTATCTTTTGCAGTCTCATCTAGGAATAACTGGGAATTGATGGCAACAAATATTTCTGCTCTTCCCAAAACAAGCATTCTAACAATGCCATAATCTAAAAGGCTCACCATATGCATGGCCCTAAAAATAATGACCATCAATCTGTATTAATTTAAGGCCTAAGTCGAGCATTCTGTCTCTGAAGAAAAAAAGAACAGCTCAGGAAATCAGTGAAAAAAAAAAAAAAAACCCTGGCTGAATATCAAACAAAAGCCAACAACTAAAATCCAGTTTGCTGCAGGGACACCATAAAAATCAGACTGTCTGCTGCAGTCGTGGTAGAAAATCTTTTGGAAGGGAGTGTACCCTTTTGGCTCCTGCTATTAGATGACTGATAATGAGACAAACATGAGTCATATCAAGTCATGAAAATGACACATGGGCACTAAAGGATGGGAATTGGAAGGGCCTTTCACAGCACATGTCTTGGAGAAACTGATGATAACTTGTGGAGAGGTTTCACAGTTCTGAATGCTATACAGGGCCAAAAAGTATTTTCATTTCTTCTATCATTTACTCTCTCCCATTTCCCCTGCAAATAAATCCTCTCAATCAGACACAGCATGGAGAAATGTGAGCTAAATGTGATCAAAGACATGTATATTATATGTAGCCATAGTTGAACTGTGGAGCAGTTTTGTCCAGTTTCTCTTCTGACTTTAACTTCTGCTCTTCATTATTTTATTAATTTATGCCCTCTTTTCTAATAATGGCTTTTTTTTTTTTTTTCCTCTGAGACCCAGACTCCCCTTGTGGTTAGATCTCTGCCCTTTATCTCAGGCATTAAAAGGAATCTATAGTCACTATTCTAATCTAAGCTTAAGATAAAGAGACAACTTCTAGCTGTTCCACACAGAGACCATCCTTTGCAGATAAGCTAAATCTTCAAAGGGAAATAGTGCAAACTCTAAATCACCGGTGGGTAGAAGGCAGCTTCAGGCTCATGCTTAAGAGAGGAGCTTGTTGACTAACAGTGCAAGCTGCCTCAGTCCAGATTACCCTTTTGTGTGCTTTGAGCCTTCTCCAGTCAAACCCCATCGTGCATTTTAACACATCCTGCCTTCTGGAGAGCCAGGTTGGCATGGCATGCCAGACTTAGAAGTTGGTGAGGGTCGGGGTTAGTCTTACACAGACAGGGCTGTGCTGTGTGTGAAGGGACGCCCCAGGTCATAACACACTGCTGCAAAAGCTGGTGACCAGAGCTGCATGCAGAAACACGTTTATCTATGATTCACTGGTGAAAGCTAAACCTGATATTAATTTATGTAGCACAATTGTATTGCAATGGATTTCCCAGTACATTAGGAATTAAAATAACTGAACTAAATAACTAAATTAAAATCGCTAAACTAAAGCTGCTGAAATGCCCAGAATTGGGCTACAGGACAAGATGAGATTCCATTTATATTACAGGTAAAATCATATTTTGGCTAAACGTAAAAGAATGATTGATACCAGTATCAGAGCTAATAGCATTAGAATAAATAAATGTCACAAAGAGGTCATAAAGTCTTTTATGACAAAAGTGATAACCAGGAGTACTGCTGGAATTTGTGAGGCCTTTCTTACAAAACCTACGAGCCGATCAGTGTTGTGCCTTTGTAACACAGATGCCACGGGTAGGGCACATGGCTGGCTGTCACAAATTCCTCTCCATCAGTAATCTGGAGATGTATGAGATGTTTCACGCCTGCAGAGAGGGTCTTTCAGTGACTTTCTGCTCAACCAGGGTACACTGCAAACCTTCAGATCAATAAGCCATCTGCCACCATTCAAAATTACAACATCAATGGAAAGTCAACGTTTACACTTGGTTTCATCGCCCCAGACCACCCCTCCATTTCACCTAGCAGTAAGCTGAGTTAATTCAAGCTCCATGCTAGCAACCATGCCTTCACTCTAGAGAACAAGCAAGAAAGCCAAAAGCCCCCAACTTTCAACACAGCCGCGAGCACGAGCAGGACTCTCTCAGCCGCGTCATTTTCGGATACGTACCCAGTAGAGCACGTCTGTCCAGCCCTCCATGGTGATGCACTGGAACACCGTGAGCATGGCAAAAGCAAAGTTGTCGAAGTTGGTGATGCCGTGCTTGGGCCCCTCCCAGCCCGCCTTGCACTCGGTGCCGTTCTGACACTGCCTCCCGTGGGCAGACTGGGGCGCGCACGGGGACGGGTCATCCTCCGCGGGGGTGTCTAAAAGGAGAGAGAAGGTGGGGGGAGAAAAAACAGCTGAAGGAAAACCGTTTGACACAGCGATAAGCAAGAGAAGGATATCAGATTTTAACGAGTGTATCCTGCAGTGAGGTTGGCAGATTTCTCAGGGATACGCGGGCGACCGCTCACTGTCGCGCTTCGCTTTCTTTTCGCGGAAAATAACGGCCAAGCTGTCAAATTTTTACGGTCAAAACCGAGGTGAACTTTCTTATTTCCCAAAGCGCACCCTCCTGCGAGGAAGGACTCATTTCAACACCACAGGGAGCATTAGATGAAGCCTATCATGTTTCATTAGGCTGCGTGTCATGGCCAGCGTGTCCCTGCCGCAGTCACCTGGGTTAATCTTGGAGGCGCTGCTGGAGGAGGCTGAGCCCTGCAGCAGACAGGCTCCACTGCTCTGGGGACAGGCTGGTGTGGCACTGGGCCACTGCTGAATTACAGCACAGAGTGTCTGCAGCTCGGCTCTGCCGGCGTTTGGATGACGGGTGGCATTTTATCAGTGCCCAGCGGCACTCCAAGGCTGCTGCGCGGTTATCCGCCCCTTGCTCTGTACAGGTGTTTTCAAAGACCTGGCAACCCGTACAACAAAGCAAACTGAACGCTTTGGCATATAAAGAATGTTCCAGAAAGCATTTTTATAAGCACAAAAACTTCTGCAATTTCCTAAACTTCTGTGATATTTTTAAAATATACAGATTTTCAGATCTTGGTGCCACATTTTTAGCAGATGCAGGTACGCATGTATGTGTAGGGGAGCGGGTAAGAATGTTTGTTTCTCATCTTATTAAATGGCAAACAATGTAATTTTCCAAAACTGTGATCACATTCTGATCACGAAAGGATGCCAGAAACAGTAATATCAGAATTAGATGCTGTAATGTAAATACTTCCAGACAGAGTGGAGAAAAATACGCCCACTTTAAAGATGCAAACCGGAGTGACAGTTCATTATAGTTCCAGCATCGTTTCCAGAAAATGGAATCTGCCAACATTATAAAGGCAGAAAATGCAGAACTTCTGCAACAATTTTCTGCTGTACACTATTTTCTCATGAGCTGAACTTGGTACTAGGCATTAATACCCTCCACCACACGAGAAATAGCTGCTGTTCGAGATCAATAAATCAAACAAAAACGAACAGATGGTTAGATGAGTGACAGCGCAATTGAATTATTTTGAAATGTGAATATTTCTTTCTGCAAATAATTTGAAATAAATAAATTCCCTGATGGATTTGATGTAAAAAGTGTTTCTACCTATTAATGTAATTTTGTTTTCTTTCTGGTTGGGCTTCCAACCAAAGGTGCAGCCTGTGACTAAACGAAAAAAGGTACTGCCCTGAATGATATACTCCTTTACAACGATACTGGTTTAAAACAAAGATGCAATTGTGTATGAGATTAATAATAAAACATGTGAGTTTCTCATTCCCGTGACACCATCTCCTGTGTAGCTCAGTCTGCAGCAGTGAAATTGTGGAACCCCTGAGAAGGAGTGAGCAACTGCCACCCATCTCCTGTGCCAGAAGGAATGCTCTATTCCACATGGGAAAAGCATCCCTCTGAAAATCTTTGTATGTCTCTGTGTGTGTTCCTCTTACCTATCAGTCCCCCTTGCACATGGTAGCAGGTCTTATGCATCTTCCCCATGAATAACTCCAGTCCAATGATGGCATAGATAATAATGACAAACAGCACCAGCAGGGCAATATGCAACAAAGGGACCATGGCCTTGATAATTGAATTTAAAACCACCTGGAGACCTGCAGAGAGAGCACAAGGAAGCGCTTATCAGCAAGAGAACAAAATTCAGAGAGGCTATAAATTGCACAGGAGGGTTTCAGTTTTATTTTGTTCCCCCTCACCTCAGCTCATTATCTTGATGATGCAAAGATGTACATTTATAAATTACCTCCCTCCAGAGGATCCCCAACATGTCAAAAATTTACCACTACTTCCCAGATCACAGATGGTGAAACAGGTATTACCTAACCTTCCAACAAAAAACCCCCCATCCTGAGGAGGGAATAAAGCAGTTATCTTGAGAAACACACATGGCATTGGGGAGAGTCAAAGCATGGGAAAAACATGGAACAACCAGGCCTGAAGAGGGACCACAGCCAAGATACCATGAGAGGTCACAGAGCTGCACTGCAGAGCACGGGGAGAGCTGGCAAACCGAACCCGTGCACCTACTCTGATGCTTCCAGAAGTCAAACCAGACCCAGGCAGAGCCTGAGATGCCCAAGAACCACCAAACCCATATTGAGTGAGAGCTCCCAGCCCTCTCAGGATCTTCCTGTGCTCCACATCCGCCTCATCTAACTTCAGTCTCAACAGAGGGGGAGCGAGAACCAGCAGTGCTGGTTTTGTCCCAAGATTTACGGGTCACCTTTGAACAGAGCTTGCCCAGAAATAGATATGAACAAAATATTATTACGTGATTGTTAAGGTATGAGCCTGCTGAAAATCCTAATCATGAGCAAACCAAACATTCCCAGAACGGCCCCAGGGAAGGTGACTTGTGGCCAAGTTTTCTAAATCACTAAGCAGCTGTACCCTCAGATGCACTTGACTCGAGCTGCAGATTCATGTGCCTCCCTCTGTCTCCTTCCCTTCATTTTGTAAAACCAGAATAACAAAGCCAGCCTCATAAGCCTTTAGCAAGGATTTGCATTTACAAAGATCTCAAAGTTATCACTTTGAGTAGGAATAATGGCAATCACTGTCACTGGCAAGTTATTAATGATGGAAGCATTGAGAGACCTCTGGAAATCTATAGTCTACAAATAGCCAGATCAGAACAATTACAAGCTCATGATTTTGCAATGACTGAGAGCCAGAAGTCATTAATGTCTCCTGCAAATGCTGTCATCTCCTCAGAGAAGTTGGTATTAGCTGGGATTTTGAAAAATGTGATTCATGAGTTGTAAATGTCTGTTATACATCTGCCAAGAGAGCTTGTGATAACTAATAATTTTTAAAATCTATCATCTAAGATCTTAGGCTTTCTTTTTTTTTCCTTAAACTAATTTAAATACTTTCTAATGAGGATGACACATCTCTTGACAAGCTCTTTCCCTTGTAGGCAATCCACTTGTCAGCTCAGAGCTAAGGCTGAGGCTGCCTTTGCTCCACAGCCGTGATGGAGCACAGCAGAAGCCACCAAATGTGGCCTCAGCTGCCTGGCCAGCAGCATCCCTCCCTGCCTGCCAGCAAATACTGCCTGGATTCCAACATCCCTCAGGTGTCAGAACACTTTTTTTTCAGGTATCCACAGGCAGTTCAGTTATCTGCTATCAGTTATCTATCCAAAGGATCTGCAGCTCTCCAAAGGCAGTGCCATTCAGCGTGAAACATTCTGGCTCTCACATAAACTATATAACTGACAGCCCCAAAACATCCTGTGCAAGAGTGGGTCCTCTGTTTGCTCACTTCCCTCTGGGTGCTTTTCTTGATAAGCAATATCTCTGGGGGAAAAAAAAAAAATTAAATTGCTGTGCTTACACGAGGCAGTCAACCTTTTTCCTCTCAATGCCCACGTCTTTCAGTCTACTAAATCTAAATATGCACAGAAAACGAAGTGCAGTCAAAACCAGCATTGCTCCAGTTCTTTACAAGGGTCAGGAATGTTACGCTCCCCAGAAAATTAAAACAATGTCTCGCCTTCTCCCAAACAAGGTACTACAGTACAAGAAAGTTAAAAAGACTACAGATGGCTGCAAACCTGAAAGAAAAAAACCCACAAACTTTGCAGATTGAAATATTTGTTGCCTCAAATAAAACTTCACAAAAGCAAATAAAGGCCCCCCTTTTCGGTGACTTTAGGAGCCTTGTTAATCCAAAATGTAGCCAAGCTTATGAGGCTGAGTCCTCATGCCAGGTTTCATGTAATTTACCCTTAATTATTATTATTAATTAATTTCAACATTCGTTGTAGGTTATACCCAGTACTCTTGAGAGGGTACTGAGGACAAAGAGATGAACAAAGAAGCTCTCTCATTTTAAAACCAGCTTCATTAACACCCACAACAGGAAAGTGCTTCAGCCTACTGCAGATGCCCAGAGAAGATGATACCTGCACAAAGCAACGCCCTTTGAGTTAACACAGCGGTGCTTGTGAAAACAGAGGTTTGCACCACAAACTTGAGATGATTTTCAGGTGGTCGAGGGGAACACGTATCACCAGGAGATGGACAGGACCTTCAGCCAGCTTAATTAGAGAAAAGCTTCTTGAGGACAATAAGCCAGCTTTGAAGAGGACACGAGGTACTGGATGCTTTCAGCAGGAACTGATGTGTGTGCCGTGCAGTTTCCCTTTAGGGCAGCCCGTTTTCTGGTCCAGATGATTCCAATAATTAGCAAACTTTAATACGTTACCATCAAAGTATTCAGGGAGGTTCTAAAACTTAAAAAAAAAAAACCAACCCCAAACTAACTGCAGCTTCACAAACGCCCTCAGGAGATGAAATTTACTTGCAGAAAGGCGAGGAGGGATCCATGCACATCACCAGGCTCCCCACGTTGCTGTGGAGCCCCTCGCTGCAGCACAGCTGCTGCCTGCAAAGGGCTTTATTCCGTCCAGCAGGCAGCTTGAAACACAAAGAGCTGCGGTAAGGAATGGCACGAGGAGCCCTGCCCAGACACTCGGAAAACTCATGGTGCTGGCAGGAGGGAGAGGGTGAGGAGGGTTTAGAGGATGGGGGAAGAGCAATGGAACAGAGGTCACTTTTCAAAATAAAAAAAAACCCTCACACGCTTCCAAACACGTCAAATCTGTGCTCTGAACCCCCAGAGGTGCAGACACACCCCCTGATCAGAGTGAATCAAGGTGAACCACCCCCTTACGAGCAGTCACAAAGACTTTTCTAACCAGTGGTGAGAATTCTGCATGCTTTTATGGGCTCTTTCTCTGTGCAGAGGAAGGAAAGAGAGTTCAGCTTATAAAAGGATGATTTCTCTGTCCCAGCTCGTGCGTGCTCTTAATCTTTGCACGGTGCAATACACAGGCATCACCCCACAGGGGTGTTCCCACCGTTGCATATCTCTGGCATTTCCTTCTCACTTGAGGAGGCAAGGCTTGCACTCCTAGCGAGGTCAGGCACAGTCTCATAAAGGAGCTGTGCAGCTGCTAATTGTAATTAAATCAGAGTGCCTGGTGACCTGATCACACTGCAGAGCTGGCCTCTGGATTTAAAGGGGGTGATGCCAATATCTGCTCTCCACAGCAGAGCCAAGTTTTCACAGCGCTGTCTGCAGGGGCTGGCAGCGTCAGCGCTGGCCAACCATAAACACAGGGCCTTGAACTTAAGTCCTGAGAAGTTAATTACAAAAAGAAAGGGTTTTCAAATATTTGGCGTTCGAAATCTACTTATTTGTGTGCTAGGCTCTCTCCAGACATCTGTTTAAAGTGCAGCATCTGCCTTGAGGAGCTCAGACCAGGCTGGACACAGAGAACTGCACAGGGATTAGGGAAAGTGCAACGAGAGGGATTGTTTGCACTTTTCCAGCCCACGCTTTTCATCTGTTAATAATTGAAGATCCTAAACAACCTCTTAGTATTTATTTTAAAAGCACTTCAGTTTACCTTTAAAAAAAATCCTCTTGGCCGTGCTCTGCTGGCTGACACTGATTCCATAAATGTTTCAGCAAGCAAAACACGTTAATGCCATTCCCCGGGCTCACAGAATTTAGCATTTATTTACACTGATGAAACGTTTTAAAATATTTATTACATGGGAAAAACATTGCTTTTTATACCAGGTCAAGCCCTTCTCAGCCTCTGGAGGACTGCATTAACCCAAAAGTTTGGAATACAACTGGGAAGAAGAGGGACTATGGAAGAAGGGGAGGGAAAAAAAAGCTTATACTAAATATCACTGATCTTTCTCAAAGCTGTGGGAAATGCACTTTTAGGGCTGCTGCAGGTGTCGCAGAGCTATTATTTTTAAATTATTTTAATTAATTTATTATTTTTAGCGTGTTTTTTTTCTCTCAGGAAGATGGGTGAGAGGGGCTGGTTGCTGTCTCATCAATTGAGGCAGTAATTGAAGAGTTCACCGTATCTCTGAGCATCTAAGTGTCTGCACCTAAAGCAATGGGATTACCTCCATATCCCCCCCTGTGTACTTACAAGCTTCTTTGGATTTCAACCAACGTTTAAGCAAGATGGCACAAGGAAAAGGCCCAGCTGCTGAAATGCGCTTGGCGTCGCTGCAGGGTGGAACGTATCCAAGGAAATTAATGGTGGGTTTGCTAATACAGAATTCCTTGCAAGAAAGACATGCCTATAAAAAGTGAGGCAGTTCTTAGAAACACCCAACCGGCCTTTTTTTTTTTTTTTTTTTTTTTTTTAATTCAAGACTGTGAACTTTCAGACCCAAAAAATCCTTTTTCTGAGACTGATCCTGCCGGGTTTTTTTCTCAAAAAGACAACACCTCTTCTTTGTTGCACAGTGGTGTTCATAAATTCCCAGCTAATTAATGCGTGAGTGGTAATTACCTCACATTTGCTGCCCTTTTAACCTTTGGTTTCCTGTCCTTTTGTAGCCCCCTTATTTCCCACCCTTTTTTCTCTCCTTTTTCACCTCACGTTTCTTGCCCTTCTTTCTATCTCTTTTCCTGCCCTTTCCCCCTCTATTTAAATACTTCCAGTGCTGGAAAAAGGAGGATTTCCTCTGAATTTAAACCCTCAAAACCAAGGAAAAGCAGGGAGTTCCTTGCAATTTAAGCCTTAAAATGATGAAATGAGGGGGATTTTCCCTCAACTCCAATAAAATGGCATCAGAAAGGTTATCCCCTTCCAGTTAAACTAGAAAACAACAATTCCTTGGTAGGTAGGTATTTGAAGGTATCTTCAATTGATACCTTTAAATCAGAGAAAAGGTTGGGTTTCCTTCAATTGCTACCCTTAAAATCACAGGTGAAGGGGGATCCCCTCCAACTTAAACACATACAGGAATGAAAAAAGGAAGTTTTTCCCCTCAAATTAAACCCCTTTCCCATCAAACTCCTCTTTTTTTCTGGGTGGCTGGGATGCAGTAGGGAGGGGAGTGCTCATCCAGGTGTTCCCCACTCCTCACCCAGGTGTCCCCTGCTCCTGCAAACACTGTCACTGTGTCCTTTGGAGATCGCTGCTCCAGCAGGGACAGGAACCCCCCTGAAAGCAGCCCTGGGCAGGGCCCGGCCCTCCTCATCCTCACTGACCACACCTGGGGCTGTCCCGATCCTCCTCATCCTCACTGACCACACCTGGGGCTGTCCCGATCCTCCTCATCCTCACTGACCACACCTGGGACTGTCCCGATCCTCCTCATCCTCACTGACCACACCTGGGGCTGTGGTTTCTTAACTTCCCGAAGGTTTTTTAGATCTCATCCTGACCATCAACATTAGGATTTATTTAATTTGCAAGGACACTCAGTAATCAGGAGCCCTGCTCTGGAAGCAGTCAACGCACTTTCGGAGCTATTCGGACCTTAGAAGTGCTGTGACAATTACCAGGAGCTGGCAGCTTTTGCCCAAGGGACACTGCACCTTTCAGTTTGAGCCGTCCCTTCATCTGAGCTCATTTTCTGGGCTCAGACTTCTGCCTGCTACCTGCTTTGGAAGAGACCGATATAAATATTAAAGATAGTAAAATATTTTAAGCAGGCAAAGCTTAAAATATTCTTAAGACATTGGTCTCAGAACCAACATTCAGGCCTTGCCAAGCAGAGTCCTCTCTCACAATTTCTCTTCAGTTTTTGGATCAAACTTGGTTTGCTGGGTTTCCTGTTCCCACCACATGAGTAGTCCAGATTTTCAGAGAAAGAATATTCTGAGTCTACTCTTCCATTGGTTTTGCAGGGATATATTTTGCCTACACCGTGGGGTTGCCTGAACCAGGAGTTTAATAACTCCTGATTCAGGAATATGAGCAGGCACAGGCTCATATAAATCACCTCCTAGAAGAGAGAAAAAGGTAAAATAGAGGACCATCCCTCCTCTGCCTTCCTATCCACACAAAAACACACATTTTCGTGCTTCAGCCAGTGCCGGGGGTGCGGGAAGCAATTCTTTTCCTGCTAATACAGTTCAGAAGAAAACCACTACTTTGTGCAAGCAAGGAGGAAAGCAAGGGAGGATTTGTGACTCAGCATGGGGCCTGAGTCAGATCACTTCTGGGAACCACTCTTAAATGGTAGAGTTGATGCACCATCCCCAGCCACGAGCAAGGCCTACCCACAAATCACATTTATCTCCGACAAAACACCAAAAGACGGCCACTACAGCTCTATTTCCAAAGCACAGGCAATATAAGCAGTAATATCCCCCCAAAGTGGATGTTTATGGCTTAATAAATGTAGACGTTGCCGAAGAAAATTGAAAAATATTAAATATTCATAAATATGAAAGGTTTCAGAGCAATTTCTAAGGGAGCCTGAAAAACAACAGACAGTTTTAGCACAAAAAGGTCCAGAATCGTGGCAAGATATCTTAGATAAGTAGATCTACAATGATTTGTGAGAAGAAACATTGAGACTTTTTTTCACCAGAGCCGCAAAGGGAAATCACATCACACGGTTCATTTAAGGACAGCTCCACAATAGCAATTTGGGGAGGTAATCTTTTTTCTGTCTTGCTGGATTCTCAAAATATTAGCGGCAGATTGCTAGATAAAGTAATTCTGTGGGTGTAGCCCGGCATCCTTGGGGCTGCAGATGTCATTTCTATTTCAAGAATAATAGGGAAGGTCTTGGAATAGTAGGGAAAGACACAACACAGCACAGAAAACTAGCTGATGTGGAAACAAACAGGAAAGAAAATTTCCAAGCTGCGGGGTGACTACTTTGGAGTAGGCAATGCCATTTAAACACATACAAGCACTCAATTTGAAACCACGTGCTGTAAAAAAAAAAAAAAACAACAAAAAAAAACCACCCAGAAAAAAGCAAGCTTTGGCATCTGCTGACGATGTTCTCATTCCTGCACTTTCAAACCACGTCCTCATTGGCTTCTTAAACCCAAACAGCCACACGCAAGGGGATTCATACAAATGGGCATGTGGACACAATTGTTCTGTGCTTGCCAAGTCTTGCAGTACCACCCTTGCCTCGTCCTCTGAGGAGAGAAAGGATCAGCAGAACAAAACCAAAAAGCCACGACAAAGCCCAGCTCTCCTTTCTGGATCCTTTTCCCTTGGGAAGCAGCTCAGCTCTGCTTGCCAGGGTGACCTAACATAGGCACACAATGCAGCTTGTCCTGAGCATGCAACAGCTCCAGCTTGAAGGGGATGCTTGGATAAATCAACACATGGTTTGACCTCCTGGACTCTACTACCACTCACAGAAGCATCCCTCTCTCTTACTCCTGGGAGCCTTTAACTTTTTTTAGTAGCCTTTTGTTCAAAGTATGTAAATATCCACTTTTTTATAAAGATGCTTGATGATTAACAAGGCTTTCTTCATTTTTCCTGCTCCAACAGGTAAGTTATGTTGCTCCTGCAAGTTCAGCCTCACTCTCTAACCATTTGATTTTAGCTCAGTCCACCTGAGGATGAGATCCAGGCAAGAGCTTCAGAGTATAAGTGTTTTAAAAAAAAAAAAAATCAAACCCAAAAATGGTGTGGCATCCCTCCCACCTGAATACAGAGGAAGAGCATGGAGGGCAAAGCAGGAACTAAGTGCCCACGGAAAATTCCACATTGCAGGAGAAAAGGCCATCTTGAACAAAACCAAAATGAAGTTCAGTGAGCAAACTCCAAAGCTGCTTTGAAGAAAGACCACAGTGTGCTGCCGAGCAGTCTTACACAGAGTGGGGAGGTCAAGTGCTCTCTGCCAGACAGAGACTTGGAAAGCTGGATTAAAGTTAAGGCAGGTAGAGGGCATTGAGGAGCCCTGGCAGGTCCTAGGCCAGCAAGGATCAGCTGTCACTGTTTCCAAGGAAAAAGCCTTGATTTTCTGCTGGCAGGATGATCACGGACTGAGACAACCATTCATGGGGTCACTGTAAAGGTTTTATCCATTCCTGACCACCCGGAAGGATCACAGACAGGAAGGATTTTTCTTGGCTCCTCTTCCTACAGAGCCATCCAAACCCAAAGACAGTCTGGCCCAAGGACTGCCCCAGTCCTCAGTGAAATGACCCATCACATTTTTGTTTTTTAAAATTCCTTCATGAGCAAGCAGAGCTGTGACAGGGAACAATATTTACGGGGGGAAATTTTGGTCAAGTGCTGCGCCAATGGATTCAATCAGAAAACAGGGATATGTCAACATGCTGCACTGTCCTCAGTCTGGAGAGGTGAACATAAAAAACAAAACCTGAGGCAATAGTTAAACCACCTCTGAACTGAGACAGTGATGGAAAAACCTTGTTTCAGGATGCCTAATGCTGTTTGTTGCATGCAGCTTTGAAAAAATGAATACAAATGTCCGAAGGAAATAGTTTCACAAACAAGGAATTCTGAAAAGCTGGAAGAGCTAAAGCCCCATGGTGGCAGAAACGGGCTCAAAGCAATTGGGTCTCAATCATTTGAGTGGAAGATTAATGACTTTTGGGTTACAAACACCTTTATAAAACTGTTAATTTTTTTTACAGTGTACCGACAGAATTCCTCAGGTTAGTGGACATTACTCTCCTCCCTGTATTATAAATAATAAAGAGTTTTTTATTTGTTTGATGTCCTTCTCCAGATGCTCTAACTCATCCCTTGTGAACAGGTTTAGAAAAGGCAAAAGCTTAAAAGATAACAAATGTTAACAGGGACTCTGTAAACGTCGAAATCCAGCCAGGGATGATAAGATTACAGTTTTGTACTACGTAAAGACAAATATATTGATGAAAGAAATTGATCTTCTTGGAGGTTAAAAGCTCCAGCAAATAACAAGTGGATTACTACGAGCTACACGAAGTTTGAACTTCTCATGGTAGAAGAATTACAACAAAATATTGGATGAAGTCTAAAACTTTGTCTTTACACTGACTGTGTAGAAGTACAGCACTGTATATGACAAATAATAGGTTATAGAGCCCCGGAGAGGAAAATTCATCCAACCTCTTAACTTGGGATGGTGCTTAACGAGCACAGATGGGACTGAGCTCTGGAGAGACGCGCTGTGACATTTTCGAATGACTCTCACGGAGGGTTTCTAGGAGAATTCTGAGAATCTAACAATACAAATTACCTGATCAGGTAATTAGAGACCAGATGCAAACCCCACAACGTGTGATCATTGCCGTGTAACTGCCTTGATGCACTTGTGGGATTTGTTTTCTCCTCCTAAACAACTGAAAAAAAAAAAAAAAGACACATGGCCAGACAAATCTGAGCCATTCTGACTCGTAGTTTTTAGAACAAAGAGTGGATTTAGGCACTTATCAACTCAGTGCTTAATCAGTCCCATCTCAGAATACCTGAAACTCCAGCTTGCTTTCTTTTTCCACATTAGTAAGACTGTTGCTTTTGATTTTTATATAAACACGATTAGACTTAAAACTCTGCTTGCACACATCAGATAATAAAATGCTTTAGGGGGAAAAAAAAAAAAAAAAAGCTTTCTGACATAATAAGCAAAACGTCCTTTAGCTCACTAGGCAGCCCCAGTTTGTTTGGACAGAGAAATTAATGGTTGCTGTTTTCACAAAGTTGTATTTGTCAGAAGAAAGGGTGGTTCTTTATTGGTATTTACTTTCTTTTCGATTCTCTTTACAACTTGCACAGCTCAAAGGCTTTTTTTTTTCTTTTTGTACAGATTGTGTATATCGCTGGAATGCACTGGAATTAAACATTTATTTATTTTTAATTTATTTTTACATATAATAAAGCTGTTAAGGGGGAGTCACAAGGCTCTCCTGCAGCAATCTGAACAGCTAAATAAAATTCTTAACAGATACAGAAATATACAAATATAAACCTGAGAGGAATTTTACTTCCTCCAAAGCAAAGTTTTTAAAGGGAAATAATCTCAGCACGGGAATATGAAAAGCAAGATACGGGCTAAAGGCAGAGTTTAAATTTTCAGCTATATTGTGGAGGGAAGGGTGAGACTCAATCCTAAATTCTTTCACTGGGTACTATTTATATTAAAAACCAGAACTTTTACATTTAGAATGGGCCTTTGTAAAGCCTGTGTGTATCCATACCTGGATGGATTGGTTTGACTTCTGACCAAGACATCAAACCTGATTAAAAGGAACTTCATCCTTTGATACTTTTCAATACAAATAAAAAACCCAAAGTACAGCAACAACCTACAAGAAAATGCCAACTGCAGGAATGTCTTGAACAACTTATTGCAGAAAAAAAAAAACCCCAAAAACAACCCAACTAATAAAAAAATCCAACAACCAGTGCAAAAAAAAAAAACCCAGAGAGAAATGTCAGACAGGCTGCTAGCTTAATGTGTGAGCAACAATGTGTGAGCAATAATAGAAAATAACCACCCCCAACAGATTAAACTTCTAAGATGTAGAGCATTTGATATGCCCCAGTTCTCACACCACTGCCTCAGCCCTCTGCAAGGCTGTGTGGCTGAAAGAGGAGATGCTCGAAGAAAGTTTAGAGAGGATGTGTTGTAATCCTGTAAAGAAATTGAATTGCTATAGCCATTTCCACTGCTAAAGAAAACAACGTTTAGTAAGGCCCGTGGAAGGAAGCGACAGAAATAGAATTTTTTATAATTTCTTCTATTTCTTTTATCCTGTGAGCTACATTCTGTCAAGAATGCTTCTGATGTAAAACTGTTGAGCAGCTTTAGCAGTACAGAAATCAAAAAAAAAACCAACAAACTTCTTTGCAGAGGGTTAGCAGATGTTTTCTGAATTGTGATTGATGTGGCAGGGCAAACCAGCAGAAGATAATCTAAAACTGAAAAAATAAGAGGCATAGCTGCTCAAACAACTCATAAAAAAAGAGTTGCAACAGAGGGCAAAACACATATGGGATAGGTTATTGTTACATGTGTTAAACAGGAATTGGATTTGCTTCTGGGAAAAAAGGGAGATTAAGAAAGATGTCTGATCTCCTTCCCTCTTCCCTGGCACAAGGAAAACTTGGATAAAACGTTAAGAGACTGGGCAGGTTAGGCGGGCTGTCATTTCCATACTTCCCCATGGTCAGAACAGCAAATTATTTGTTCCCTCAGTGAACGCCATAAGCATTGAAAAGTTTATTAGTTGCTCATAGCAGGCAACATGCCTGTGTGCTCTCATCTGGCACAGTAATAGCAAGCAGACAGAGCTAAGAAGGCAGTGCCTAATTTCAGAGAAATCTACATTAAAGACAGGAGGGAGGCTCTCCCACAGATTAATGGAGACACTGATACTTAAAAAATATTATTTCCTCATTTTTGCCTGCACTTCATGCTTTGTTTTTTTTTTGTTTTTTTTTTGTTTTTTGTTTTTTTTTTTTTGTTTGTTTGTTTGTTTGTTTGTTTGTTTGTTTGGTTGGTTGGTTGGTTGGTTTTTTTTCCCCCCCTACTATAGCACTTCTACAAGGTGGAATATTATTATAAACTCAGATCATCACTGAATAAAAGAATATTGGCAGGCTTAAAAAGCATTCACTGGTGGAGAGCACTGTCTGACTGGTCTGCTGCTCTGTGCTTTGCTGATATTTTGATAATGCTTTGTGGAAATCACAACAAGGACCCTGACAGGCATCCAATCCAACAAGGCTTCTGGAAGGCTGGGACAGACAGAAGTAACTCAGACGATGTGGAACATCCATCTCGTGTCCTGAGCAAAACCTGTGAACTCTCCTGTGTCCCATTTCTGATTTGATTGCTACCCAGTGTGTGTGCCACTCACGTCCTTGGGACAGGATGGGAAAGAGAATGTTAAAAAAGCCCCATTGGGGCAGCAGCACATTAATAAGCACACAGAGTTGTTCTAGAGAAAACGAACAAAGGACTTCCAACCACTGCTTACAAGATCTTAAATTAACAAGCAACGCAAAATCCAGCCAGCTGAAAGCGAGGCGGGCAATGGCATTTGGGATGACACCAGGTGCAGCAGGGTTGTGAGCTGGGAGAGAAGGTAAGAAAAACCCAAAGCAGATCATGCCCTTCTCCTGCTCGGATGTGGAACAGCCAAATCTTCCCTGCCCGGCGCGGGCACAGCAGCAACCGGGAGCCCAACGTTGTTACCTGTCTGTACAGACACACTGCAAACTGTTCTCAGGAGACAGCAGATGCCATTCTTCGAGTTTTAAATGCCTCAGGACAAGCATCTTGGTGCCATGGGCTCCCTTTTAGACCAGTGCCCCACATCCAGGCTCAATGAGAACTCTGGGCATTGCTTGGAGAATGATAAAAAGGGAACTGGGAATGCCTGATCCATCCAGAGCCCTTCTGGAAATTCTCTCACTAAGCCAAGAGAGATTTTTTTTTTTTTTAAACTATCTCCCTGTCTGCTCTTTGATGTCAGCATGGGGTTTGTTTTCTTCATTTGGAAGGGGCTGCCTACACCCTGATGTGGTCCCATACAACGATCCTGGGATTTTTTTCTGTCCTGAAGACACGCTGGATAACCATGCCAGCATGCACAGTAACTGGTAGGATAAAGGCTGAGGCAGCTCTTGGGTACATTTGTACTCAGTGTTATTTTTAAAAGAGCTACGCAGACTAAGATCAAATAAATATTTCCCTGTTTTCATCTGCATTCCTTAAATATGAGAGAAATCTTTTCTGAGAGCAGCACCGTGCCTCTGTGAGTAATCTTCCTCAGCAAGACAAACCCCTCCTTGCCACTGCTGCACAGAGTTCACTTCTCCTGCCGTAAATTACATCACTCTGCAGGCTGTACCTCTCAGGGAAGCATGTTTTAGGTCCCGACCGCGTAATCCTCACTCACAGGAATGATCCTTACCTAAGGAAGACTCTGAGCTGGCATCAAATTACTCCCTTGAGTAAGGGTGACCTCAGTAAATAAAAGGGCTAGCAAGCATGTGTAGAGTTTGCAGTTAACCACGAAGAAACGAGCCTGATGGGGACATTCAGTTCAGACTGTTCCATCCTTTCTAATCCGCTCCCTCCCCATTTGTGATGAAAGCAAAACAAATTGGCCGCTCGAGATTAAAAGCGGCGAGGCCAGGACGTGGGAAAGGTGGTGCAGCTCGTCCTCTCGGGGTGCTGAATGTGCTGGAGAGATGGCACAGGGGGTTGAGAAGCCTTGCTCAAGGATGAAGGAGAACAGCAGGGATCTGCCTGAGAGCAGCTTCTGGACCTCAAGAGAAAAGGAAGGAACGGGGCTTGGCAAAAAACCTGACGTTGTTTAATGTAACAACGGCAAAATTTAGGGCAGAACTAGTATCTGGAAGCCAAATTTCACCTAAATACGTATGAAGTGATTCCCTATGTTGCCAAGGACCTTTACCTCCTAGGTTTGGTGGCAGTAAACTGCCAGGTATAGTGTTTCCTCCTGATACAGCTTATTCTATTCTTTAGTTCCTCCACACAAACCTTTCACCCTTGGGGAGCTCTGATCAGGCCACTTCTCCTCCTCCTCCCACTGAAGGTCAACCTCAATCCTCCACTGGTGTGCAGGTCACGGCATAACCTCAGGAGGGCAAATTGAAGTCCCTTGCTCCAGTGAATAAATGCAAATCACGCGCAAGACACACCTGTCCGCTGCACTTCGCTAAAGCACATACATTTTAAAAGAAATTGGACTTCCTTATTTCCAGTTAGCATTTCCTTAAGACTTAATACCTCTTCTTCAACACATAGAGACAGTCAACGGCTCAACATTTCCTCGCCATATTCCAAAAACACACTGAAAAAAAAAATCCCAAGTGCAAAGCAGATAATTGCATTGGACATGCTTTGTTTCATGACCTTTGTTTTGACCACGGTGGTTCTGACATGTCTCTGCTGTCTTAAAGTCTCTAAGTTACTCCGTATTTTGCTACAAATGTGTCGTCCCCCCCCATGTTTTTCTTTCAGGGGGAGGTATCACTGAATTCTGAGCCCCATACAGACAGAACTCCCCTGTGATTTCAAATTATTAGATGAGAACATATCCCTTGAAAAGGGAGAGGAAAAAATACCGCCTGCCTTAAGTGTTAAAAACAGTCATTATTGGAAAATGCAGACTATAACCTCAATATCTTCTAAGCATTTGAAAAAGCTTTTGCTCTTACTTCTCCACAAAAACCTGCTTGTAATTTAGCACACAGTGTATTTAGCCAGCCCCACACACAAAAACACCTAGACAGGGGAAAAAAAAAATCCAGTCCTATCACACCTGTGATTCCCTTGCTCCGTCGACATGCAATAATATGGCAAATTAACAACGAAGACAACTGGGTGGCTTTGCCAATCCAGCATCTCTCAAATGAGGAGAGCCTTTCCTCATGCATTATTCTCCCCACGGAGCCCTCAGGGTGCATTTTACTGTTCCGTGCGTGGTGGCACCAAATACATGGACGTGGGTGGCTCAGATCTATCAGGACACTGCAAGGAAAGGCAGGATACTTTCCTACCTGTTACAAAGTTCCAAAGAATATTTTGATTTAATTAATATTTTGATTTGAGAGTTTGGGATAAGGGCAGAAGATGACTGTGGCAACGAGAACTCTGTGGTAGAGAACTCTGCTGAGACTGAAAAAAACATTATACATTTTAATAGAGCATTTCAGGGCAGATATACTAATTGTAATGAGACAGACCAAAACCTAAAAAAGTCTAAATTTTTCATCCACCTTGTCTGAAGGTGCCCCATTTTCTCATAAGCTCAGAGTAATCATGGGCTTCAACACAAGCATAATTTTTAAAAAGTAAGTGTTCTAGTTAATCATTTAAATACACACAAAGGTAGTCATCTCTGGGCATTCACGCACGAAAATCCTCGTCTTATTTAATTTTAACTCAAAAAATGTGCTGTGCCAGTTACATGCTGCTGTGTCACTAACAGGAGGACACTGCACTGTCATGGGGAGGGTTTGGCTTGTTCCTCTTTCCCTGTGACACAGTTGCTGCATCTCCAGTAGACCACGTAAGTACTGGTGCTAGAGAGGTGCCCACACTGCTTTGAGTAACTCCACTGCTACAAGACTCCAGTGAAGCTTGAAAACATCACAGGCTTAGCTTTCTGTGATTTTAAAATAAAAATAAAAATTAAAAAAAGTCATTATGGCAAGTTCTTCTCCAGTGGAACAGTCAAGTTTCCTCTCCAGCTTCATTAAGAGTAGCAGGGTCTTGTGCCCACATAAATCTGTGTTGTCAGCACAGGATCCCTTTCAAAACACAAATAATGGAGCTCAGCAGCTACTCAAATCACGTGACTTCCAAATTGTCTGGAAGAGCTCGTCAATTAAGTCTGGCAAATATCAGACAGACAATAACCAGTGGCAAAAATGCAGTTCCATTAAGACAAAGTACCACATAAAGAGAATGAGCAGAACGTATGAGGTGGTATAATTGAGCAGCACGAATAAAGGTGATAGAAATGGATTTAATAAGTTAAAAGGGCATGAGCTAGCGTGCGTGGGAGTAACTCATTGCCCTTTCCAATAGTCAGGAGTGATTTTCTTTTTTAATTGGATCATGTTTCTTCGTTGCCCAATTGGATGATGCTCTTGCCCTCCTGAAGTACAAAATGTTTAAAATAAGTTTTAAAATATGCAGTAACATCAAACGAGAGAGAGAAGGGTAATCAACAGAAAACTCTTAGCACAAGAGGACCAGCTTGATTCTGTCCCTAGAAAGCTTTACAATGCTTTACACTCCTGCCAAAGTCAGTTTCCAAGACACTAAAATGATTAAGTTTTGGTAGGCATGCTGATTTTGCACTTGTTTGCTTACGTCCATCAAGGGAATTGTTTTCCTTCTCTCTCCTTTCTCAAACCATTATATTGATCCTAATGCCAGACATTAAGACGGGTGCTCTAAAGCACGTGTGAAGTTTTCCTCACAAGGAGTCTGCTTGGGTACTCCGGCAGCAAAGTTCTTTCAGCAACCAAAATAAAGTGTGCACAGAAGAACTATGTTGATATGAGAATATCTGAATAGTTGAACAGTGAAATCTGGCCTGTGTATCAACGACAGCAAGTGCTGAGATCTCATTTTCCAAAGTGACTTTACTACGACGAAACCTAAATCTTCCATGCGCTTTGCAAAACAATCACATTCATCTACACGTTAATGCCAGGCCAGAAGGACTGAGTGTGGATCATTTTTCCAGAAGCAGCAGGACTTTAAAAGAAAGAAATTTTTGCTTAATTACTCAGAAACTCTGTTTTGTACACAAAGCAACTGCCAGCACTGGGATGACAGCTGTGGGATGTATCTAACCTTACTGCCCTGCCACACACCTCACACAGCCACCGTAAGAACTGTACCTCTCACTCAAAAATAAAAGTTTTCTGGAAAAATCTCAAACTGCTTTTAAAAAATCTAAGGCACAAAAAACCCCCTCAAGCCAAACCCAATTGATCCCTGTGGAATTTCTTGGAAATGTGTAAATACTTAACACTATTTTTTTTAAAGTTGCTCTGGGAAACCAAAGACTCTGAATTCAGTGCCTTTGAAGGCTTCTCCCATGACGGTACAGTTGCTTTTTGTGACACAGATAAAAAAAATGTCTGTCCCATCTTTTGAGCAAAACGTCTATTTTCTTCCTTATGACAAGTGGTCTTGTGAATGCCCACGTAACCACGAAGCATAAAAGTGTCATCTGTTCTCCTAAGGATTATGAAATATTGATGTGCCCACAACCATCATCCAGATGTAGTCTTCAGGCTTTGCTGAACTCGTGATCCCAAACCCTTTTGATTTCAGGAGGCACTAATGTAATCCGGGGCCTCGGACAGTTTGATCCTAACAAAGATTGTCAAAGGTACCTTTTTGCTTCTCTGCCCGTGGGTGAACCAGCTTTGCTTGCACAGGAACCACTTATTGCACTGGACAGTCCCCCATTTCTTGGTTGAGGCATTTACTGGCAAGACACAGCCAAGTCCCAGGAATTCAGTATGCATGGGACTTGGAAAAAAGGGATTGTGAGCTCTTAACGTCCTCCATCCATCTATCTGAAGCTGTTGGATTGTCGTGTTGACCTAAATGTCTAGCACTGGTAGCCAATAGGAGACATAAATAATTAGAAGCCACTTCTGGAAGTGTTAAATCTTGAACTTTTGTTTCCAGCTCTCAATCTGCAAAATGCAGACGGCAGTGATTTGCTTCAGAGGGCAATTCATATGTCGTTCCCCCACCTCAAATCAAACTTATGTGGAAACTCTCTATATGCTGAGACAGGTCTTTAAATGCAGGAACCTGAATACAAAACATGTCCCTCTTAAATTGAATTATTTCCTGTGGATTGAACCAGAGAGAGAAAAAAAATCCACCTAAACTCCTTGTGACTCAGAAAAAATTATTCCACGCTGCAAGCCAATCCCTCCACCTCACACAAACTATTTCCCAAGACCAATCCTAATGAGTTTAAGATTTGCATGCAAAAAAATTCACCATGTGTTTCACAAATTTGTTTTATAGGAATCACTGCGCTTTACACACTTTTTTCCCAACTAGTGGTAAGTCAGATCTGGACCTCAAGCCAAGCAGCAGATGTTGGAATTTCCATGCAGAAGGTGGCTGCCAGTGACCCAGAGGATCCCCACTTACTAAGGAGATGCTGCTTCCATACAGAGTCTGTTAAGTGAGAAGGAATTGCAGCACAGGTTACATCCATGTAATTTTAGGACAGATCTCAGCAGGTTTGTTTTTTTTTTCCTTACAGGGCAAAAGCCTTCAGCATTTTGGAAGGGCAAGGGAGCAAAAAAAGCATTTCTTTATAGATGGCAAAACGCTGCAAGTGCAATGTTGGTAACTCACCCACTGGTGTTTATGATGCCTCAGGGGCAGAACTTGAATGGGACCTGAGACTTGACTTCCAAACCTCTGCACTAACCTTACATAAGGATGTAATCCTGTAACGTGCTATTTATGGTTAGCTGAGGCAATCTTATCCAAAAGGCCTCATGAGAAAAGCTACGCTCTAATACATATGGATGCGGTAACATCTATTCCAGGCTAATCAACAGGCATTTGTACAATTAAAAAATGCCCAGTCAAAGATTGAGGCTGCATTAGCTGCAGATCTCTGTAGGCTTTTTAAAGCCATGCTGACTCCCAAGAAACCTGGTTTAACAAACGTATCCCTAGTCAGAACCTGAATTAATAGATGGTATCTGTCAGGTGAGGTTGACGGTTTGCTTGCTCCACACTGCACTGGCATTTTTCTGTCTAGACCAAGTGTTTGTTAGTCTGCACCAGGGTCCCTGGCTTGTTCTGGCACAAATTAAATCCTCCTTGATGAGGAAACTCACAAATGGACTGTGAGAGAGTTGTGTTGGGATTGAGATGGTAATCATATGGATACGAACTGTGCCAGGTTTGGTTCCCCCAGCTTCCCCAAGTCCTCCATGAGCACCAAGCACACAGCTAAACTCAGCCTCCACCAGAACAACTGACATCACAGAGCTTATGGCACCTCCACTCGAGGTTTTTTGCATGACTAAGGTTAGAAGCACTTTAAGATACCAGTCTAGCAAGATCCTCAAATAAAAATAAACAAAGTGCTCCCTACAGCTATTCTGGAGGAGATTAACTCCTTTTCTGCTCACTGCATCTCTCTTTGCCACAGTCATGGAAACCAGTGACAGTTTTGTCTCTCCAGAAGGTAAACAGGTCCCATCCATAACAAACTCTCAAGCCAAATGATATCATTTTCCCACATTGTCATGTCCATGTTCCACCTCCACAATGGAACTACCAGACTTAGTTACTCATAGCTTCATTGTAAACAAGAAAATGGATGAAAGACTATCAAAGTCTGCCTGAGGACTTTCTCAGAGGCATTACAAATAGTTTAAGCAAATCAGACTAACAGAGAACATGAGTGTGTCATTGCCCTGTATTCTGTTGCTTCTAAATTGTTCCCAGTCCTCTTGATCTGAACATCACATGCAAAGAAGGAAATGCAATTTTAATGAAAAAGTTCCTCTCCCTCCAAAACCAACACCCATGACCATACAGAATTTCCATCAAAGTCAAGAATTTATAGTACCAAAACTCCACCATGATTTCACAATCGTTTAAAGGATTTTATGCTTGAAATGACAAGAATCCTGCATCTTCCCCTTTCATTATTTAAAAAGGTTGCACAATCAGGCTGACACACCACGAGACTTCCATTCTTTTCCAGCTCTGCTTTGGTCACCCTCTGATTAACATCACGTTTATCACAAATACATACATTTGGAAAAAAAAGTCTTCCCCCACACACCAAAAATAACCCGTATCATGTCTTCAAAACTGTTACAAATCTACCCCTGCCCCACCACAGACATAGAAAGGAAAGGAAAATGATGGCATTGAAAGGAAGAGGATGGCAATACTTACTGGGAACTCCAGACACCAGCCGTAGTGGACGTAAAACTCGGAAAGCCCGCAGTGCTTTGACATCGAACCCGGCACCTTTCCCTCCTATTGAATTCCCCCCATCTGCTTTGGTTGCTTGTTCTAAAATTGCACTAAAAAGCCTGCAAAAAAGAAAGAGGAAACAATCTGTAGGCAGACAGCGAGGCTTGGGCTGAACAGGAACAGAGAGATCATCACCGTCACATCACCCAAAGCATCTCACAGACCTGTGAAGGGTGTCACACCTCTCTCCTGACACGCACATATGGTGGAGGAGAGACAGACTCTCCCCATACGCACCAGCCTATTGCTGGTGTCTATACCATTTGCCAAACACTTGTTTCTGGAGCTGACATAAACATGACAAAAAGCTCCTCCTTCGTGCTCCCCCCTCCATGGCTCCTCGTAGCCGTGGGCTACCAACAATTTTCTGCCTTTATCGACCAGCAATCCACCTCGGGGGAGAAAATAATCACCCTTAATTAAGCCAATCACGAATTATCCGTCGCCCCTTTTTACAAAGAATTCAGATTCACCAATGGCGCTGCAGGTAGAACTTGGTGTAAGCCCGAGGACCCTTCAAGGGGCAGGTTTTTAGGTAAAGGAGTGTATGGCCACGCTGTGTGCTTGTGGATCCATCTGTAAATCCCCTGATGCTCTGGATAAAGAGAGTGAAAAAATGTAGGAGTCTTATTATTAGAATGTTTTATTACACCAGCCCTAATGTTTTCTCTTGGCTAGTGGGAGTAGATGCTTGAAGGAGGAGATGTCCCACTCAGAATGCATTTAAAAAGAGCAAGAAGGAAAATGCAATGTTCTTCTGTAAAAAGCTGAGGGCTCAGCCTATCTGTTAATAAGAACCTGATTTAATAAATTAGCTTTCAGGAAGCAGCTTCCTTTTTTTTTTTTTTTTCTGGTAAAACATTAGTACATTTGGGGAAGGACGGATTCCTCATGAATTTGCTAATGATATTGCTTTCAGCCTTGAAACCCTCAGCTTGAACCCAGCCAAATTCATCAGAGGTTAAAATCTGTTCCAGCCTAAATGGATGTTTGGCTCTCTGTAAATAAGGCTTGTCTGGGAGTGGCCCATAGGGCGCCATGGAGGTGCCACAGGCAAGTGGAAAGAAATTTCCTGGGATTGGAGAACCAGAACAGATAGAGAGGCCTGGATCCAGCAATGGTTTCTCTCACAGACTGTGGTGCCCCTGTCAGGATCTCATCCATATTCCCCAAAAAGCCCCCAGACCACGGGTCAGGCAGAGGCTGAGTTGGCCGATGGCTTAACAGGGAGCCCCAGTGCCTACAGATAAATCTTACTGATGGGGTCACAAGCACAGGGAGCTTAAAATGAATATAAACTGGATATTAAAATGAATATTCATTTACTGAAGCATCTAAATCAACAGATTCCCCCAGCACTAAATCCACGCAAAAAATGTGGATTAGGCGACCGCAAATGCGAAATTCCTTTCTTAAGCAAGTTTTTGTGGGTGGTCTTCTTTAAATTCTTATTGAGAGTCTTATAAAACTTGTCAGCTGTGACTGAGGAACTCCTAACTGGATCTATTCAAAGCTTCAATTTCGAGCACTGCAGAAAGATTTAACTAGGTAACGAGCATGGGAAAAAGTGTGTGTGGGGAGGTTGGATGCTGAGTTTGTAGGTGTTGCAGAAGCAGGATGCAGAGAAGACAAAAACAGAGCCTGTGAGAAATGCTGCATTGACTACAGCTATCACGGAGAGAGACAAACGAGGGCTGATGCAAAGAACGTGAATTATTGGAATGTGTGGATTTCTTGAGCCGTGTACACAAATTATCCGGCTGCAATTATCTGCTGGTCTTCATAATAGAAACGCTGTAGGTCAAATTTGGCCTAATGTGTTTCCAGTAAGCCACTGATTAAGCTCCAGCAATGTGCTCTGTTTCACATCCAAACATTTCTATCTTTCTAGAATTCCCACGATAGGCGATGAGTGACATGCCCATACAACAGTCCCAGCCTCCTGGGATCCTCGAAAGGAAAAAGAATTTACTGCAAAAAGGCTCCTAGTACAGTTTTTCAGCTCCAAGGCTAGGAATCCCAAGGAACTCTGAGTCAGCAAATGTACAAAACTGAGGGTCCATTTTCCTGATCCACGTTTTCAGTGCCTTCCCAAAGAGCAGCTCTTGGCATTGGCCAGCAAGGCTGTTTCTGCTGCCACCTGTACAGCGAGCAAACCGGACTGCTCTGGAATTCTGCTGCCCAAGCAATGTCCTAGATTAGTTCAGGAGGAGCAGAAACACAACCAGTAGGACAGCTCACTCCTCTGGATACAGAGCCTGCCTTCCCAGACTAGTGCAGCTCCACTGCAGGCCAGTTGGCCTTATTTTTGTGCTCCAGCACTGGCGTGCTAAATGTGCTCTTCTGAGGTACCCACAGTCGTCTGCTTCCGCACTTCAGGAATAATTTGCAGTAATTCCTGCTGCTCCTCATTTAAAAACCCCTACATTTAAACCTGAATTGCATTACTCCTGCTAATCCTGCTTTAATGCATTTACTCCACGCTTAATATCTCCCCTGAACTAATCCTGCTTTTTACTAGTGCATTACAACTTCTTATTTCTCTCATTTATTCCACTCTCTTTGCCTTTTGTACTGGGGTCTAGACTGTGCTCAGCGTGGCCTACTGAATCTCTGCTCCACCCTTCAGATTTATCGAACTTCTTGCCAATTCTTCTTTTTTGTCCTCACCACCTCCCTCAATCAGGGCATGGGCAGACATCCATGATGTACAGACACCTAATGCTCTTAGTTTTTACACCTATTTTTTTTTTTTCTGAGACTAAAGCAGCTGGATGGACGTTAAACTACTGATTCAAAAGATGAGGCCAGAGTCCTTCTATCTTGTATTTATATAGGGAATTCTGCTCTTTGGTGGAAACCTTTCGGGAAAGTTTTCAGCGGGTGTGGTGGAGGGAGGTGCAGTTCTTCATCAGTAGGTGAGTTAGCATGCTCCAAGCACAGGGTGAGAGAGCACTGTGCCGGCAGAGAAATCAGAGTTTGGGTGGTATGAAAAAGGCAAGAGGGCTAATCTATTGTGCCCTCTGAAAATCTCACCATTAAACCCCACCCTGCCTCTCCAAAAACCAGACATAAACCCTATTTCCTTCCATTCAACTTTCTGCCAGCCTAAATTCATGCCCCGTTTTCATTCGGATATCACACTTTCCACTGATGAAGCACAATTAACATCACCTTCTTTTCTGAATTTCGCTTGTGACACGGCTACACCTTAACTAAATTCATCTGACAGAGATGAACTATAAGAGCAGAAAACCAAATTTTTATCACAAGCGTGTACGGACATGCTCCATGCTTTCTTTGTGTTTATTTTTACATGTACCTGTGAAGTAAGAAGCCTCATTGGGTTTTTTTTTTTCTTGTATTTTTCTATTTCCCTTTTGACATTTGATATATCAAAAGGGTTTTCACTTTGCTACATGACCCCAACAGCAGCATGATAAGGTTGTAACCTGCTCTTCATCTCTTCCTCTGTGGGGAGTACGCCATGATTTTTATAGCATAAAAAAAAAGAACTTGTCAAGGGCCTCCAAAATACAGAATGAAAACTGAGGGCTTGGTATTTCTAAGGCCAAAAATCAGCAGGAAAACATAGCTGAAAAAATCCCCTTAGGTATTAAAAAAAAAAAAAAAAAGAGTAAACCACAAAGGTTTGTTTTTTTTTTTTCCCCACAGTGTTTTACAGTTCACCTGTCATTCATGAGTGTGAAAATGTTTGGATCTGCCCTCTAGAAACACCCCACAGGTCTTCAGATAGACATAAGCTGTGGCCACATTTTCCAGTCTGCTCTGACTTCACATCTTGTCCAAATATCTTCCCTGCTCACCTTCCCAAGTAAGCCTCTAATACTGCCTTTCAAATTACAACACCTCTTTTTTTGTTTGTTTGTTTTTCTGGCAATAGTTACAGGTCCTTGGAGAGAGGCTGTGCTTGGCAGACAAACCACAGCACTGCCAGGCAAGACAGATATTCTTCCATCACAACCTTGCCAAGCTGGCCTTCTCTCCAGAGAAATTTCCTAATGCTAAGGGACACATCACTGTGCTAGCTGAAAGTTTTAGTGTTTTCCTAAAAGAGGAACGGCAAAAAAAATGAAGGAAGTGGGAGACAATTTGCCTAACCATGAGTGTTTGTGGGTTGTGCAGCTCAGGGCTCCGGTCTCTGCATTTAATTAATAATGTTGGTAGAGCCTCTGATTGATACCCTCGCACTGACATCCTTCAAAGCAGCATTTAAAGTGCTGCTGTAGCAAGGTCAGAGGCTGTTTAAAGAGAGGCCAGATTTAAGGTCTAAAGGACGTGGCTGATGAAGAAGCAGGTCTCCCACGCTTCAAGAACGTTAAGCTGCTACAGCTACAGACTAAAGCGCAGCCTTTCCCCAGAAAACATTAGCAGTGGTGTTCAGTGCTCCCCTCTGCTGCTGTTGCATATTCCTGTGGCCTTCTTAGAACGGCTGGCTCTGAAATCCCTTTGGATAATCCCCCTACCTGCAGAAGGCAGGGGGAAGTATACAGGAACATCGTTTTTTTGTAGGAAATGTGACTCCCCTCTGAAATTTATGCCTGGTCCTACACGTGTCCGTTTTCTTCTTGCTCTGCTGAAGGCAGAGTTCATTTGAAGGTAAAGGAAGCCAGATTTGATATCATCAATTGAAGTTTTATGTGGTGGACTGAGTATAGGTGGATTTGAAAGATCTAAAATCTATTTTTTTTTTTTCTCCTTTAACTTGCAACTTGAAGAAGCTCTTCCCACCTAGCCTATGTTTTGTAGCAAGGGCAGTAATTAAAGAGGATTGGTAAGGCAGTGCAAGCACAAATGGTAATTACCGTGGTCACACCATCCTTTGCCCCACACACCGAATAAATCTCTCTGCCCTCTGCCCCAGCTGCGGTCAAATTACTGTTTTCTCCAACAGCTCCACAAATAGGCAGAAAAAGGCACCACAAGGAAATGTTGTTATCAGCACTTGCATCCTTCCTCTCTCTCCAAAATTTATTTTAAACCCTTTTTCCATGGGGCTTCCTTCCTGGCAAAATATTCAAATGCACTGAAGTTTAAACACCGTGTCGCTGAGGGATTTCAGAGAGCCCCTAGGAGAAAGAGGACAGGGCAGGAGAGGAACCGATGGTATCACCAAGTAGATTTTGTGGAGAGGAAAAGCAGCACACCAGCCTGGGCCGTGGTACTGTACCAGTGAGTTTAAACAGATAAACATCAAAGGAACCCATCTGGCCTTGAAGTGGGATCTGTCACTTGAGATTGTTGCTATTTAACAGAGACCTTGGGGGTCTTGGCCATGTTTATTATACTCGTGTAATCCTTCCCCAGTAAGGTTTTTTTGTTCCCCATCTAGCGACTAAGAGCTGCTGGAGGCGAAAGCAGATAGAAGAGCCCAGAGCTGCAGCTTCTGTCATTGGCAAGGGAATTCATTTCAGCCTGAATATCATCTCGCTGATTAACTGCCCTAGTGGGAAAATTGGAAAGGACTGTACTTAAAGGAGATGTTATGCTGCCCTGTGATTTCTGGGGTCCTGCTGTCTCGCATCCAATGGAAAAAAGAGGAGGCAATGCGTCCTCTCTTCAAAATGCCTCTTTCTCATAAGAATGAGAAGGGAGTAATCACATTCACACGAGTTTTGTTCTTCAATCTCTCTTCAACTTAGGCAGCAATTCCCAAACAGGTGAGATATCTGAGGACTTTCAAAGGCAGAACCAAGGGAGTAGGACATCAATTCCAGGGGAAGAGGGTTGGGATTTTCCAATTTTCAGGTACTGATGTGCCATGGGGGTAGGAAAAAAATAAGAAGCACAAAGGGTATTGCTGTAGGGAGAAGCTTTATGCCCACATGGAGCTCAAGAGGTCTTGAGACTAAGAATAGGTTTCAGCCTGTTCTGGCTCCCCCTCACTGGGAATTCTCCTTCCACCCACTCCTATCCACGGTGACGGGAAGTGGGAGCTATTGGGAAGCACGCAGCAGTTTGCTGATTAAATATTTTGGGGCCATCACAAAAGTGGTCGGGAAGGCGGATTGGTTTGGGGCAGAAACTGTGAGGGGGTTTTGATGACTAGGAGCGTCCCTTCTGACGTTTTCCCTCGGAGCTGATGCAGGGTTTCCTTGGTGAAGAGGTGAAAAGACTACAAGTTTTTGTGGGCGACGGAACTCTCTAACAATGGAGTGGTGGGAGGATGGGACAAATTATTCAGGCAAAGAAATACTTGTTCCCTTTGTTTTCAGGGGTAGTTTATCCTTCACTTCTTCCCTTCAACGACCACAATTCCAATCCCTTGCTTATCCCTAACCCTTAGGTGGAAAAAGCAGGTGTATTATTTTGTTTTTATTCAAATAAATTAAATGCCAAACCTGAAAAACGTGGAGAGGAATAAGGGAATTAGAAAGGTTGCAGCTCAAAGTAGCAATTTGATCTACAATAGTAAAACAAGTCTTTAAAAAGGTT
Source organism: Chamaea fasciata (assembly GCF_029207755.1). NCBI lineage: Eukaryota > Metazoa > Chordata > Aves > Passeriformes > Sylviidae > Chamaea > Chamaea fasciata. The sequence continues at coordinate 67,294,280 of NW_027094090.1, read as the reverse complement.
GGAAGATTAAAAGGGTCAAAATTAAAAGTGTTGAAATCACCAGCTGAGCAGTGCAATTGAACTGAGGAACTTTTTGTTTGCAAGTGGGAAAACCTGGGATTTCAATTTTTCTCCCATCTTTCGGAACGAGAAACATCAGCGGAAGTTCACAACACGGCAGAATTTATCTGTCGTCAAACTCTTAATCTTAATTAAGGGATTACCTAGATATTAGTTTTTTAATATTCACCCAGATTTAAAAACAAATGCATTTCCTTGCAGTTAAGCCCGTTCAGGCAACTGACTTTATCCAACAGCTTTGGGCTGCTTTCTCTTTTTCCTCCTGGCTCCCAAAGAGCAGTTTAATTTAATGGTTTTGCAAACCATTAAAAAGGGTCAGAGGAGCAGGATGGACAGCAATGTGGAATAAAGCCTTCACCCACCCCCACGCTCCCAAAGGTCACCAATAACCCCACGTGGGCAGTGCCTGGAAAAACAAGCTGTTGGTACTCACCCTACTACCACAATTATAAAATCTAGTAAATTCCAGCCATTGCGGAGGTAAGCGTTGGGGTGAAAGAGAAGTCCGTACGCTATTACTTTTAAAAATGCTTCCACTGTAAAAATTATGAGAAAGAGATATTCCACTCGTTCCTGGGGGAGACAAGAGAACAAGAGAGACACTGGTTAGCGCGAGGGATAAATCACGGGGCAGGATGTTTTGTTTTGTGCTGGCCCACCCCTGTCCTAACCCAGTTCAGTGACAGCCACCGGGGTACAGCTCCCACTCCTGCCTGCCGGCCAGAGGGCTTTGCTCCTCGGTCTTGCAGTCACTCTGACAGTCAATTATAGTTAGATTCTCAAATTTGCTGCCCTTGCCCTGGCAGGGACCGACCCCTGAACTGGCTTGTGCAACGCAGGAGCGGGGAGAGGGTCAGGGAGGAACTTCCCAGCCCTCATGGTAAATATTATCAGCCATCAAGAACGAACTGCATCCTTTTCTGCCTCTGGAGGGGAAACATTCTGCGTGCAGTGCTGTGGGGAGAGGTGGGGAAAATGAAGGGGAGCCCACCTGGGAGTGACGTGTGTGTCAAACTGAGCCTTCTTTGGGATTCCCTGTTCTGTTGCTGGGGAATAAGTAGGCTGAACACTGGCGGTACGTGATTCACAGATCGGGCTGACTAACGCTACAGGCTTTTAGCCATTCTGTCAGAATTGCACACATCCCTGCGAAATGCAGGCTGCAATTAAGCATATCCAAACAAAGGCACTTCCAGTGACAGCACAGCATGATTTAGGACAAGAAAGGAGGCTTTTGGAGTCAGTACACAGGCTCACCATCTCTCGTTTTTTGGGGGGCTTTAAGCCCCAGTGTGGAATAAGGAGAGCAGTATTGCAGAAATGGAAGGGATCTCCACCTATGTAGGAGGGAAACTGCAGCATTAGGTAATCACTACACAAGTGCTGCGTGGCAAGCTGAGTGGGAGATAAGTGCATGGAAACTAGATGACAGCAAAAGGAGACCAAGTCCCTACAAGGTTAAACTACAAAGTCGTTAAAAGTTCACACTGAACACATAAAATCCGAGATAAATACAAATTAAGACATCCTAGGCATTCCTGTCATATCTTAAAGGATACCCAGCACAACAGTTAGACAGGTCACTAGTTTTCTTTTCAGCTCCAAATTGCAATTGCCCTGTTCCTCTGTCCAGCTGAACGCACACGTATGACATTTTCATATTATACAGCAACATAGAATGAGCAGGATTACAAAAAAAAATTAATTTCATCATTTGACAGCTGCCCATTCGAATACCTTCCACTCAGCTCCAGGTAATTAACAACTCACTAGAAGCCTGCAGATTTTTTTTTTTTTTTTTAAAAAAGCAATTTCCAGTTTCATCTGCATGTTTACACCAACGGGATACTTTAAACGACTGAGAAACTCCATTTGACAGCAGCAGGCACAAGTCTGTGCTTTAAAATACTGCTGCCTTCCCTCAGACAATGCCTGCGGTATCCCCCAGTGCTCAGTACAAGGAATACCTAAAAAAAGGGAAGAGTGTCATTCTGCAGTTCTCTGATCCAGCAGTAAAGCTTTGGAGCACACCCACAGCAGAGGATTTGTCTGTCGTCGTCCCAGATGGAGACACAGCAGCGCACTGAGGATTTCCCTTCCCTTGAACTCACGAAAGGAAACTGCAGCATACAATGCTGCGTTCCCAGCTCTGCAAATAGTAACTGCTTGCAGCCAGGAGCCCAAGCAGGGGCTTGAGCACAGGAAAGAGCTCCATGAAGGCCTGCATGCTCCCTTCTCCTCCCACTGCAGCTGAGAACTGACACACACATCACAGCCAAACAGACCCCAATGATCCATCTCCAGGCACACAGCTGTAAAGCAGGACCAGCTGTAGTGAAACCTCTCAAACAAAACCCAAAAAGAAATGCAAAACGAGCCCGTTGGTGGGAAGCCCATGCGTTCTTCCCAACCACCCCGCACCTTTGTGGCTCTGCCCACATGGCCCAACCCCGCACAGACAGCTCTGCCCCATGGAGCAACGCCCCTTGCCTGAAAGGACAAGGCAAAGCCTGTGCAGAGATTGAGGAAAGATGAAAACGGGCTCTGAGGGGGAAGAACCTGCCCCGAGCTGAGGATGGGAGCAGGGAGTGCTGCGCCCGAGATGGACGTGGCCTCACCAGTGCCAAGTGAACACCTCCGAGGACGGAAACAAAGAGTTCTCCTGTGGCAACCCAACCCAATAATCAGTCCTTCTCACCCCCTGTTCCAACCAGGGGCTTCGCAGAGTTGTGGCAAGCTCTTTTTCTCCTCCCACAAGGAGGGACAAAGCGCTCCTCATCCTGCCTTTGAGGCTGCCCGGCACTCTCAGCTCACCTCCCTCTATAAACCCACAGGGGCTCGCGGCAAAGTGATGCAGCCCTGATAAAATCTTGCTTGTGGCCAGCGTGTAATAAGCCCCCTGAAGGTGTATCAAGTCTGAGGGTTGACCTGCAACTTCCCAGAGTAGCTTAATGATAGTGAGATAACTTCTCTGGACGTGTTTTGTAAAACAAAAGGTTTTAATAATGGCAAAAATAATAAACAGTACCAGACAAAAGAAACGTAAGTTGAACACGGAGCAGAGAGCACTCTTACACTGGCTAAGGCAGCCCAAAAAAGCAATTGAGCCCCTCTGGGCAGTCTTTTTTGTGCTGGGTGGTCCAGGTGGGTTATTTGACACCTTGCCCAAGGAAATTGGCACCAGGCTTTGAGGTGCACTTCCAAAACCCGATCAGTGCCCCCTGTGCTGGCTCTCTGGGCCAATTACAATGAGAAGGTTGTGGACAAGATCTAGTTTAACTTCCTGACACCTTTAGAGGTAAACTGAAACTCTTTTCCTTACGCAGAATCATTTGCTCGGGTGTGGAAAGGCATTGCAACACTAAAACCTCTTTCAGCAGCCACAGTTGAGATGGCACAAGGGGATGTGGAGGAGCCACCTGCCCATCCAAGAGCTGCAGGTGCCACCAGGAGCAGAGGGGCAGAGCAGGTGAGGTGGAAGGAAGGGCTGAGGGAACAGAACAGCAAACTCTGTCCCTGGCCTCACTTCATTGAAATGCCTGTGCTAATGCCAGAGAGAGGAGACCATGGAAGAAAAGACTTGGGAAAAATCTGGAACTTTAAGAGGGGCTAACTGGTCTGTGAGCCAGAAAGAGTTAATTGATAAGATCCGTGTGTGTCCCTGGAAGGAATTTGTAACAAGGCTGTTGACGTGGAAACCAAGAAGGAAAAAATAAACATAAAACACCTACAACTAGAAAAAAATATTTTTTAAAAAGTTTTATAAATAAAAACAGTAGTAAAAACTACTTTATAGCGATAAACACGATATTAATTTATTGTAACCAATAAATAAATATGAACGATATTTAAATATAGATATATATAAAACAAGATACCACCTTAATAAACAAAAACCTTCTAAACTTTCACTACATTGTCATAGCCGCCTCAACAACAACAACAACTTTGGAACAACATTTTTTTTTTTTTAAATTAGTTTTAAAAATATTTAGTGCTGCACAGAGCAGACAATATATCAACAACTAACACGTTCCGCCTGGCTGGGTTTAGGAGCCTCATACCTTTTTCTGTCTCTAAAGATGCCCGTGGGACTGCAGACACTTTTTCGTTGTTGTAATAAATGCTGCTCGTTGAACCGTGTCGTTATGGGGGTAATAATATGCCAAAGTATTGCACACACGTGCACGTATATACACCTATACATTGATATACACGTATACACTGCTGCAAGCTCTATAAATAAATCCCTTGCAGTGCTTCAGCTAAGGTGGAACGATCCATAAAAGGGTAAAATTCTATAAAAGCTTCTGAAATTAACATAAGATACAGAATGTTGAGCAGAGGATGGATTTTATGATCCTCTGCGCTTAAATTAATGATTTCAGAGCCTAAAACTGAAGGAAAAATACTGCAGAGATTAAACAGTGCAGCTGCTCCAAGACCATTTCAGAAAGCTCCCCCTGCTCAGACTCAAGAAGAATTTGAAAAGTCTACTAAATAATTTGTGTCCCCTTTTCTTCCTACGCCATAAAACTAAAGAGCCTTTACGAACAGAGCGTAACTCAGTAATGACATAGCGCAACTGAGTCCCCTGGAATGGGGACTGCAGGCCCAGTCCTGATGCCACCTTGCCCAGTGAGGGCAGAGATGTGACACAGCCACTCCCTGCCTCACGTTGGAGGTGACAGGACCCTCTGTCCCCCTTCAGCAGCCACAGAAGGATGAATTTGTCTCTGCTAAATGGGCAGCTGCGCTTCTGATTGCTCATTTGGAGCTTTGCTCTCACAGATGAGGAAGACCTCACTCAGGCCCAGTGCTTCAGTCTCCCAAGGGACACAGCTCTGCAAAGTATCCATCATCCCAACTACTCTGGGAAGCTAATTTGGTACAATCTTAGGAGAAGCCAAGCTGGATAAATATTGGAGTTTCTCCCTGAGAGAGTTCCCTGCTGACAGGGAGGGAGGGAGGGAGCTGACACTACTTTTATGGCACTGAAAGGAGAGAGCAACAGCATTGCCCCTTGAAACACAAACCATAGCATCAAAAGAGAGGAACTTTGGAGCTGCAAGAAAGAAGGAACAGTATTCTTTTTCATTTGCCTCTTAGAAATGGGAACCCTGGTCGTGTGGCTGAGGCACACGAAGAATACTGCTGAATTACAAAGCAGGAGCTTCCTCCTTGGACAATAGGGACACAAATGTTCTGAAGACCAAAGCAAAAACACCAACAGAATATGACTGGAAGAAGAGGAAAGATAAAAGTTTTAGAAATTGGAACAGTCCCCGGAGCACACATGTTCTGGGGCTGGCTGAACCCCTGCTTGACTTTCTTTTGGGGTTTTTTGGTAGGTATAGGACATGAGCATCAGCTACCTTAGCTGATAGATTAGCCAGCTCTAACATTGCCAAGAAGCAACAGGTACATCATCTTACTCATAACAGAGAAACAAACATTAACTCACTGTTAAGGCTCTAAGATACATTACCAAGAGAGGATTACTGTATTATGTATGACGCCTCTCTAATCCCATGTGTCTTCCAAAGAAGTCATAGGTTTGGTTTTGTTTGTAATTTTTAAACTGTAGCTAATATCATCCTGGGTTCATAAAAGGAACCCGAACACAGGAAATCCAAGGGAATTATTCCAGGGTGCCATAAGGCTTTTCTCCTGTCAGAAAGTGACTGGACCAGTTTCTGAGAAATGCTCATCAGAATGATTCACTATATCTCGATATCTTGATCCCAGCTCTCTAAACTCCTTCCCTCCCTCCTTGGTTCTAACATTTCCTTTGCAAGAAAGATTAAATCACAACCAGGTCCTTGCATTCCATACACACCAGTCGAAAGCGTTTTACAATCTAAAATTCAGCCCCTAAATGTTTTCCCAGGCTTTGCTGTCTCTCTCCTTGCACTCTGATCAGCCTGTTACAAACCATGTTTCAAAAACTGCAGCTTCTCTGTTTGAAGTAATGAGTCACAAGCACCGTGCACAGTCAGAACCTTTATGGGGCTGCTCTTTTGACCTCAGTTACATCTGAGCCTGCATTATTATTTCCTAAAGCTTCCTTAAACACAAGAGAACACATCTCCTCAGTAATGCAAATATCGAAGGAAAGCAGGAGTATTTTAAGGACCTCGGTCATATAGGATGTTTTGGCAATGCTTATGGAAATAGGCTCTGAAAATTGGGATCACAGTGGAAGCACTCAGACCTTCTCCCAGCAGGGAAAACAATCTTTTCTGATGCTCAGGAAGGAGATTGAACTGGGAAAGACAGCCCAGAGACTCCATGAAAAAAAAAGGTTCCATGATTCTTGGATTACAGGTTATCATCGCATCTGGGATAAGGATATGCTCACTAACCTGGAGACTACAGTTAACGTGAATAACTCTGACCTGCAGTGAGGGACAACCACACGTGTGCACTTAGGGGATCAATTCAATAAAGTTTAAAGACAGTTTCTTTAACAATGAGTCACTTCTGAGCATACGTAGTTACTCAGGAGACATTTTCAGCTAAGTACCCATGAAAACACACAAGCACATGAGGAAATGAAACATACAGGACAGAACATGTTTGGATTAATTTTTTTTCCAATTTCTCCTTAAAACTACTGTCGCTGCAGAAACAAGTGGTCATATCCATTTAATAGAGAGGAAGGGATGGTAAGATATCATATTTCTGAACATGGCTCCATTTGTTGCTATTTCTGGTCCTAAAACACAGCACCCCTTCTACACGTTCCCCAAAAAGAACATCCACAAAATCAGAGCAGAAGAACACGATCTGATTTTACCCGACAAAACAAGCCCAAAGAAGAAACCGGGTGACTGCCACCGGACTAAAGATTAACCCATCATTTTTGGTTAAACAGAAGTCAGAAGGGCTTCCGGAAGGTTGGATTTCCAAATATGCTCAGCACTGCCTTCTCTCCACTCCAGCCAAAGGCAGTGTCAGCCTTTCAAACGAGCAGAGTTAAATTCATCCCAAGCACTGCAGAAATACCAACTTTTAATTAACCCCTGCTAAATGGGGGATTTGCTTTAAAGGTGTCCAACACAAGAGCAAATGGAATAGAGAATTCTCAGTAATCTGAAAGAAGCAATTATAAAACAGGAATATAGTGTAAGCCAGCCCTCGGTACTTAACGATAATTCACAACGTGCCCACGGTGTATTTAAAGAACTTCCCCTGAAATGAATAGAAGAGAGAACAGAAATAGTTTTAAATTATTACAGGCCTCATACACATGCCCTGTATTCAGGGGTTCCTTGGCAAATCAATGAATCCTTCATACAGAAGTCTTTTGCAGAACTTAGTCTGTAAGATCCTTGGGTTTTTTCAGAGCGCTTTGGCAAGGATCAGGTCGAATTTATTTCCAGGTTTAGTGGAACTGTGGTGTGTGTCAGAGTCCATTTGTAACGCAGAGCCAAGGTGGATGGGGGTTGTCCTGGTTTAGGGCAAATTTGGGAGGAAACTCCCAAAGGACTCCCTTTAGAAAGCAGATTCGAGCAGACCCTCCCCCAAACCCAAAACCTCGTTTTGGTTTGGGAAAAAATTTCCTCGGAGAAAAGTGGCAAAAACTTATTTATTTAACAAGCAAAGCATCCACAAGCATAAAAAAAAAAAAAGATGATTGGGGGTAGAAGCATCATAAAGTCAGCCTAGTTCAGGGGTCAATCCCCTGTTCTTGTTACCCTGTACAAACACACTTTCCCCTCCAGCCAGCTGCTCATGCTCACTCAAACCAGAACACATGATAAATGCCACTGCTGCTCTGATTCATCATATTTTCTCCTACGTTTTTCCCTAACAGAGGGTGGGAAAACAAGCCCCGAATATACAGAATTATGTCATTATTGGGAGGCCTACGTTTCAGAAAAGGGGGACATGCCAATAACAATAGAAATTGGACAGCAATGCAATAGGAACATTGTTTTAAAACCTTTATAAAGGTTTTAACACAATATTCCTATTGTATTGCTAGAGAAGGTTCTGGATAGCTTCATTTTGAAGACAGTTCCTGCTTGGAGATAGAATTTGAACTCGACAACCTACAAAAATCCCTATTCGAGCTGTATTTATTTTTCTGAGATTCTGTATGGATATTTTACAACTCTAAATGTGCCTCTAGTCCTCAGAAAAATCTAACAAAGTTGTTATTTCCTTTCCATTGTAGATCAGTGCTTCCCAATGGGATGTCTCATTGTTCTCAATAGGAAGGTCAAGCAAACACCTTTCTGGTTACACATAAAGGATTATGCATCCATTCAAACTTAAAACTTGAACTCTGACAATGCCTAACATTTATAAAATGCTTTTTTACTGTCTTTGTCTAGCAATAGCAGAAACCTCCTGGGTGTTATTGCTCAAGATTAACTTTGGTTTGGGTTTTTTTTTTTTTTTGGACTGAAATAGAACAATAGGATCCCGTTGATATATGAGTCAAATCCAGAGAATATGCTCCTTATGGGTTCAGATTTCCTTTGGCATGACCAAGAATTGAAGCCACACAAACAGGTCATGAACAAATATTCCAAACCGAACAGCTCTGAAGAGGCGAAGAAGGTTGTATCCTAATTTTTTTTTATTGTTTTAATCCACTACTCTGATTAAACTGAAATGAACTGTCACTTTATATTTTGATCAGACCAATAAAAGATTACCTTTCTAGGAGGAAGCAAAATCAGGCAAGGCAGCATAAGGCTTATGAGTGAGAGAGCCTCATTTAGGATCTCAGGATAGAAATTAAAAGGTGGCGAGGTGTCGTTACCACCCCTGGGAATTAAATTCACCGCAAGAACAGGCTTTTGCTGCTTTCCTTTATGCATTTTTGGGGCAGTGAGGCAGCCCGGTGTCTTCTCCCAAGGTTAACACAGCCGTTAGAAACACCCCCATCATTTTTCCATCTACAAACCACTGATCAAGATTTCTGGGTACCAGAACCATCCATTTAAAGCAGAGCAGCCCCAGCCCAACAGCTGTATCTAACAGATCATCACCAGGCACACGTGTCTCCTCCAGCTCCCAAAAATGGCTCAAAGAAGTGAGAAATCGGCTGCCCACCATGCTCAGGTCACGTACACGACGAAATACACAAGTCCAGCAGCCACAAAGCATTTCAGTGCTCCACTTGATTAATTTTTAAAATCATTATCAATCCTAAAGAACGCGCTAGTGTTGAGTATTGAGTGTTTTGTTGCCGGAGAGAACTCTGTGTGCGTGTCTATTTATCTCCACTTAAGGAGGGGTTCTGGAGAACTAATCTAATTAAATAATGATTCATTAGGACAGTTTTGAAAAGGTCTTCTCCACAATGCATCACTCTAAGCAGGACACACAAGCACACTTGCTTTTGGAAGCAGCCTACGTGACCTCAGCAGCAGCAGCTTTAATGACTTTGATGTTTTGCACCACCTGTGAGTCCTAAAGGGACAGGTCTGGAGTTCTTATCATGATAAGAATCATTAAAGATCACTTTAACCTGACCATCATTACACAATCAGTGAGCTTTCAGCACATCATTTTTCGATGAGTCTCTAAAACTCTCAGTGGCAGGCACAAAATTTAACAAAGGTGAGACGCAACCATCTGACTGCTCAAAAAGAACTCACCCTGCCCCCATGAGATTTATTAGTTTCCAATCAATTACATGATTATTTTCCAATCAACTGTATTGTTAATTTCCAATAAATTCCAATGAAATTACAATTTGTTTCCAATCAATTACGCGATTTCAGGAGCTGACCATTTAACTGCTTGCAATCAACTTTATGGCAAATTTAGGGTTTGTCTGCCCTATAAACTTAGACCTGCCACACGAACGGGCACACTGGGAAACATTCGTGGCTGTATTCAGTCATTTTTCCAAAAGGATGAACAAAAACTGGGCTCCAAAATGAAGGGCTGAATTCCCAACAGGGCTCAACGTGGGGATAGTGGGTTCCTCTGAAAATATACCTGTAATGAGACTTGCTGTGTGCCAAGGATTTCTTACAGTCCCCTCTCATGGATAAGAGTCATATTCCATAGCCTTAATTTAATGAAAAATCATCTCTCTCACAAAGTTTGGTTTTGGTTTTCTTGTGGTGTTGTTTTGTTTGTTGATTTGGTTGGGTTTTTTTTTTTTGTTTGGTTGGTTATTTTTTGTGTGGTTTGTTTGTTTCTTGTTAGGTTTTTGGTGGGGTTTTTTGTTTGTTTGTTTGATTTTTTTGTTTGTTTCTTTACTTTTTAAAAAAAATCTCTGGTCCCGCAAAGTTTCGAATAATTCTAGTGCATGCCAGGTTAGACTAAGACAGGCTCTTAATCAGGGTGAATTTAGCTAATAATTTTGTCTGCTAGGCTGAACTGCCCGCTCCTTTGCCTTTGCAGCCTCTCAGGTAACACTAAAAAATTACAAACTTTCCCTAAAGCGCCTTGCAAGGGGAGGCCAAACCTGCACAACCCTGTGCTGAGCTGACACAGAGCACGTTTCCAGAAGGGGCAGCAGCCAAAGGAAGAAGGAGTTGAGGAGATCTGTGCAAAGAGATCTCAGCAGACACCTCCTCAACGAACCAAGGACTCACCCAGAACTATTTAGACCCTCTGTGGGTCACTCTCAACCGCTCAGCTAAAGCTGCAAGTGAGCCCCTGCAGAAATCTGGCCCTGGATCTCCTGTTTTAACAGACTTTTCTCTGACTGACCACCCAGAAGATCTCACCAAATGCCACTTTTGAAACAACTCTGTCAAATGCATTTTAATCCCATCCACTCTCTCACGTTTTGGGGATGCTCTAATTTATGTTTTTAATCTACTACGATTCTTTTATAATTGTTTGTGCAGTGATGCCTGACAGGGAATGCTTCATGAGTAAATTGAATTTATGGCTATTTATAACCTTCCCCCCCCCCCCCCCTTGAAATTTCTCAGCAAATAAACTTGGTCCCACAGCTCAGCACCTTCTAGGGCTGGGGTTTCTCTGCACACATTCATACAAACACACAACGTGCGTGCATGAAAGGAAGAGAGAACGGGACAGAGAGAGTCCTTTCCATGAGTAACTTAAGGGCATTTTTAACATTCTCTTCACAGTGCTCAGGGCAGACAGGAGAAAAAAAAAAAAACAACCTGAAGGGGATGAAAAAGGAAAAGTCCTTGCAGCTTCTTCATCTCATCATCCTTCCCTTTGTGGGACAAAGGTTTCCGTGTTTTGTTTACCACCCCTGAGGTAAGTTCCTCTTCGGTTTCTTGCTGCTTGAGCAGACAGGACACATGAGATGAGGCAGATATAAGGACCTCTGACAACCAGCACATAAAACTCATTTTATTTCCTTAATGGAAGGCTAATTGGTAATTAAAAACATGACTGTGACCTGTGCAGTACCCAGAGAATAGAAATTGATTTCATTTTGAACAGATAAAGCTCGTAGGGCTGCAGCTCTGCCGAGCAGCAAGACTTTCTGGGCAAGGAGAAGTGAAAGAAGTGCTTGAGTCTTTTAGCAGGTTTTGCTAATTTAGGCAAACCAAAAAAACCAAACCAAAACAAAAAAAAAACCACCCAAAGAACTTTGCCAGTTCTTCAGTGCTTTGGTTGACCCCCAAGAGCCACTCTGCTGACCCTCACTGCAGTTGCTGCTGATGTTGAAACAGATCCAGGAACAAGAAGCTGGAAAATGGAATTAGGATTCTTGCCCGGCCTCCCCCAGTCAAACCAGGGCAGAGACTTTCATTTCCTGCAAAACAGGTGTGTGCTTTGTCCTCCTAGGTGTGAGTATTGCAGGGATAAAGAGAAATTCAAGCTCCCAGTGGGTGCCAGCAGCTTGCACCCAACCAGGCTGGGGCTCCATCCCAGAGCTCACAGCGCTGCTGGGGCGGCTGCAGGTCACCTCAGAAAACAAACAAAAAATATTTGCATTTGCTTCAAACAAGCCAAACACACAGGTCTGGGAATTAAAACACTTGTGTTCAATAAAAAAATGTTTAAACGTGAGGCTCCGCTATTTCTGCACTGAAAATCTCTGAGAATTTCCCTTTACGGACAAAGGGAATGTTGCAAATATTGCATTTAGAAGAATACTTCCAACTTTTCCTTCTAATATTCAGCAAATATTAGATTTATGAGATTATTAGAATTAGATTATTTCAAAACAAGTTCTGAAATACTGGGAGTTTTTCAGACAATACCTGGATTTCCACCAGCCTGGCTGGCAAACCAGCAGGAACGAAAATTGGAAAAAAACCCCAAGAGAAACAGCTACGAGATGGGTTAATACATACTAATGCATTTAATTAATTAAAAAACAAGGAAGAAGGATTTCTAATTAAGTCCAGACACTAATAAGGAATGAAGATTGCACCCATGCCATTTTTTTCAATTGGAAACCCTGTAAATAACTAGGGTGAGCACTAATTATCAGGGCAGAAGAGAGGAGAGGCATCCCATGTACCAGTATTTTCTTTTACTGCGATAAACCCTCAAGCCAATACTTATTCTCATGCAGATAAAATAAAAACTAAGAAAAAATATTACAGTCTGGACAATGAGAGGTCAAGAATCTTATTAATATCCTATAATGTCCTTTAATTAAGCTCAGCTTGCTTAGCTTCTGGCTGGTTTGCAAAAAGGTGTATTCTTCCTAAGTTCCCTGGCTGCAGGGGTAGCTCTGTCTAAAAGGAAAATTAGATTTCAACTGGCCTGTCGGGAAAAAATAAATAAAAAAAAAAAAAAAAAAAGAGAGAGAGATCTAAATCCCACCCACAAGCAGAATTCCCTTTTATCTTTTGAGTCAAATTCTTACGGCACCCATCACTCAGGGGGGCCAATCCTGGTGGGAACATCTCTAAGAACTCAGATTTCGTCTGTGTCAGAGTGCAGCTCAGGGCTGCCAAACCCCCTGCCAAATGGACTCGAGTTTCAAAGATTTTGTGTTCACTTGATGAAAATAAGATGTTACAGCCTGTGTTTTCACTCCCTCTGCTCCCAAGGCTCCCTTTTCTCTTCAATCACCCTCAGGCTCGGAGCAAACAGGATTCATATTGATCTGTCTGAAAATTATTTTTAATGCCATTAATGTTGTAAGGCTGCTGTAATGGATGTCTTCCAAGCTTTCCACCCTGACTAGTTGTTCTGACTGAGCTGAAACACACTAAAGCCATCACTTGACTTGCTGCTGGCCAAGACCCAGCTCCCAGCACAGAAAAAAAAAAAAAAAATCAAAAAACCACATAAATTTGACAAACATGATGCAACGTCTCATGAAACAGAGACCTGATTTTGAAAAGAAGTTTTTAAATTAAGTCTTTATATGGATGTTATTTCCACCAACTTCTAGAAAGTCTGTACAAACAAGAACTGAGAAAAAGAGAGCACAGCAAACTTTGGCCAAGCCACGCCAAAAATGCTCTCCACTAACACAAAATCCAACTGCACAGACTTGGGGGATTTTTGGATTTTCTTTTAGCTCTCTACAAACTGTGCTAAGGCAGTGCTGTGCTAATATTTGAGTTCAATGGGGGAACTAATTAAAAACTATAATTAAACGGAATAAGCTGCTATTATTTATGAAGCAGTGAAAAGGGTGTTAAAAGAACAAACACAGACATGGAAAAAATAAGTTTGATATTGCTCTTTCTTTTCTGTTTTGACTGCCTTTGGTGCTGTTAGTAACACACAGATGGAAGGGGAAGCAGTTTTGCAGGTAATAAGCATTGCTCAGTCCGCAGTTTATCCTCATCCCTTGACAGACTGCAAGAGCACACAGAGCAACCCAAAATTAACTCATGGAATATTTCATGAATGAAAAAGGAGCCGACGGATCGATTCTCTCAAACGCTTTTTGTGTCTCGCTGAAGTCTTCTCATTTGGTCTAAGCTGAAATTTTCCAAAATACTTTCTTCTCTCCTAAAAAATTCTTCCTAAATGAATCCATCAGGATTCATGAGGATGCAGAAAGATATTCATAGGATAGCAGGCAGCAGGGACCTATCTCAAGCCCCTGAGCACGACTCCACAAGCTCCTTCCCACAACTTAAATTCCAAACAACTCTGTCACTTCCTCATCCTCTGTTCCACTCTCCTGTGCTGTCTCACCCAGCTTTATTTCTAACCCAGTTTGTTTTCACAAGGAGATTAAAAAAAAACAAACCCATAAGCAATGAGGACTGTGAAACCGCCGGCCTATGGCAAAGGCCATAAAATAAAATAAAATAAAATAAAATAAAATAAAATAAAATAAAATAAAATAAAATAAAATAAAATAAAATAAAATAAAATAAAATAAAATAAAATAAAATAAAATAAAATAAAATAAAATAAAATAAAATAAAATAAAATAAAATAAAATAAAATAAAATAAAATAAAATAAAATAAAATAAAATAAAATAAAATAAAATAAAATAAAATAAAATAAAATAAAATAAAATAAAATAAAATAAAATAAAATAAAATAAAATAAAATAAAATAAAATAAAATAAAATAAAATAAAATAATTAAGGGAAATTCTTTCATTTTAATTAGCTCCCCCTTCTGCAATCATTCCCTTCATGAAAAGTTCAGTTACCAAGACCCAGTGCTGCTAGATTCACTGCACTAGATTATAGTTAGCTGGGCTGTTACACAGAACTGAGAACTGACAGTGAAATCTCTGGTACAGCTTGCCAGATATGAAACTAATAGGGCTGAATTATCCCCCAAGTCCTCTCTGGAGCTGCCTGAAAGGATGAGATTTCCAGCCCGAAAGGATAAGTTTGTCTCATCATGTAAGTGCTTTAGATCTTCAGAGAAGGCTGCAGGGGTTACACAGTCAACCAGAGTGAATGTGACTCAATGTCACGCTGCTGCTAAACAAAAAACAAACAAACAAACAAACCAACCCCAAACACCAGGCCAGGATGTGTAAACAAGAAAAGATTCCTTCTGCTCCACACAGCAGGGGTGAAAGCTTGGCCGAAATTCTGTGAATGAAAGGATGGACTGGGGATGATCCAAGAGAGATCAACAGGGATCTCCTGAAGTGTCCAGGAATTACCGGAGAGGAAAAGCTGCGGTGAGACAGAGAAGGCAAATCAAGACGAGGCTCTAGACTGCTGCAGAGAGGTGGAGAACAATTCATTTTCCTGCTTTCGCTTTGGATATGGCAGGAAATCATGGCTTTACACTGGAATAAAGAAGGTTCAGGATGGACATTAAGGAAACCTCTCCTTGGGATGCCAGTACTGGTGAGAGACAGAACACATTGGCTGAGAGGGTACAGAGATCAAACCCCTAGAGGTTAAACTCTCCTGTGGGGTAGGGTGACTAAATGGCCCACCAGGGTATCTTCCAGCCCTAACTTTTATATTCCTGAGCCTCTAATAGATGTCCATGGCCTCAAGATCCAGCCAGATTTGTCTCATTCTGTCCAAACCCAGCTGTCTGCTGGGTTTGGACAGAATGACTCCAGGGGACAGACAATCCTTCTCTATTCACGAGCGAAAAGCCTTTCAGAATGTTTCTGACACCCATGCAGATCGAGGCAAGAAATCTATTAGTCATTTGGGATTTCAAGGAATGCCTCCATGTGTCATCATTTGAAAAAAAAAAAAGAGCCCAGCATCTCTCTTGGGGGAAGCAGAATTCAGGCTTCTCCCCAGGGCTGAGCAGTTTGGAAATGTCACTGGGGCAGAGTAAGTTTTTCTGTTCTTGTGCTGCATTTTCAGGGTTTTCAAGGCTTACACTGCAGAGCCCAAGTTAAGAGGAGGGATTTTCCCCTCCCTGAAAGGAGACTCAAGCACCACCAACTCTGACTGATTCTCATCTAGGCTGGTGATGTTTATAACGGGGGATTCTCCTCCTCAGTGGATCAGGCTCTGAAGGGCGTTCAGGAACACGACCTTGTGAATGTTGAGTCTTCTTTTGATCTCTCTTGCCTCGGGCCCACAGAGCCCCTGCAGCAGAAATCTGTGAGATTTGCTGAGCATATTTGTAATTAATCCCAGACTTAGAGAAACGTGGGGATTAGTGGATTGCTGAACTCCTCCTGTCTCTGGAGCAACGCTGGAGTTTCCTTACAGGCAGCAGAGGAAGAGTCAGAATTTGGCTTAGGCCACTGAATCTACTGATTTCCATAGATCAGAGAAGTCTTCAAAGCAGCAATGCCACCAGCTTGAATAAATACAGTCTCCTTCATCCAAAGGTTGTAATAAGACTCCACAGACGGCAATGAATGAATTAAAATATAAATCACACCCCGTGGGCAAAAGAGAAACTGTCTCTGTTTCACGATGGGGAAAACTGAGAACTGCATAGGATGAAGGTGGTTGAAGGTTTGAGGTCTTCCAATTTGTAATACCCACTTTAGGACAACGACAGCCTGATTTTACTCCTTTTTTTCTTTTTCTTCCAGAGACACCAAGTGGTTTGTTGACTAATTGGAGTGATGATGCCTCTGGGGATAGGAGCTTGGCACAGTGACTTGACTGATTTAACCAGCTAACAAGCTAATAGCAATTTACACGAGACAAACCTCTGACAAGCATGAAAAGACCTTGTCTAAATGTTTAGAAATCTTTGATTAATTCCTGGTGGATGAAAACTGAGATGTCGCTGTCTCTGCCCCTCTTTGTTGCTTAGACTCCACCCCTTGCCCCTCATCTTTCTGCCATCTCTCTAACCTCTTCTCTCTTCTGTTGCTTTGATTCGCACTCCACTTTTCGTATACAAGGATTTCCAGAGGTTCAGCTGAAAGGGCAGACACCTGGGGCTCCATCTCCAAAACAAAACTGAGAGACAAGTTTGGAAATTGGACCTACCTGATGGGAAAAGCAGGAGACGGATGGTGGAATCCTGGGGGGGACACTTAAACTTCTTTATCCAGAAGGATGGGGTTTTTTTGGCTCACTTTTGCATACTAACACAAAGTGCCCTCGGAACACACCTATTATCTGGTGGCATTTGCCCCGTAACATCAAACTGATGGACCAGGACCTCAAAAATGCAACTGCAGCGCCAACGGGGACCAGAAGCACCAAAATTCTCTTTTAGCAGCCTTTTGTTGTGTCATGCTTGCAGGGAGGGTATGGTATATCACAGCACGATGAATTCATTGCATTGCAGCTGGCAGGAACTTCTGCAATGCTTTTCTGCACAACACAACCCTCCTGTTCTCTATAAAAATATATAAACCCTGTGTATGTCTGTACAAACCCTGACTTGGGGCAGTTGCCAGGGCCCCAGAGAAGCTGAGTTACACCCTGTGCACCAACCTCCTGCTCCTCCTACCTGCTGCCATCCTTTCTTTTCTCTCCGGAACCAAAATTCCCTCACAAAGTTGTGATTCAGTTCCAGTAAAACCTGACAGGATGAACTCTCCAGGACCGTGCCAGAATAATGCAGGAGGCCTCTGCTCTTTAAAACACGGAATAAAAGCCAATTATCTAAAAAGATGGTGCACCTAGCGAGTGCACACAAGCAGGGGTACATCCCTAGGTGTGTCTTGTGAGCACAGCACAGCTCACTGCTGCGGCACTCCTCCTTTAAAGGCAACCCAGAGAACTCCTGCTGTGGGTAGATGGATGGAAATGGAGATTTCCAGAGCAAATTCTGAACGGGTCATAAGTAAAAAGAGGGAATATTGACTTTCTATTGACAGTGAGCATTCCTCCCTCCTTCAAACTCACCACACTCCCCGGAAATGCCTTCATCCCAAGGAGGGAGAGCAGGGCTCTAAAAACCAGGAAGACTGGTGAGACCCCAGAAGGAAGGATGGGGTGTTGTTCCAGCCCCAGCTGTGCCCACAATACCCTCCCCTTCACCAGGACCCCTACTCTGCACTCTCCCAAGAGGAGCTTTACAACCCTCTAAAATAATTTTTATGGGTCTGCATTTTACCAGGCAGTAATTTCTGAGAGGAACACTGCAGCTTTAGCAGTTACTCTTAACTGTTTAAGAACGTGCTGGTGTTTAGGTAACAAAAGAACCCGAGAATAACAGGTACTGTTAATTTCTGGTTTTCACTCTCTGGAATTCAGGCCATTAAGGAGAAAGAAAAAAAAAAAAAAAGAAGTGCTGTCATGTATGCAAGCCTATGAGCATTCATTTATTTTTTAATAGATATATTTCTCTCTTAAATCCAGCCTTTGAGTTTTCCCACCTCTGAGGAAGACCTGAAAATGCACAGCATCATCTGCATTGCTCTGTAACCCAAAACCCCAAGTCTCCTTAGGAAACTTTCCTTCCAGAACAATTTAATAACAAGTTAATAATGATATTAACATCCCAGCAGTTTCCCTCCTCGTGAATTAGAAGTGTCAAAACTCTCTGTTTTGACTAATTCCTGCTGGATAAATAAGGTCTACCTCGATTAGAGAAATTCCCATGTTCTGCACTTTTTATTTGACTGGTGAGGCTTTCTTTACTTTGTACCCTGAGCTCTTCAGTGGCTTTGCCTCATTTAAAATCTGTATCTCTGCTCAGCATGCCTGCATTCCTGCGGAGAGTTGCTAAATCCCCTCTGTATACTCCCAATCTGCCTGCAAGGAACACACAGAGCACTCCCAGATCTTTAAATGGAGGCAACACAAAAATCTCCTCTCTTTTTTTAATGGAAAAGAATTCCTGTGCTGTTTTAAAAAAGAAGAAAACAAAAAAAAAAACCAACCAAGCCCCCTCTTTTTATTTTCCCTGGTTTTATCCCTTTTTTCCTGCTTTACTCAATTAGAGCTGATTAACTGCCATGACATATGAGTCATGCAGGATCTAGGACACAGGATGTGTTCAGAGTTGCTCCATCATGTTCTAATATCTACCACGTACACTTGTTTACTAGGTAAGAGGGTTGTGCATGGTATTTACATTGGGCTGTGTTAACTTGGGATGTTCAAACTGGAATGGAGAGAGAATGATAAACAAAAAACGATACAGGCAAATGAAGAGGGAGAAAGAAAAGATAAACCAAAGCACGAGGAGAAACAGATTTCCAGGGCATGGGAAGAAAGAATTCACATTGCTTTTTTGCTGTTGTTGTTGTTGTTGGGCCACTTGTAGGTCTTCTCTCAATTACATCAATTTAAGCTCAAGGTACCTTTCTTTTCATGATGAATGTTTTACCCTAAAAGCAGCCAACCTTTCCATCCATCCAATTTTCCTCACAAATACCTAACTCCCAAATGCCCCTTCAACTCCTTCAGTACATGAGGAAAACCATCCGTGCACCAAATAATGACTTCTGCTGCCTGTTCTGAAGTGTTGACATCTGCCTCTAATCACTTAAGGAAAGGAAAAGGACATCCTATATCCAAAAATCCATTTTTTTTTCCTCCTCTCCCTCTCTCACTACAGCATTTAGCTCTTAGTCAGCACATCAGACAGCTTTCAAAAGAGCACACAGAAAGAAGCCAAGCTGTCTCTAGGTGAAGCAGAAGATCACAGCACCATGTTGGGCCATGAACGGTGGTAAAAAATAATTTAGCTCGAGGATTCCCCTCCAAAGAGCGAGTATCCTTTTTTCTCATGGGTAGAAACAATTACCAAAACAAAAGATTATTTGGTTGTGGAGCCAAGGAATAACAAAGCTACACAGACAAGATGGAAGAAGGGAACAGAAGTAAGACGTGCTCGATATAAGCACGGGTATTTGAACTCAGGACGCTTAAGAAAGGCAAGGAGTATGCAAAATAATAATAATAATAATAATAATAAAATAATCTCTTTGGCCAGTTTCTCCCGGAGACAGCTGCAGGTGGTTTTGAAAGGCCCGAAGGCAGGGAGTGAGTCAAGGCAGCTTTGCAGGAGAGGGGACAATGGCATTCTGCAGGGCACACAGGACAGGTGCCTGTTTTAGGGAGGTGCTCTGCTGTCCCCAGGGATGCTCATGGTGGATACAAGACAACATGGAGCACTGCAGCAAGCACAGCCACAGAAATAGAGCTCAGCTTGGAAACCCTTTCACAAATTAATTGCTTGTTACCTCGGCTCTCCTTTGTTTTCCTTCCTCGCACTTGATGGCTTTTGTCTCTTGTCCTCCTACCTGTGACTTCTCCCATTTTCATCCCACTTTATCACCCCTATTTAGATACTTTATTTTTTTACCTCTGTCACACTCTGACAGGGTTCCCAAGCTCCTGATAAAACACTGCAAGCACCCAACAGCAACGATGTATTTAACCCCTATTTTTTTATTATTATTAAATGGAAGCTTACAAGAAAAATGTGTTCCTTGGGGGTCAGCAGAAGCTGACAATGAGGAAGGACAAGTCCAAACAAGACAGCACCAGCAGCTGATTCTTTCTGGGTGCTCTGGGCAATTCTGATCAATTCTGCAGGGATCACTCATGTCTGGTCCCTCTCCCAAGGCTTCATTTCTGTTTTTCCTCTTTTTTTCACCCTCAGCCACTCAGCAGTTTTCTTGTCAAGCAACCTCTGAACAAAAATTCCCAGCTGTTGGTCCAGACCTTTGGAGGCAAGAGCTGCTAAACTTCTAACCTGTCTTATGATCAAAACGCCTCCCTAGCAAATTCCAGAACACCCCAAAATCCCACAGCCACGTTCCCCATGCTTTTGTTGGCTCTGCAGAGGGCACAGCAGTGAATTAGAGCCAGTATTTTAAAAGCCACCCATCCAAATTCTGGGCTCACTGTCTGTATCAAAGCATCAACCAACGTTTCCCGAGCTAATTCAGCAGCTCTCACTGTGTTTGAGGGAAAAAGACAGAGGGTTGTCTTCTCCAACTAAGCAAGGAGTTTGGTGCTTGGTACACAAAAGTTTGCAATTAATTGTCTTTGTGGCAGAAATGCATCTCATTCTTTTCAATTCCCCTTCGTGTCTAATTGCCAGGAGCTGTCCAAAATTGGACCACTTGGTCTTCAAGGCCTGTTGTGCACCTGCCTGCCCAGCAGTTGCTTCCTGCTGGGCAAGACGGATCAATTCTGCAGGGATCCCTCATGCCTAGTCCCTCTCCCAAGGTTTTATTTCTGGTTTTCCTCTTTTTTTACCCTCGGCCACTCAGCAGTTTTCTTGTCAAGTAGCCTCAGAGCAAAAAA
The DNA here is from genome assembly GCF_029207755.1 of Chamaea fasciata. NCBI lineage: Eukaryota > Metazoa > Chordata > Aves > Passeriformes > Sylviidae > Chamaea > Chamaea fasciata. Next base: position 67,273,219 of record NW_027094090.1, on the reverse strand, counting down.
AAAATTCCCCTTCCAACAGCACAAACATCTCAGTGACGCGGCAGAAAAGCCAAAGCACAGAGTGATGAAGATGTCACTTCAATTCATTGCCCAACTGAAGTTATCAAGGCCCTAACACTGCACACAGTTCTCCGTGAAAACAGAACCTGAAGGGCACAGAACTCATACCTCAGCTCTGCAATGCTTGTTCAGAATTGTTACCACCCTATTACATCCCGAAGTGATCGTTAAAACAGCCCCTCTCCAACACCAAAATACAAAACAGCCTTATGAGAATTGTTTAAGTGCAAAGGAGGGAAGAAAAGCGACAGATCTGGGTTGTCCAGCAATCTGCTAAAGTAAAAAAGCTTTAAGCATACTGATTTACAACATTGGAAAAGAATTAATCTGACTCATACAATTACTAAAGGACATTTGTCTCCATAACCCAGTAGGCAACTTCATTTTTCATCCTGTTGGAACAGTATTTCCAACTTTTTTTTTTTTCTTTCCCCGGTTAACTAAAGAACCTTTTTAGTCTTGTTGCTTTTTAACTGTTACTCCACCAAAAGAAAAACAAACAAATAAACCCCAAAAAACCCCTAAAGGCAAGAAGAAGGAGAGAGGGGAAATCTGGGAATTTCTTCTGGGATGGTTTACCTGGGCCACTCAGCAGCACTGAATTAGGGCAACCTTTCCACACCTCCAATTTTCCTCATAAATACCTAACTCCCAAATGCCCCTACAACTCCTTCAGTATATGGGGAAAGCCACCTGTGCACCAAATGATGACTTCTGTTGCCTATTCTGAAGTGTTGACATCTGCCTCTAATCACTTAAGGAAAGGAAAAGGACATCCCATACCCCAAAAATTATTTATTTTTGTTTCTCCTCTTCCCTCTCCTCCGTTCTTTTCAATGAGAACAGCAGGAAATGGCAAAGTGCTGAGGAGCAGGTGAGTGTCTCCTCACATGTGCTCCTCTCCAGGCAAAACACACTGGCTGGCTTCAAGCTGCAGGTATTGGCAAGTTAATTATGGCCAGCAACTTAATTATTGCTGCTGCTCCTATTATTTTCCACTCATCATCTCTTCCTGTAACGATTCGGTGGCTTGCTTGGAGAAAGAAATGTGTCTTGTGTCTGTGGGTAATGATTTCACTGCTTTTCCTCCTCTGCCCGCCTCTCCATCGCTCTTTTATATTGAATAATCATTTATGTGCTGGTTTAATTAGCTAATTATGAACGTGTTTGGGTATTTTAAGGAGGAAGAATCATTGTTTGCTTGTTAGTAATTAAGTGGGTCCCATTTGATTTTGGTGTGGGGAAATTTACAAGTATTAGTTTTTTCCTGCGTGGCACCACCAAATATTAAAAACGTAATTATTTGCTTATATCTTGGTGCACTGAAAGGAGAAGTAAATTTCCATGACTGTAGGCTTTGGGCTTCTGGTGGATTATTATTATTATTAGCATAACTAATCTGGATTTACTTATTGGGATGCAGAAAGAGCAGTCAGGAAAGGAGACCAGTCGTGGATAGAAAAACCTGCTGGGTTTTGGAGGCCTTGCACAACACCCAAATCGCCTGTACTGCCACCAAACCCGGCACAAACGGCTTCCAATTCCCAAACTGGCAGGCAAAGGGGATCATCTCAGTGGGTCACCCAGATTTATACAATCCCAGGAAGGTTTTGGAATGCACAGACCATCAAGCAGGTCCAAAGAAACCCATGGAAGCCTGGTCATGGTGTACCTTGAATATTGCTAACAGTTTCCCAGGGTCAGGTCCTACCTGTGGCACTCATCCTTCCCTTCCAACGGGGGGGACAGCATGGAACGAGACGAATAATGAAGAAATAATACAATGTGAAGACTTTGGCCTCCTCATTTCACTCAGTCTGAGAAACATTCATTACTGAGCCATTCCAGCTTAACTGAGCATGGTTTTAAAGCCTCCACTCGGCAGTTTCAGGGGCAGCTGAGAAGACTTTTTAGCCTCTGGCAATGCAAAGTGAGGAGCAAAATGTGCAGTGCACTGTCTCAGGGCGAGGGAAACAACACGTTCCTGCCAGTCTGCTTTATGGGACAGCGTCTAGAAAGAAGAGATGCCTGTAGGATATCTACACTTCCCTCCCAAAGGCTGATGTTATTTAAAAAACAAAACAAACCAAAACAAAACCAGCACAGCTCCTACAGCTTTCAGCAGCGCTGCATCCAGCATGATTAATGGGATAAGAAGGATAAACAAACCAACCTGCCTCGTAACCTGTCCCTCGTTTTGCTCCTTTTCAAGCAAATTTTAGGGTAAATCATAAATCAGCTCTTCCGCACCCCGTTTTGCACTTTCTGGTATACTGCTGCTTGCTCTTTTCAAATTATTCTTTTTCCAAGAACTCTGAATCTGTTTCAAACCAGGACACCCCATAACGAATGGCACTTAAATACACAAATCCTGAATTTGCCTTAAAAGGGCCTACTCAGAACAGCAGAACTGGTGTTTATAGATGTTTTTTCTTTGATTTATAATTTCTGAGGCGTTACTACACGTTTTCAAACTACATAAAACTACGCAGGCTAGAATGTTAGCTGTTTCTAAAACTAAAAGCTGAAAGCAATGTAACTGCAGAGGACTGGGCTATCACAAAATAATCAACTACTGTGAAACTCAAGGTAAAAAGTCACAGGATTTAGCAAGACATGCAGATTAGACTAAGTGTGCAAAGCACTCCAGAATCCATCCACACCCGGTTCCTATTTACAAAGGTCCCCAAAAATGAAATTCTAATGTGAACTGAAGGTCATTGGGGATGGGTCCAGCTGGAGTCAAGGATCTGGGCTAAATAAAACCTGGAGCCATCAGCTCCATCCTGCCTTAACCTTGAGGCCACTGGCAGAGAATTCCGGGGAATTTCAAGTGCCCTGGTGTCATGTGAGAAGAAAGTTGCTCCCAGGTATTCACGTCCCTGCAATTCACAGTTCATTAATGACATATGTGCAGTGAAATTAGATGCATGAGCCTCAAGCCTCCATGCCCTCACACCATTTCCCCCACAAGGATGATTTTTATTTAAAACTAGAGTGGAGTTACAAATTGAGAGCAGAGCCCAGTCCTTCATTTCGCTGCTAATTAATATCTTGCCTATATGAACATTTTATTGCCGAAACACTTTAAAACTCCAGTTCGTATCATTTTCATAACCTGATTTTTAATTATCAATAATGGTTCTTCCCTCAGTCACGTGACCCATCTGAACTGAGTAATTAATATTTTTTTTCAAACACCTTGAGGTCATAGATCACCAAGATCCACAGCACTGTGACAAGTATGTGAAACACGAGGGTGCTGCCAATAATTTGGAGTTATGTTCGCTCCAGGGCTGGCCAGGCTGCAGAGCCACAGAGAGCTCCTGCAAGCTTACAGCTGGAGCAAAATCCTCCAAATTTTCAGATTCCTTGGACTCAAATAACGACACTTGCCTTGTGCAGAGCCCCTGATGCAGGCTCGTCGCATTTTAGGTCTGCAGTGTTTTAAAAAGATCACTTTTGGAGCCAGAGAAAATGTTGTAAACTCTCAGCAATGTAGGCATATGGATCAAGAGCCAAGAAGACTCTTATGTCTCATGGTGTAAATTTACAAAGCCCCACCTTCATTAGGAAAAATTTTTAGTGTGTCTAATCAATTTAGGCACAGTGTCCCTCACCTTTCAGCCCAGGTGTTACAGTCATTGTGACCCAAGATCTGCAGACTTCACTTAAATTTCATTTTTTGCAGATAATAACTGGCTGCCAAAGATAGAAAAAAAAAAAAAAAAGCCACAACACCCCAGTAACAATTGTTTTCCAGCCCCAAAACCACAACAGAATGTGCTGCCGAGCACAGAGGCCCCACAAATGCTATATATAAAACTTAGATTTCTGTTCCTATTGTTGACAATGAGCAGGGGAGAACGAGGCAGAGCAAGGGGAGGTAAAACGCCTTCAGAGATGATCAGAGAAACAAAGAAAAGGTTCACTCCCTTTTTTCGCCCCTGCCCTTGAAGAAACCCCCTTTTTCTCCTTTGATGGTTAATACCACACAGTGACACATAGTTCTTTTGTTATGGCAGAAGCAAAGCTACCAATAGGCCAGACAGGAAAACCAGAATAATTGTGACAGTGGCAGCTGAAAGAGACAGGGCTGGGCTCCACAGCATAACCTCCCCTGCAAAACTTTTATTATGCTCACTTTATACAGAGGGACCTTCCACTATTTGATTTCCAAGCCTTTTCTCCAAGAAGAACTGCGAATTCTTCACAATTAGAACGTTTCCTAATACTTCAGCCACCATTTTATTTGTTAAAAAATTACTAGTTTTCACTCTATCTCCTTTCTCCAAATCAGCTTCCCAACCCAAGGAGTTCTCTTTCGAGTCTTTTGGGAACATGCTGAAAAGTGATTTCTGCACTAAGAAATCAACCCTGTTTTATTCAGGGCTTAGGAAAAAAAGCCTACTAAAATAGCATCAGAGAAGTTCTGAACCAGAGTGGCAAAGGGAGTTACAGATTCATCCCCAGAGTATGCAAAACAGAAATGAGATTGAGAAGCGAGCCAGGCTCCGATAAAGTCACCTTGTTCCAGATTACACAATTCCACATTCCCAGGGGAGATCTCCGTGCTGCAGATTCCATCTCCGCTCCAGGTTTATCAGCTGGTGGAAGGAGGAATTCAGCACCAGGACAAGCCAGACCAAAACAAACACCAGTGGCTTTGCTGGGGCTGCAGCTGGAGGAAGCTGAGCACCCTCCAGCCCCGGGGCTGCAATCAGGACAGGATGGAGGAGCCAGCACACAAAGCTCAATCACTGCGCTCTGAATCACTGTTGAAACCCTGGAAACTTACAATTTCAGGTTTTAGTGCACAGTAATACATATGGGGAAGATGGAGGATTTGGGGAGTTGTCTCAGTCCTTCTTCTTCTTGGTTGTGGGTGGTTTTTTCTTATTGGGGAAAAAGGTCCACACTGTTGGCCTTGGGTGGTCACTATTGGGTCAGAAACGTAAATAATATAGGTGTCATCTCATTACTGGGTAATTTGGCTTAAAAGACCTTGGAAAGAGTTAGAGGTACTTCATTTTCTACCTTGCTAGTTAAAGCTCACAACTCGTGAGGTCTAGATAAAAATTAATAAACACTGAGCCCATACACAAAACTGTGACTCCCGTGCATTAATCCCGGCTCTAACATGAAGAAGAGAAGACAAAAACCCCACATTGCACCACGCCTCAGCCTTCTGGTCCCCCATTATCCCTGCTTTCCTCCCCAGGAAAGGACTGCACGCCTTCAGGCACAGCTTTTGGAACCAGCCAGGAAACACATTTAGACCCAAACGGAGCAGAGCACACGGACCTCGCTGTTTGCTCATAGCTGGAGTGAACACAAGGATGGATGTGCATTAAGCAATGCCCTGAGGGCTGGAATTCTGCCCAGCGCACTTCCCTTCTCCCTGCCATTCCCAAGAGAACAACGGGGTCGAGGCTTGTTGTGCAGTCTTGGAGAAATGGTTACCCCAGAAAATATTTCTCTCCACTAATGCGTGCTTAGGACTTGTTGTTTCGGGTTATTCTAAGTGGAAAACACATGAAGCTGCAGATGAAGCCTGTTATAGTCACAAATTGTGTTAACATACGATTTTTCTTCATGTACACATGAAAACAGCAGCTTGCAGCTAAGTGCATTGACCTTTTTCCTTCTCAAGGCCGCCCTTCAAAGACTGCAGAAATGGATCTGGAGAAGACAAGTGAAATTCTCTGAGGTGGGCAGCAGGACCATTTCAACATTTTAATCAGTCTCAGGTACATGCACCTCACAGGTTGTACAAAAAGGACCATCAGACCATAGAAGATGCAGCTGACAGTCATAAATTTACAGTAAATCCAATTTAATTTGGGACCTTAAGATTCTGGAGTTGGAGGAAGTCGTACAACCAGCCACTGTGATTTGGAAACTGCTGCTCCTGGACTGGAAGGAGATTAAAAAGGGGTCAAGCTCAGCTATTTGGTTTGCCTTTAGCCTCTCCAAGACGGACTGCTCAGGACACTCAGTCTTCAAGCAGACATCCACATTAACTGTCTCCCCAGCTTCAGGAGGTGCTTTGGTGGCCCCCACTGGCAAAAAATTGTGTGTTAGGGGCTCTGGAGCCTCTGGGGCTCTCACCGCTGATGAGCTCCCTCGCTAAGGTGACCTGGCTACAAGTACCTGTCCTAAAACCCCAAATATCCCAAACTCGCAGCAACATTTCTCAATAGGCAGCTGAAAGGCAGAAGGATTACTTCCAATCCCCCATCTTGTCATCACAGCTCCTGATGACATGAAGTGACCCACATGGAGAGAGGCACGCTCCTCTTCAACCTCCACCTACATCAGCAGGAGGAAGGACAAAGTAATGAGTGCAAGGACGGCAAAATGCAATGTGCAAAGTCTCTAACTTTAGACCGAAAAGGCCTGGAGGGAGGGAGCTCAGGCGATCTAAACAAAGCAGAGACAATCAGGACTTTCCTCTGGCTCGTTGCTGATGGAAGGAGTGCCAGCAATTTAACGCTGGCCAAGCTCCAAGGCGGGGAGCAGCCCCCACCAGCTGCCCTGGCAGCACAACGCTGGCACCCTGCTCTCCTTTTGCTGTCCCCAAGGTGGCTGGGTGAAGGCAGCCAACCTTGTTAACAGAGGGAACCTTCTCAGCACTGCTCAAACAAATCCAGGATGTTTATTTCACCAGCCAAGACGTCCAACCCCCACCTGCCCGACCCAGAGCTGGTGTGTGACCTTCTCCTTCGTGATCCACCTGAGACAGCCTGGCTGTGTGTGACTTTGGAAGGCTCCAGATCAGCCCGGAGGCAGTGCAGTCCCAGCAGCTGCTCCATCAGAGTCAGGAGCACTTTGGAAAGCATCAGTTATCCCAAATCTTCCCCAAATCCTGACTGACACGATGGTACAGGGGCACAGGGACCCTGGGAGGCAGCACAGAAACAAAACCAAGACAGTTTTTGCTTTGAGATCATCCTGTTGATCTGCTTCTTCTCTGCTCCCTCTGTCCTTCACTCACTACACCCTCACCACAATATCCTTCCCTGTGGCTCCAGCCAGCTGGAAGAGCCACCCAGGATCCCCTTTTTCATGGATTCCATGCAAGCCACAGCTCAGTGAAATAAATGTGGAAAGTTGGGGAGAGTGGGAAAAGGGTGTGCAATCCAACAACTGAGAAAATCCACTTGTCAGTGCACAAACAGCAGCGAGGACAATTCCTTTCTATCCTGGAGCTGAAGCAAATGGGGCAGCTGTCAGCCAAGTGAAACCCAGGGAAGCAGGGGCTCTTTCCATAGTGGGAATTCAGCAGGGGTTAAAAGTTCAGCAGGAGAGAACACTAATATGCACTAGATAAATCTCTCAGGATTGCAGTAATAGGAACAACGATATAAAATTAGAGATACCAGCAGGTGAAAAATTTACTCAGAAAGCCACAGGCCAGCAAAAACTAAGACAAAGGTATTCTGGTTCCTGGCTGAGGAGAAATAACTGGGTCAGAGCCACCTAAAGATAATCTTTATGTGGCTCTCTTATCTACGTTCACTTGTGAAAGGATTTGTGCTGTACTTGTAGTAATGGAAGACAAAGATATGCTAAGGAAAAGTTCTCTTTGCCCCAAAATTTATCATCCTGATTTAATACTTTGTTTTGCTTATCTAATTTATATTTACAAGCCTTCCTTGGTCAATAAGGTGCTGATATTTATCCTAAACAGAGATTTAAAGAACTATTATCAAAAGAAAGCTTCACTCACAGTTCTGTGATTATATTTGATGAAGAAAATTAAGGATTACAAAGTAAAAAAAAAAAAAAAATCTTACATTTCCCATTTGCAGGAGACAGACCTTGCAAAAACCCCTGTCCCACTTGGGGAAAATAGAATAAAACATTAAATGTATCTTTTAAATATCAAAAGCCATCACTCTATTTCCCAAAGAAGAAAACGTAAGGCTGGCAGCACACAGACCGACAAACTCCTTTACGCATCAAGAGAACTGCAGTGATTCCCAGCAAAAGCAGAGGATGTAAAGGGTGTGGAGATCCTTTGCAGCTCCCTGTGCACGTCTTCAAAGGCCAAAGAGATGCTGAGCTCTCTCACCAGAGAGTGTATTCTGTTCTGGAGGGAGGTCAACTGCTTAATGCGAGCTAATTAAGACACAACACCCTTTCTTCATTCTGTTATATACATTACTCTCCTTTCACTCGTGACCACGGCCCTGTAGCAAATAGAAGAGCAGCTCATGCACGTGACTAGTATTAAATGTGTTTAATGTACTCTAAGTACCCATAACGAAATTTAGTGTCCAAGGGAAGAGACTGCACTTTGTGGCCAGGCAATTCTCTGCAGACCACGTAAAACACAAAGCCAGGGTTTGCAGACCACAGTCAGTCAGCTCTAACCTCCAGAACGACGGAACAAATTTTTCAGCTGCACCGGTTTCTAAAGAACAGAGACTGCCAGAAAAACCTGAGTATCTTTTACAGAACTGCAAAATTTGTGGCTGTAGGGGATAAAGTATCCCATGATGTATCCGAAGCACAAGCATTTGACAAAGCATCTCAGGAAACATTACTCACAGAATTAATTTGCTTGGATCTCGACAGGAACAAAATCAAGCCAAGCCAAAGCAGGCTGAGTGACAGTAAACAAAATCTGGGCTTTGGCTCTACACCAAGTTTGCACACTTAGCTTACTGGAATATTATATGAAAGTGTGTTGGTCCACTTTTTACCTAACATCTTCATCACTGCTCCGGGAAAAGTGAAGGGTTTATTAACAAAGAACGGCATGGTTATAAACGAAAAAAAACCCAACCAAGAATGGTTAGAAAAGTTCAATCAGAAATCAAAGTAAGGAGAAAATAGATTTAAAGGCTGAAATGACAGCCGGAAACCCCAGGCACATGAGGACAGAAAGTCTGACTGTGCTCACACAGCAAGTGGCAGGGTTCAGACAGGCCTCCCCACTAAATTCAACCAGATTTGCTCCACGTGCACAATTTATTTGCACAGGTACATCAGGAACTTTTGCAAGCCATGGGTGCTGGCTGCCCACAAACAGAGACAAAAAATTGTGGTTTACAAGGTACTCTATTTAGATGGGAAATCCTGCAATAAACAGAATATCTGGGGATTCCCACATTGATCCAGGGACCTTTCGATCTCCCCACAGCCCCGTGAATTAAAAGGGTTTTGAAAGACTCTGCCCCTGCTTCCATAACACACGGGGATATTTCATTCACTTTGAGACATCTCATTAACTTAAAACAAAAATGGAGCTGAAGCAGTAGCAGAGGAGAAACAAGAACATCCGGGGGCTGATTTAAAAGAAGATGTTAAGAAAATGAGATACGCAGACCTTGGCCGGAAGACAACGAAGAAAAAGAATACGACCAGAAATGACAAACTCTCGAAGGCTATAAACACCAAGAAAGGAGAGGAATTTTGGGTTGTGCAACAAGTAGTAAATCTATGAGTAATGACATTAAATTATGAAAAGATAAACTTTCATTGAAACATCAATTTGTCTTCACAAGTAGTTCCAGTATGATATCAAGCAGCCCTTCCAACAGCAAGTTCAAAAGATCCATTGCTAAGGGTATTTAGAAAGATTTGGGACAAATAATTGAAAGTGCTCTGCGAGGAAAATATTCCATATTAGGAGCCAGAGAAGTTTCATGATTTAGTAAGTTTTTTCCTCACTCTGACTTCTCTGAATATCTATTTTGAAACGAGCCATTAGCATAAGATTTTCTAGCTCACAAAGACAGCAAAAGCTCATCTGTCTTCTCTTGCTCAAGAGGTCCCACAAATTACACGAGTATTACACATCACTTATTGAACACTGTTTGACATCACTGCAGCTGAACTCGGTTTAAAAGGAAGGACTAAGGGAAAGATAAATATGCAGACCTTGGCAGAGAGACAAAGAAGGAGAACTCAGCAGATCTCTTTCTTTTGTACCTGAAGGATATAAACCACAAGGAAACAGGCACAGAAACACACTCAAGAAATGGTAGTTTAAATAACTTGCTCAGAGCCTAGAACTGGTGAAGCCAAGAGTTGATTCCAGGGGTATCCTGAAGGTGGGCACTCTGGATTCCCTGCTAAAACCGTGGGGCATGTACCTGCTTATGCCATGACTAAAAGCTCGTTCCCTCTAAAAAAAAAAAATGTAAATCCAAGCTCATCTAAGAGGCACCAAGAAGCCTGCCAGCAATCACAGAAAAAAGGTGTTCAGGCTCAAACCAGTCACGTGGTGGAATGGACACCTTTAGGTGTATTAAAGGAATGTGGCAACAAAAGCACAAACGTTTTCATATTAAAGCTACTAACAGCACTTTCCACAGATCACAGAATACTCTGAGTTGGAAGGGACCCACAAGGATCTTTCAAAGGAATGGGACTGACAGGCTGAAGGGTCAAAAGTAAAAGAATTGCACCTGTTACACATGGCCAAGTGTGAATCCACAAATCATGTTCTCATTCAGGCACTGAAATATTTGGGTGATTTTTATAGCCACTGGGGTACTGAATAGACACCTTTCTGACCTTAAATGAGGTAATTACTTTGTAGTTCTGAAAACAGACTCAATGCAACTAAAAAGCCCTTCCCAAACTTGAGTCTCATAGAGAAGAAACAGCAATGTTTGTTTGTTTATGCAGCTGAAAACTCTCCACGTCCCTTTCTCCTAAAGATTGTCGTGTCAGTGTTGGCAATGGCTGCAGATAATCCAGGCAGCTAGGCTTGGAAATCTTCTTTAAAAGCCTAATGATTAATCAAGTCTGGCTTTGCAGCATTAGGCCTGTCAGGGGTCACAGACAGCCTGACGAGCAGAGTCCAATCCCTCAGAAATTAATCCAAGTCCTTTCTAAAGGGATGAAGCAGTTGCATCACCAGTGGAAAAGGAAAGCTGCAAGTCCCTGCTCACTGGTGGAACTGCAGGGCAGCAGCTGGGTCCCGCTGCATCGCTCTGCAGTTGCCTGCAGCTCTCATGCAGTGGCTTAAACCTCTGCTGAAGGTTTGGCTGTTCCCAGCTTAAGGCAGAGAGGATTTACCACAGGATCCTAAGAAAACAGGGGGCAGGGCAGGCAGGATCCAACTGCAATCTCATTTAGGGAATAAAAGTTAGTGGCTGCACCTCTACCAGCAAAGGCATGCTGGGGTTCATGCTGCAGTGGATGCCCAGGGTTTGTGACTCTCTGGAAGGAAATTGTTATAAATGCAGATTATAAAGTTGGCTTTTCGCAAAGATTAAGATGAATGTTGCGTGTATAAAATAACTTCGCTTTTATTTCTGCCATTAACAAAAACTTATAGCAGTAATAACAGCTGATATAGTTATGAATAAACTGTCTGTCTGGTCAGGATAACATCCAGGGAACACGGACCCTGCTATTGATATACCAACTATCAGCATCTGCCATGTGAAAAGGGCGTGGACCAAGGCCCGGACTGAAGGTGATAATAAAACCACAATCAAGAAACACACATGCTCTAAAAAGGCAGGCCCGAGGAGTGGCCATGCTAAACAGTTCTTGGAAAAAAATATGAATATTCATAACGGTCTATGAATATGCAACAGGCTAATGTAATAAGAAAAGTATTTAAAAGGCACCTCCAAAGATGAAAGATGTGCTCTTGGCTGAATGCCAAGCACCCAGCCATTTTAACCCTTTACTTCATTTCTGTCTCCTATTGTCTTTTTTTAATTAAACTTTTTAAATTTCACCAGGAAAGTGAACCTTTTTCACAGAAGTGACTGGGCAGGGCTGTGGCCCTGACTGCATTCCCCAGCCACTCCTGGGTCCCAGCTGCCTTTTCCTTCTCTCCTCCCCACCAATGCAACACACAGCACTGCACGGCTCCAAGCAAAAAAAAAAAGCCAAGCATCACTAAGCACAACAGCCTTTTTAATGAAAAAAGCTGCAAAAGGCTCGAGCCTCGGCCAAAACATGAATCACCAGAAAACTACACTCGCAGAGATCCCCATAAAAGGAAACGTAAATAATCATCGCAAGCCCCCTGCACATTCAGACACCCTTGTGCATGCCAGCTCTACCGGGTTCAGTGCGTGTGTGGGTATTGCTGTGCCCGTGCCTGGAAAGCAGCAAGGGGAAAAAAAAAAAAAAAAATCAGAGAAGAACGCAAGAATAATTTTGGGCAGGAGGGCTGGAGCAGGAAAATCTGTAACGTTCACACAATATTCAAACGGGGTCTGTGGGTCTCAAAGAAAAGTAAAGCTCATGGCCCTCCCAGGCTTGTTTGTGAGTGCACTGTGCTGCTAAAAGCAATGTTTTGAGCTGTCCAGAGATGAGGGAGGTGACAGCTCTGCGCTCACACACACACCCCCTGAACACAGGCCAAATCCTGACCACTTTCTTCAGGAAAAGATCCCTAAATAAGGAGATGCGAGGCTTTCCCTTCAGGGCTCAGGCCGTGGGTGGCTGTGCAGGAATCACACACAGCCACTCTTCTCGGTTCAGCTTTTTAACCCATTCCCTGGTGTCGTGGATTCAGAACTGCTTTGCCCTTTTGGTGCCCAGGGTGGTGGAGACGAGGCAGGGAAGTGAGGGGAAGGGCTCAGAAGAAGGGTTGGGCTCCTGGCTGCCCTGAGCTCTCATGGTGGGGCTGACACTGGTCACAGCCACCAGGATGGATCAGAGCGCCTTGGCTGGTGAGGTCCCCAGAGCATCCAGCCTAAATTCGCTCCCAGCAAAAGGCAGAGCTCCAGAGATGCAGCTGATTCGATCCAAACAGCCATTATTGGAGGATGATTTCATTAATGAGTTATCCCAACTGCAGCTTAGCCAGTGGGCACGTGGGGAGGCCGAGTCATCTGGCTAAAACTGATTTTCTTTTGTTCTGTAATTTGGCTCTTGGGGAGGCGTCAGCCAACAGCTCCTAGCCGCACACATGCACACAGAGCTCACCACACAGGCTGATTTCAGCTCACTAAGTGAAGGCACCTCCCATGCCCCAAAAATGCCTTTTGGATGGAGAACAACCATATTAACGGGGTTGGAGAAGGAAGGGGGAAGGCGTGAAGAGGAGGTGACATTGATAGGAAGTGAAAAGAAGAGAAATTCACAAAAAGAATGAAGGAAAAAAAAGGAGGGAAATAAAGAATTCAAAGCATACAGTCAAATGCAGATGTGCTGAAAACTGACGAACAAAGCACGTGTTTTAAGGACAAGTTTCAGTTTTCTGAACAGACACATTTTGAAAAACTTGAAAAATTTTCTGAAGCAGCCATGCTGGGCTGGCAGGTCTGCCAAGGACCCTAATGAAGAGCCAAGCTCTCCTGGAGGCCAGGCAGGATGCTCTGGGCACCTAAAAGGGCACATTCCTAAGCTTAAGCAGCTGAATTGCACTCCAAATGTGGAAGACTCCAAAGGCAGAGCCAGACACCCAATGGGAAGAGAACCAGGATCATGAGGAACAGTGGCAGAGTCAAATTTTCTCATTCTCCAGCAATCTCATCAGATCAAATGAAACTTAAAAAAAAAAAATCCCTGAACTGTTTGAAAATTTGTAGCCACCACTGTACAAAGCAGAGCAACTGATCAGAGGTACCAAAACCAAGAAGAGACGTATTTGGATCAGGCCCTTCCTGAACTTCAACTCTTTAATATCCATGACACCCTGCACGAAGTAGCTCCACAGACGTCCCCCAGGACTTGTTAAAAGCCAGGTTCTTGTGGCTGCTTCGAGCCTGCCCTGTCACTTGCTCGTTTCACGTAACCCTGTCAGGATTCCTGCACAGGAGAAGAGACAGGTGCCCGTTTCCCTGGCTTCCCACCTTGTGACAGTCGTGAAAACAAAGCCCAACCATTCCATGCAGAAGCAGCTCTGGTGTTTATCCCACTTGTGCTTCCCCGAACGAGCAAGCTGGCTTTGATTTTTCTCCTGTGCAGTTGTCCCTGTACACTGACAGAGGGTAGTCAGATAATCACACTTGATGAAGCAAGCTGGGGGAAGGCAATCTGAATGTAATTTCTTACATCTTCCCCCTCCCTCGGTGGGCTGATCCCGCCTTGTGAACTGCAAACCTCATTGAGCAGCTTCACGCAGACTTTCATGCCCTTCACTAATGCAGCCCAGTTGAAAATGGCTTTTTCAGGCTAGCTGTGATGAAATACACTGTCTGTGGCACGTGGACCCCCCTGTCGCCAGCAGCTATCCCGAGGATTGGGGAACAGCTGCTCCCAACACTGCCAGGAGCAGGAGATCTTCCTCAGCCCCAGAATTCCTACCTGCCTCTCCCCTGCTGGGGGAGAAAGGGCCTTCTACATGCCTCGGGTGGGAAGGGGAAAATGTGATTTATCGTGGAGTGAGCTTGCCCTCCACACTCCTTGATTCATGTGCTGTCTGCACATTCCTGGAGGAAATACAGAGGGCAACCTTCATATCCATCAGCACATGGACACACGCATATTCCCAGCTCCCTGAGCTGGTGTGGATTGCACTTTGGGGTGAAGCACACCAGGCTTTTCGGTCTTTTCTGCACCTCCCTTCTCAGAGAACCACAGAGAAGGAACAAAGAACCTCCTGTGGAAACGCAAGGTGGGATACGCCAACATGAAGCGGGAAGAACTGATAGATCCAGCAAGGAGGGGAAAAAAAAAAATAATGGAGAAATGAAGAAAAGAAGATAAGTGGAGAGAGCTGAGGGGATGGCTGCTCCTGTGATGCAGCACAGTGAGCATTTTTAATTGGGTCAGCTCTACGAGAAGGCAAATGACAGTCTGTTTTTACTGTGTATTTTTGAACTTACGTAACCTTAGCACGCTCCATTATTGCAATACATTTTATTGCTAATCATTTCCATCTGCAAAACCATCCCTTTGTGAAGCAAACCGTATGCAGCACAGCAGAGCCCAAGTTACAGTTGCTGATTTTGTAACTGAATCTGGATTTTGGGGGGACTGGGAAAGCTGATTTGCTGGGGTTTTTGCACTACTAGGTAAAGAAATCCACAGTTTTAAAGCATCCTTCAGGAATTCCATGCCTATATTCAAAGTCTGAAAAATTACAGTAGGAAATAGTTTTTAACGCTGTCAAACCAGGGCTAGGTGTGAAGGTGCCATGACATAAATAGCCTAAGAATCATAAAATAAGACAAAAACATATTGCCATGCATGCACAAACACATATGTGCAGAAAGGACAAACCCCCTTAAAAGACACTGATGTATCTTTAGCCAGCTACTACTACTAGAACAAAACAACAATACAAACATGAAATCCTCTGTGGGAGAGCTTTTTAAATCATTGCATATGCATGTAACTGCTTAAAAAAAAATAAAAATCCACGTGGGCACAAAGTTTAGATTTTGACTTGGCACAGAAGCCAAGAAACATGGCTGTGGAAAGATGTGGCTTATTGGCTTTTCGTAAAGCTGCTGACTTTGAGTAAATCAATACAAAAAACCTGAGGCATTTGTTGAAGATATGAGTGATGAAGAAAAGCACCTAAAGATACACTTTTACTACAGCTACTCACGTTTGAAGCTCTTTTGTTCGGGCTAAAATAGCAAGCTCAGTTCCACAGACTTTATTTTTAGAGACCTGTACACTCCATCTGGACTTGTGGCTGCTCACTCAAATTATTCCTCCTTTGGAATAGCTGTGACAGGAGGAAAAAATGAATCTACCACACGTGGCACGGGTTCAAACATCAAGTTACAGGCACAAGAAGAGTGAGGATGGAAAGGATTCTCCCCATTCTGAGCTGTTCGTCACACAGCTCTTGGACAATGTTTATTCCTCTCTATGGCACCAGCCTGACTTACATGAACCATGAAAGTTATTTTGGTGGGAAACCATATCAGAGCGCTCCCTGGATAGGTGGATCAGCCTGAATAGCACCTCTTTCTTTTCCTGATGGCGATAAACTCCTAGATTCTCTCTTGAAGAGTGCCAATGCACAGAGCCAAGCTTCTCTAGGGGTACAGAGAACAACACAAACACACACGACGTGTTTTCCACCCAGTCACCTGCAGGATCTACGAAATCTCACAGCAGCTTCTGCAGCACAACTGTCAAAAGCACAGCTCAGCTGCGTTTGAAGGCAGCTGGTTACCACCCAAAGTACAGATTCCCTCCTTTTGTAATGGTATAAAAAGAAGCCAGGGGATGGCTGCAGACATTAACAGGCTCTGCAAATGAGAAAAGCATCTCCTTGTGTGGGGATGTGCTGTTTGTGTGTGTGGTGATGCCCTGGGAAGGCTGAGCTGGAACAGAGACCGGACAGAGCCAGAGAATAAAGCAGGGATTTATTGAAAGGCCTCCAGGATCCACCTTGGGCAGGACAAGAGCCTGGCCAGGGCTACGCCCAAGGTGGACCCAAAATGGACAAACAGTCACGAGGTCTCACACTTTTACAGGTTTTGGTCCGTTTGCATCTTGGGGTTTAATTGTCCAATTCCAGCTCCAGACTGTGAGGTCCCATCCTGCTTGTCCAATTCCAGCCCACCCTTGTTTGTGCTTTTGGGCTGAGAGTTGTCCTTGGTGTGCAGCAGGAGAAGGATTTGTTTTGTGTCCCTGCTGTGTGCAAAGCTGAGTGACACTGACTGTGAGCTCAGGGCTGCACCCCCGGGCAGCACAGAACCTGAAATACATGAAAGCTCAAACTCAAGGCATCAGTGGCAGGGAGACAAGCAGCTCCTTGGGCAGGCAGGGAGCATTCAACCTGCAGCTGTCCTAAAACTGAGCCTCAGGGCTGGAGCCTTTGCTGCTCAGACTGCTCCCAGCCATGGGAGGAAATCTGCCTAATTAAGGACCAAAACAGACCAAGCCTGTTCTAGTCCACCAAACAGAGCAGGTAGAAAACAGAAAAGGAAATATCCCAGGCCTGATTACAATGTCCCCAAGCACCTAGAAATGTCATTTGTTGTGAACAAAGCTGTGGGTCATCATGTCTTCAGCAACAGCAGCCGTACCTCAGGCTAGCTGGACTAGCAAACTGCTGTGAAAAGCAGCTGCCTGAAAGTCAAATGCACTAAAAATAATATCGAAAAATACCAGACGAGTCTGAATTAAATATTTCAGTTAAAATACAAGGGAGGAGGACAGTTATTTGCATTCCTCTGTACTGTAAGCACCAGCAATAAAACTGTGAATCAAAGTGTAGTTGTGCCTCAGAACAACGCATCAGCTTGAACCAAGGGCAGCCCCAGCTCGGCTCCCAGATGACATTTACAGAAAAGCCTCACGCATTTCTCCACTTCCAAATTAGAAGATCTTGAGTAGGGACAGTACAGAACCCACACAGTGCAACATTGAATCATTTTTAGATGTAGATTCTACCCAGAGTAAGTCTTTTAAAGCCAGCCAGTGGTGGGGAAAATGAGGTTCATGGGATTATCAGTTACTAATGGAAGGTAAGAGTAAGAAGTGGATTTGGCTCTTGAATCTGCTCTCATCAAGCAGCCAAGGCAAAGTTTCTGCTTTGTCTGCTGCAGGACTTGCTTCTCCTCAGAAGCCGGGGAGATGCAGAGCCCACTGCTCTGGCTGACACCTGAGGATAATTAACACCAAGGATAACTGAGAAAGATTTTCAAAGCAACCTCCTAAGCAGCAGCAAAAGGATCCAGAAATCTGGAGTAAGGTTTCACAGAGATAAAAGATGGAAACTCAGCTTAGAGACGGTGCTGCCTTCAGGAGGTGTCCAAAGATCACATTTCCTACCAGCCAACAGAAAATCCCGTTTTTGCGCTACCCATAAACGCTCTCCATTCGTGTGTGCAGAAATTGTCACTTGTTTGCACCTACCCAATATCTGCAGAGACACTGGCAGCCTCTTCTTGGCCAAATGTACTCTTGGGGGCATTTGTGCATGGCTCTGCAGGGTTCATCCCCTGACATTCTGGGGCAGCTACTGCAAATCTGACTTTAACAAGTCAGTGCCAAAAGCAGAAATGAACTTGGATGGAAAGGTCCAGAAGTATATTCTGTGTCTCGGCTTGTGTAAATTTGGCAGGGTGGTTTACACATTAAAAGGGAAAAGAATCGGCTGATAACAATGGATCCAAAACCGAATTTGATTTATCCCCACTATAAAATTAATATTTACAACTGTACCTAACTGTTCTGTTCACAAAGGAAAAAGAAGCATAATGGAACAAGCAACGTGAAAAGGGTTAGTAAGAAATCCTAACAGGAGCTCTGGAAGCAGCACACCCCTTTCAACTCGTTTGCTCTCTTGTGGCAATAAAAACGTTTCAGTCCCAGCCCCCTGAGATGTAGCCTGCACAGTACCTCCTGGTATTCCATCAGCACACCCACACTGTCCCCTCAAGCACGGATGTCCCAGTGTCTGAGTGTCTCTAACCACCACACACGGCACCAGCAGCAGCAGCAGAGAAGCACAAACCTTGATGAGGCAGACAGAAACCAGGACAAAAAAAAAAATGCATCCTTCAACCCACAGCTTCCTGAGAATTTGAAATAAACATATGCTTAACCTGCAGGGGCTGACGTTTCCAGGCAGGAGAGCTGTGCCAGCTCTTAGAAAGGGCCACCAGGAAAAACTGGAGGGCTTTGGGTTGCAGTGTCAGGGAGGGTTTTGGGGTGTGAGGTTCACCAGTGCTTCTTGGAGCACACAGAGCTCTTCAGTGAAGGGTGTGCTGGAGGAAAGAGCTCTCGTGGAGACACAGGCAGAGCTCTGAGCCAAGGCACAGCCTCACCTCAGCAGGGAGGGAGGATTCTCTGCCTGAGCTGTTGAGTCAGGAGCTGCAGGAACACTGCAGGGCACTGCTGGCTCCTGGCACCAGGGAGGCTCATCCCTCCCCTTCCCTGTGTGCCACGGGGAAGCCTCCGCATAAATCTTCCCCAGAAATCGCCCAGTCTGTCAGGGAGCTTTAGGCTGGAATTTGTGTCTTATGATGAAGAGATCTGCACAAAAAATATCAAGTTCCAAAAAAGGGGGAAGTTTCAACGTCATCCCTTGCATTTAAACTCTGGGAAAGCAGCTACTAACATCCATAGTATTTCATCCTTAACAGCATTATTGAATCCCGATATCTGTGGTTTAGGTTCTTCATCCATCAATTCTACCTTTTCTCCATCAGGGAACTTTTTAATTTGGCAGATTTTTTTTTTTTTTTTTTTTTTGTTCCTCCCCTTACCTTCCGTGAATCAGAGTTAAATCCCAGAGCAAACTGTAAAATCCCCACCCCAGCACGGAGAAATTATTATTTCTCCATCAACAGAATTTGCATGTCTCCAGTTAAGTCATCCCAGGATGCACTGCCCCGTGACAACAAGATGAATTCTGCTGCCCAGTTCTACAGCTGCAAACCAAGCCAAGATTATTAACAGGACTGAACGGGAGAGAAGTCAGGACAATCCAAACAAGGGTTAAAAACGTCATGCTGCTCAGTCTGCCACAGAGTGCTGTATCAGAGCTATCTAGGAGGGAAAGGATGCTTTTAAGGACGAATGCATCATTAGCAGGGTTCTCAAGAAATTTCAGGGGAAATTATTTCTAATCCACGAATCGGCATAAATACAGCGGAATCACAGAACCCTGGATCTTTGCATGACAGTCTGGGTGACCTTCGCAGAACATCTGCAGGCAAACGTGGACAGTCATCTGGGCGTGATGTCTTAGCCCTGTCATGATATTTCATTTTTCTATTCTTGGATATTTAACCCCCCCCTCCCTCAAAATTGCCTTTTTTTTAATTGGTGGTAGTCTGCCATCAACCTTTTATTTCTATTTGAGCCCTTCTTCAAACTTACACCCATTTATTACATTAGAGAAACCTGCTTCTTTATCTCATCCATAAAGGCTTGAGACAAATAAACCAGCAGAAGACTAATAGACCAATCAGCCTTTTTCAAAACCAAGCTAATTAGCACGACATGTAAAACAAAAGCGAGAGCAGAAAAATTACACTCCTGCAGAGCCTCCCGTGAGGCAAGAGAAGACCCACGAATTGTTCTTATAGAAAATGACAGAGTGAGAACGACACACTGCTCCAATAGCTGCCCCTGGAAAATGCAAAACAAGCCAAAGGGCAAAGAAATCCCACGTTTGAGGGAGTTGTTTCAGCAAGGACAGAGGCGGGATGCGCTCAAAACATCCCCAGAGAAGACGGCATGTTCTCAGGTTGGTGAACATGTTTTACCTTCAGCCCTGACAGCTTCATGGAGCTTCTAATTGCTATTATTTGTTCTGGGTTGGTACTTGGAGAGCTGCTTTCTAGAAGAAGCTGCTGGAAATTGTCCAGAGCTGCAGCTAACCTGTTATCAGGCATGAGTAGGTGACAATTCACTGATTATGCTCTGTCGTGTGCACCTACAACCACCTAACACCAAAGTTTCTCTCTTGTCCTGCCTTCTCAGCATTTGAAAACATGCCTGTCAACATGCACCACTTCCAGGGCCTGTGTGCTTCCAAATCACCGTCCAGAGGAGAAACACAAATACGAATTTGTGAAGGTGAGGTCACGTAACGTCAGGAATTTCCTCGCTCATCTTACTCATCCTTCAGCTTGTTCCTGTGGGACTGCACAAAACTACGCAGAGCAATCCAACTCTGTAACATTTAACCACAAGCAAGGAACCCCAGAGCTCTTGAATATTCCCCCAGAAAAACGAAACAAATCCTTTTCTCTTCACAGCGAGTAAAAAAATCTTTCATCTGTCTTTTTGTTTTCTAACATCAGTGTAGCTGTTCAAAACAAAACGAACGTTTCCTAACGAAGAATCAAAATATTCTGTTCCAAAAACTCTGGAAAGAAAAGGGGAGGACTTTCTGCTTCTGTCCTGCTCACGTTTTATTTATTTTGTCTAATTTAACACACGTCTTTCGAGTAGTTCAAGTTTGCTGAAATTACTTTTGGAGAAGGGAAATACTTCCAGAAAATACCTGAGCAGCTCCAGCAGTTGTGTCAGTCACCAGTACTTGTCTGTCTCTGCACAGCTGGGTTAAAATGCCCAGTGAGAGGCTGCAAAACTTGAGTTTTGACACGGTAGCTGGAGATTAACAGCTGCTGATTAACCAGAACGTGACATTTAATTATCAGCACATTTGGTGGGAGATGGAAACACCAAAAGAGTTGTTCGAACTCTGACCTTTATCTGGTTAGCTCGGGTTTTGCAGAAATACAGACCGAACTTCACAGGGATATTGAATATTTTGCCTTTTGTGTTCACCATGGCGTGGCAGCAGTTACCCTCGAAAGGTGCACCGAGAATCAGATTACCCAGCAAACAAACAAAACATGTTTCTGTATATGAAAACAGCATGAACGTTGAATTTGGAGGAGGATCTGTTTAAATACCAAAACAAATCACCGCTCTCATTTGTTATTTACCGTGCTCGTCCTAATCATATCATGCCAATGCATCCATAAACTGCCTTGTCACAAAGCGCCTGCTGAAAGCGATGAAAGCTGTCATTTAATCCAAAAGCCTAAATTAATCAAAAGGAAAGGAAAGCAGGCCCAAGCCCTGCCACTGAGGCTGTTTCCTGCTCCACCAGGGATGACAGACATGACAGACGCCACGGAGGGAGTGCAAAGTGAACAGAAAAAAATGACAAAAGCACAGAAAAGCTCCCAGGCCTCAGTGCCAAGGCAGGTACCCTGGCTGGCCCAGCATCTTCTCCAACGCACATCAGGCTACTCTGCTGTTTTAAAATCTCATCTTCAGCTCCTTTGTTCTCCGTGGATGCTGACAGCCTGGTCAGAGAGGGATTTTCAAACCTCAGCTACAAGGCCTGTTAGAGAGAAAAGTCAGCTTTCCCATCCACTGGTCTGGGGAGCTGTGAGAAAGCTCATGGAGGAATTAAAACAATCCTTGCACCTGGTGTTATTGCATTTCTTCACTTGCAAGGTGTTTAGGAAGGGGTGTTGTTTCTAATTAGACAGCGATGGGGAGGGGTGTTAATTGGAGGACCAATCATGTCCAGCTGTCTCAAAACAGTCTACAGAAGATGTGATTTCTACTAAACCCTGAGATTTGCCTTCTGAGAACACTTGGAGTCTGTGTTGTTATTCAGCCATCCCTAAAATAATAGTGACAGTTCTCAATAAAAAAGTTCTGCTGAGAAACTGCTGCATCCCACCCCAGGGCTGAGGCTCCACAATCCTCCCGTCAAGTGCGCAGACCTTTCGCAAAGAGAAACTGGTTTTGGATTGGGCAAGAAGTGATGTTACCCCTTCAGCATCACCTCTCTCCTTGGAAGAAGAAAGGACTCATCCCTTCTGAGGAGAGGGGTGGGATAAACATGGGCTTGATCAACACTCAAAGTTGTGCCACCTCAAACCCCTCTAGCAGCTCCAGAACACGGGGCTACAGCATTTTCTCTTGTGGGGGGAAGGCATTCCCACTCGTGCCAGGGCAGGTTTGCGTGGGATCCTGGAGTAACGCACTCCCACACCAGAGCAGGTGTTTCTGTACAAGGAAAAGAGTTTTGGCACACCTTTGAACATGTAAGGAAGTTAAACTAGATTTTTCCATAACCTTCTCGTTGTAATTGGCCCAGAGCCAGCACAGGGGCACTCACTGGGGCTTTGGAAATGCACCTCAAAGCCTGGTGCCAATTCCATTGGGCAAGGTGCCAAATAACCCACCTGGACCACCAAGCACAAAAAAAAAAGACTGCCCAGAGAGGCTTAATCACTTTTTTTGGACTGCCTTAGCCAGTGTAAGAGTGTTCTTTGCATTGAGTTCAACTTATATTCCTTTGTTCTATAATGTTAATTATTTTTGTCATTATCAAAACCTTTTCTTTTACAAAGCACGTCCAGTGAAGTTGTCCCACTACTATGAAGCCACTCTGAGAAGCTGCAGGTCAACCCTCAGACCTGATAGATCTTCACAGAGCTTATTCCGTTCCAGCCACATGCAAGATTGGATCAGGATCCCTTCCTGTGTTAAAGCCAGAAATAACATCACACCACGGGGATGTCACTGCTGTCTCTACACAAATCATGGTGGGCACACGGGAGAAAAAAAGAGCTATTTAACCAAAAGGACTCCGTGGCTCAAGAAGCAGCTCGTGCCTATGAGCTCAAACAGGAATTAGAAAAAATGACTTCTAACCAGAAAAGAATGGAGATCCTCCAACAAGTAAGAGAAAGCTATTGTAAGATGGGGTTTCACCAGCCTATAAAAGGGATTACTCCGTGGTTTGACTGCAGGACTTGGGAGACTTGGCTCCAGTGATTATTCCCAAATTTCGCTTTAAGTTTTTCTTTCCCCCAGAATAGCAGCTAATACAGACAGCAACACTCCAGCAGCAAAGTCAGCTACTCCCTGTGCAAAAGCCAAAAAAGAGCTATAGAAAAATCTAAATCTAAGTAACTTGACCTCCACAATGCCTTGAAGATCCTGGTAACACAAACCAGCTGCGGGCATGCACGATTCCTTCCTGATGCCAGCTACAAGTTCCTTAAAACAAAAGGTGCTGACATTGATACTTCCATGCAAACCAGACCAATCCCTACTTTTATTCAAACACAAGTCCAATCTTCTATTTGCCCATTGCCAGACAGGTTGAATTGCACGTTGCGCAGAAAACAATCTTACTTTATCTGCGTGTTACATTTCCTTCCTTTCCCCCAAGCCAGGACATCCAACCTGACACCAAACCACGTGTTTTTTTCATTCAGGCTGCCAGCGAGTTCCTGCCCACAAGCTCCAGGCAGCCTGCCTGTGTTTCAGGGCCCAGAGAATGGGCTGAGCAGAAAGGATTCCAAACCAAACCCTCCCTGCTCAGCCCTCTCAGGATACCCTGGAAAATTAGCCTCACACAAGCAAGGACACCTTCGGTGTGCCATGCAAATAATTAGGGATGCCCCAAACATTTCTGTTATCCACAGTGCACTTTTCAGCTTACATTTGATCTCCCCAGCTGCTTACCCTCTTCTGATTCATCCTGTCACAGCTTTGAACAAGAAAACCCCTTTCCTTCAATTACCTTACAATTCTTCCTCCTTCCCAGAGCCCAGGCTCATGTGCTTCCCCCTCCATTTCTCTTTATTTACAGACTCCACCCAGCTCCTCTCAGCATTTCTCAGTGCTGGCAAACGAGGAGCACTCCTTTCTCTCCTCACGCGTGTCAGATCTGCACTTTGCTCTGTGGGTCCCCCTGGAACAGGGAAAATCTGTTTGCTCTTCTCTGCTTTCTGAAGGTGTCACCACTAACAAACAACGTGGCATCTGCTCCGTGTTTGCTGCTAACAAAGGTTTTCAGAGCTCAGTGATTTCTCTATGCAGAATCCCAAATTAACAGCACCCTTCCACTTCCACTGGTAAGTGATGGAAGGTCAAATTGTTCGGTTTATTTGCTCTTGGAGATGCCCTACTAATCTTGTTTACAATGTCCATTCCACACCTACAGGCTTGTGCTTGCTCACATCACAAAACCTGCCAAAATAGAAATGCTCTGCCTGTAAAGACTGCTGCAACTTTCCAGCTTCAATTTTGGCACAGCTCTGCCTCATCTGTTAAGAGACTCATATCGCTGAACAGAAAAAAGGGCATTTTTATTCCATTTCAGTTGTCATGTTACTCACTTTAAGGTTTCTTGGCAGACCAGCCCCCTGCCAACTCCCTGAAACTACAGCACGTACAAACCCAGAGATCCCCCCAAAGAATTCCTGCAACTTCTATCATAACTCGTCACGAGGCTGAAAGGATCCTCTTGATTACGTGGAATTTATGGCAAATTGTCACCTAGTGTCACTAAATCCGGCAGAATGTCCTGCTACTGGGACAGTCTTGACAGGAGCAGATCCTTTCTGATTGCCAGGTTACACTCCCGGAGCACCCAGCCCGCCCTGCTCGGGAGCAAGAACAAGGTGAGTCATGACTCTTTTCTTAGGTATTCAAAGCTACCACCTTCCAAACCCCTCTTCTCTCTTTATGAGAAAAAATAACCAAACCAACCTATAAAACCAATCTTCCACCCAACTGATGGGGAATCTGATTTACTGAATTTATTCCTCTCTGCTCAGAAAGATAAAGATGTTACTAATGACACCACAGCCTCTGGTAATAGTGACTAACTGTAAACTTTCCTTGTGGACGAGAAATAACTCACAAAAATGAAGGGATCTGGATTTATTTCTGCCACACGTTTGTCAAAAATAGCTGCAAACATTTTGGGGGGGGGATTTTTTTTTTTTCCATTTGCAAGAAGCCAGCTATACCAGACAGCAAGAACTGAAATGCCTTTGAGGAGCTCTCTTGCTCTGACAAGCAGCTGAGAGAGCCAAGGAGGATAGAAGAGGAGATTATATGTTATTGTCAGCTGAATTAAACCCATCTAAATCCTGAAAACAGCCAAGGACAGGCTGAGGAAATTCTCAGTGCAGCTCTGGAACAGGCAGAGTGGTAGAATGGGAGACCAAGGCTCCAGGTACAGTTTCTGGCTGCAGGTCACCATTAATGAATTTTAATTTTTATCAGCCAAAATGCCAGTGGGCGCTTTTTTCTGTCACTTGTGCCGTCTGCATTCAAAGCAAAGAGCACATGAGTGCATGGGACACAAAAAATCCCCAAAATAAGCAATAAGACTGGAAATCCTTTTCCAGACAGACACAATTGTGTATGGCTCTCTCTTCTCCCAAATCAACCACTCCACGGCACAAAATTAAAGAGATTACGGGGCAAGAAGGACTTTTGCACATTGAGCAGCCAGGTAGGGCAGGTACAAAGATCCAAGCAGCTGTTAAATAATTCACGTTAATTTATTAAAGACAGCTGGAACTTCCACAGTTGATATAATGCACACACACACGCACCTAACGCTGAAAACGCGCCCTGAGGTAGCTAAATTTGGTGACATACGTGAAAATTGCTTTTCAGTCAAAGAGCAAATACATTTTTACTAATAATTGTTGACAGAAATCAGAGTCTCTGCCAAAATATTTACACTCAATTTGATTACAATAATGATCGGGGAGCATTGTTTAATTTACTGTTCGTTCAGTTTTGGCAACAACAGCACAAATATGAAATAATTGTCTCTCTCCAGATCTTTCCTATGTATTTAGTACATGTTAAATTATGTATCTAATGCGTGTTCATAACAGCGTGTATTTTTATATATAAATGTGTGTGTGTTTTGTTGAACGTTTTCATTTGGCAAAGCCAGAATCACCCCCCAATGCTTCTGATGTCAAGCAGCAGGGGTAAGTTACAGGTCCTGCACCCTCATTAAATTAGCACTAATCAGATCTGCACCCAGTCCACGTTGTGGGCTGCTGCCTTGAGAGATGGCACGTTCTAACAGTGCATGAATTTTTAATTCCACAATATTACTACGTAGATCTATCTCGAGGCAACGTTGCGCAGGGTGACAGAGGTTATGGTAAACCAGCCTTTTGTATCCCAACCCTCTTCCTCCTCAACCTGTCTGAAAACCTCACGTCTCCCTCTGGAAAACACAAGAGTGGGTTTTGTTGGGATAAGGAGCTCATGGCCACGGTGGCAGCCACCCCTCCAAAAAATGTCCCAAGCCAGCCTTGTGAAGGAGCTTAACAAACCAAGGATTCAGGCTGAATTTGCTGCGTCGCACTGAGCCTCTCTCTGTAAATAACCCAAATGCCAGAAATAGACTTTGACTGAGTGCAGCTTGGTTGCTCTGGGTGCGATGACTGCGAGTGGCAGGATTCACCTGCCTGCCCAAAAGGCAGAGGAAGGACAGGGCTGTGCTGCTGCCTCTCAGAGCACTCCTGGTCAGGGGCTGCTGGGTGCCAGAATTAAACAAACTGCCAGGAAACTGAAGATCCAGTAGTGGAGGAGCTTTACTTTGGTGCAGGAATATCCCAAAGTGCTGCGGGGTTTTCCTTCTTGACCATTTGGTGGCTGCCAAAACACCTCCAAATGGTTTGGTCACCCAGTGGAAGCTCTGGCAGGGCTCCATCTCCACAGCAGAGTAATCTTTTAAAGAGAATTTCTCACTTTTGGGGGGGGGGGGGGCATTTTCTGCTCTGTTTACAGCAACAGCCTGTTGTGAGATCCTGAGCTGGGGGCCTTCATTTCTCATTAAGATTCTCAGCTTTCGTGGGGAAAGGTTTGAGCAGCAAAAGCTTCAGGCTCTGTGCATGTCAGAATGGTTTCATGGCACGTTAAATTCAAACGCAGCCATAAACTGAAACTTCTCTTCGAGCAACTGGAGTTTCTATTAACTGCAGCAATTACCCAAAAAGCGTCTGTAAACGTTTCAGTGTCTGGTTCAGTTCTATTTTTTTTTTTTTTTTTTTTCCCCTGACTGGAAGGTTAGGATAGGGTGATAGAATAAAACACCTCGCAGCAAAGGGTTTTTTAGGTTTTTTTTTAAACAGTTACAAATAAAGCAGAAGGAAGGTATATGCAGTGTTAAGAAATAATAGCAGCACTTTACTGTGCCTCCTATCTGCATCATCCAGAACAGTTTTGAGACACTAATTAATTAAACATTTCAGCAGGCTGGAAGATGTGTGAGAATTATTCTCATTTCTGGATGGTTAAACATAGGCTCAGGGAAGTTAGGTGTCTTATCCCAGAACACAAAGCCAGCTAATTGCAAACCTGGCACCTGATTTTTCCCGTGCCAAACTCTTGCCACTAAAATTCCATCTCATGTGTCTTGGAAACAAAAACGTGACGGAATGATTTCTGGACCTGCTCAGTTGTGTGACGCCCTCAGGAATGCAGGGATCTGTCACAAGCAGCACTGGTGATGGAGGTGCTGCTGTGCATGAAGATGTTTAACTGCAGCAGGTCCTCCTCTACCTGTTTTCCTAAACCATCTGCCACATGACTCAGGATGAGTTTCTCCCCCAAGAAACGCAATGCACTTCTACTGGATTATTTCATGTCCCTCCTTTAAACATATGGGTTTGCTTTTGCTCTGCTTTCACCACCCAAAAGCACCCCAAAGAATTCCACGGCTCCTTTAGTATTATAAATGCTTCACCCACAGTTGTGTCTGCCCCATCACAGAGATCCTCAATGTACATAGCGTCCCATGGGAAGTTGCAGGGAGACCTAAATGGAGCAACTGGCAAGGATTAGACAGGAGAAAATACCCGACTTCAGCTCCCTTATATAACAAATATGTCAAGGTTATCAGTGAAGGCACAGTGCTGGAGGAGTGAAGAGGAGCTGCTGGGACAGTGTGGACGTCAATGACATCCACATGCCAAAAAAAAAAAAAAATGCAGGACAGTAAACACTGACTCAGAATCTTGGTGGGTCCTGTTGTTACCTGACATTGATTTTTGTCCTTATTTCATAAGATCAGTGCTAATGTGCTGCAGCTGATAAGAAAATGCAGGCTAAACTCCCTCAGTCAGGCTTGGCTGGCACGGGTGAGGGAACAAGGAGCTGGAATCTCTAGCCATGAGTTCTAACTGGGCTGCTGAAAGGGGGACTTCACAGCAGCTGCTTCCTCCCCACCCTTCTGGACCATTATTGCCACTCCTCAGCACCCCCATCTCTTCCCCCTTCTCCCTGGATCCTCCAAACCACAGATTTAGACTCTTATCTACATGGTTATCAATTTTAGCTTCAGGCTTAGCACCGAGTGGAATCTACCCACCTAGAGATTGTTATTAATCCTGCAATTTTTGATCCGTGGGATGCTTCAGAACGCAGTCCCTCATATCATTGTGTATCTCCCAGTCAAGGAAAATGGGCACTCTTTAAAAACCTCAATGCTACCCTTGAAGAGATGGCCAAAAGAAGCTTTCCACAGTCTGTCTGCAGGATGCTGCGACATGAACATCCACACAAAGAGGTCAGAAATTGGGCATTTATCTCACATTTCACAGAGATTTAGAGAGATGCAAGAAACAAAAAGACTCTTGAGCAGACCTGGACGTGAATTGAGTGCTCAGAGGCCTCAAGGAGCCAAGAAACCTGCTGAGAAAGGAGGAGCCTGGATAGTTGGTGCAGAAGGAGACCGGATAAATACAGTGAAGAATCCACAGATTTTACGAGAATAATCTCTGTGCTTCAGCTGTGCGCCGCTCAAAAATCCCCTCGTGAATTTCCACACACATCACAAGCAGAGCTACAGAAGAAGGGCACAGATAAACAAGAGGAAGAAAATATCAGGGCTGAAGGCAGGGAATAAGGAGCCAGCACTGATCCTGAAGAGAGAAGGCAAATGAGTTGCACGCTACTAAGAGGATCAGCTGACAGTGAACTTCCACCCGCTAAGTATTGAGGAATTGACAACCTCAATTAGCTCTGCAGCAAGGAAGAGAGGCTCTGAGTGGTGGGATCAACACACAGCAACCCTAAACAAAATGCGGATATCGTACCCCGGTAGGAAAATACAAGGCCTGAATACCCATGGCTTGATGGGCTAAAGAAGTTTTATATTTTCTAGACCGAGCGCTTTGGAAAACTCAAGTCAGCCCTGGCCCTGGCAGATGTTCCTTGAGAAATATAAGATTTTTGGAGAGCCTAACAAAAATAGCCGTGGCATTTTGCTGTTAGATAGCTGAGTCCATTTAGAAAAGCTCTTTCTGCAATAAGCACTTGCACATCTTCCTTGCTTTGCAGAATACGAGATCTTCTTTTGGACCTCCCGTAGGAATTGTTCAAAACATTAATATAATAGCACACCACTTCAGCCCACAGCCTGAACACACATGAAAATCTCATGGGAAGTGGGGGAAGAGGAGTAAAAAGGTCCTTGAATGCAGTTCTGGCAAACGTAATTCCCAATTCAGGGGTCAGGTTTGTTTCTGAAGGAAACGCTGCCATCAGTGTTAAAAGGGTGCCTGATCTACAATTATAAATGCAACTATTAAGAGGCTACAGTAATTATCTTCTTGTTTGTGTTCTTTTTTTTTCCCCCCGGATTATGTAATTGAATGGAAAAAGACTGGAAGTTTCCTACCATAAGATCCCCACTAAACCCTGTATATGATGCCTCAAAGCAGGCTTTTAGCTCCCATGCCAGTCAGTGGCGGGCAACACCTGTGGCTGTGCAGAAATTTAATTTTTTTTTTTTGTCCCAGAAGAATAAAAAAAAGAATCTATTCAGGTTACTTAAACTATTAAATATTAAACTTTTTAGTTTTGAAAAGTTTTTAATGATGATTAGCTTAGCTTTCTAAAGGAAAGGTCATCTTGAAATGAAAAAGAATTATTTTTAAATCTAAAAAAAGGTCAAAATAGATGTATTGCAAAATTGGGAAAATTTCTTCTTCCCCAGAAATATTTGTCTTGAAAAATTAATCGAAACTAACTTGTGCTGTGAACTGGTCCAGTCTCGATGAATCCACTTGTTTTTAAAAATATCATTTTCATGGAAAAATTAATGACTAGCTCCATGGTGTTCCTAGGGGTACAGAACATGCTGTAGTGTCTCAGAGCTGGAGTCACCAATCTCACTGGGATAGACCTCGTTGACACAGGAAAAAAAAGAAAAATTGGGGGGAAAAAATTCTTTGCTAAATTGACCTCTCCCAATAAACTGATTTCATTGAAATCAGCTCCAAAGCCTCTTTAAAAAATCTAGGTATGTGAGATGTTCCACTGCATCTGCATTAATCTGATCACTCGAAACTGATCTTGAAACAGTCGTGAGGTTGGATGAAGCAAATCCCTAAAGCAAGAATAAGGGAATCTTGAAGCACAAACATCTCCACCATTGAGCAAAGTCAAGAAAACTCTTAAATTGAATTAAAACGCCCGTAAGAGAGCCTTACGTTTTTGCAGTGAAGAAATGACAGATCATACTTGTGGGAAAAACTTGAGAATTTTAGACTTTCTGTGCTGACAGGCACTGATCCCCAAGCAAACACTGCATTGGACCTGAAACCATAGAGCAGGCTTCCAAAATTGAATTACAGAACTGGGATTATGGGTGTGGGGTTTGAATAGAAGTGTGTGAGATCACAGGGTGGGAAACAGAGTTAAAAATTTTAGAATATAATAATATTTGGATATATAAAGAAAATAGAAGTTTTAAGGCAGAGGCTAGTCCTTCTTCACCTTCTTCTTCATGGGTCTAAGTAGTATTTTTTAATTGGATAGGAAAGTCTGCATTATGGGCCACAGGTGATTGGTTATTTGGTTAAAAGTAAAAATAATTTAGGTGCCATTTCATGATTAGAAGTTTATCCTTAAAAGGCCTTGCAGAGAGAGAGATAGGGCTCCATTTTTAGTTTGTTAGCTAGAAGTGCTGTAGAACTCAAAACTTGTAAGACTGTAATACAGATAAAAATTAATAAACATCTGAGTCAAAAAAAAAAAAAAAACACCCAACCTTCTCACACATTTAATCCCAACTCTGGCAAAAAGAAGATAAAACCCAACAAAACTGAGAAAGGGAAAGCACTTTTCTACTACAAACATTCAAGAGGAGGCAACCAACCTCCAGTCTCTGGTTTTGCCATGGAACAATTCCTACTCCATCTGTCACCAGAAAACAGTCCCAGTCCCTCAAGAAGGCAAGTCTACCCATTAATAGTTTTGGTGCAAATGATCAAGCTCAAGTTGTTAATTATGCAGGTTTAAAGCTGAATTCTCTTTGTGAGAATTGTGCTGCTCCCGTGATCCCGCCAGCCACTTTTTCATTTGATGGAAACCTTTGTTTGTGTGGTGAGGAACTCACAGAAGATGGAACTGCCTGGAATCCTATCCTGACTGCGAGGTGTGAGGTACAGGGCACGCAGAGAGTGTGAAATTGTGAATTTCTGATGCAGAAAGGCTGAGGGATCTCCAGTGCAAAGGCAGAGGTGGCACAAAGGTCTCAGAGGTGTGGCAGGAAAGGCAGCTTCCCTTTTCTAAGCATTTTGAAACATTCCATTAACTGCGTTTCTTGAGGTGCACGGGACAATCTGTCACTGCAAATGGTGCTGAGCATTTTTCTTCTCTTAAATTGCCCCCTAACGTGATCACCCTTAACATGATCACCCTCAAGGCTGAGAACTTTCTCCATTCATGATAAAACGTGAATGAAAACTGACACGGAGATAAGAACTTTTCTTTCAAAGACTTCCCTTTTAGGGGTGAGGAGTCTAAACAAGGGGGTCCTGATTATCAGCTCTGGACAACCTCCCATCACTGCTGCATGCCAGAGCACACTGAAGACACAAAAATTTATCAGCCAGAAAGGAGGGAATTGCACGGTGCATTGTGACTTCCCAGATAACACTTCTCACCTTCAAGTCTTCCATTTCTGTCCTGAGGAGACATTGCAGCATAAAGCTGAAAGGGAACAAAGAAAGTGCCGAACTCTGGGCAATAAAATTAAAACCCTAAATTAAGTATTCAGTCAAGGGGCACTGCTAAGACTGTAACTCAAAGCAAGAAGTGAATCCATACTACACACAAACACATATCCTATAACTCCCATCAACTATTCCCAGAGCTGACAGACAGTAACCTCTGAATTTGGGCACCTGAGAAAGGGAGGTGAACAAATAATCTCCCGTGTGTTAAATCTGGGGCAACACGAGGAAAACCTGGTGGCACTTCTTGCAGGGGAAAAGATAAAAGCATTCAGAGTTTTTCCTTTTCCTGCTCTTAACCACCTAGAGTAGGAAGGCAGCACAACAGGAAAGTGAAATGAATGGATCACAAGGGAGGAAGCGCACTTCAGCAATGCCAGAGGATTGTCAGAAAAGGTCTCCAGAGGATGGTCTCAGGAAAAAAAAAAAATGGCATTAAGGAGAGATGGAAGCTCTTAAATAAAATATTTCTTATGGTCTTACGGGCCAGCTGTTTCATGACGGAGAAAAGACAAGTGACACAGTAACCCTGGCTGGAGCATGAGCTCTTCACTGACCTGAACCATGAGCAGGAAGCAAACCAGCAGTGAGGACCAAATCAGATTACCACAAAAACGTACCAAACCCCAACCAGATCACATTAAAATACAGAGCGTTGCTCACTAACACAGCGCTCAGGGCACAAAGCTGGATGTAACCAGCAAGAAACGTTAAGAAATCATTGAGTAAAGGCATGAACAATAAAGGGAGGCTCAAGGGTATTCTGCCGTGAAAGTGAGCATGAAAGTCATCGATGTACGAGGGCAAAAAAGGTCAAGTTGTTCATGCTTTTTTGTGTGTTGATCATCACTGAAGACAAGCTTTCATCAGAGGGAAAGCAGCTCTGATTCCAGTCACAAAAGAGCAAGAGCTAAGGCTCTGAATGGAAAAAACCTCCCCCAAATAATTAGTTAAATTCAATTGTTTTCAAATTTCCTAGATCTAATGAGCTTCGTTCCAGACCAAACCTAAAGGTTTGACTGATGAGGGCTAGAGCTTTTAGCAGTTATTTTGATAACCCCAAGACAGGCAGATGTGATGTCTAATACCTTACCCATTCTCTAGCCTTTTATTTCTTAAAAAACATTAAAGGAGAATTAAACGAATTAGAAACAGCCAGTTTAACTTTAATTCTAATTTCTGGAACAAACTATGAGATGTTTGTAACTATATGGAAGGTAATTATCGACATCCAGCAGAGATTTGTTGTGGAAAAAAAATCCTCTCACACCAATCTCATTTCTTTTTAGGACCTGACAGCAGAGAAAGAAAAGCCTAGAGATGTAGAACTCGACTTCAGTAATGCACATAAGAGCTGCAAATGGAGAAAAACTAGACCTGGATGAAAAAGGGTTTAAACTGGTAAGAACACTGGTTTAGAGATTACTTCACAATACAATCGTAACTGATACTAAAATATTGACTTCTATAAGAAAAGTTGTTGTGCAAAATCATCTTTCTATTCTGCTGAAGGTCTGGTGCTCATTTCTGGATGCCACACAAGGACTGGTTAAATCATGCCCAAAGTGAGCAACAGAAACCACGAGAGGACCCAAAACCACCATCCACAGAAGCACCGGCACTGATGATAAATCCTAAATGCCTTCCATGTCAGAAACCCCCAAAGACTAACTTCCACTGAAAACACAGAAACGCACTGTCCCTATATATTTCATATTTTAAGATCAGTTCCAGCTTATCTACTCTGGAAGATCAATCTTTTGTGTTACGTGCGCTTCAATCAATCGCTGTCCAAAATGATTGGACACCCTCATGGCAGTGTGGAATTTTACACTGAATACGTGGAAAAGCGTGCATATATAAAAATACATATAAATACACGCATATATATATACACACACAAAAAAACCCCATGTGGTACGTCCTCAGAACAAGCATGTCTATTTATATCTCTTAGAAATGTCTTTCAATATTCAGCCCGTGAACTCAGAGCCTGGGGAGGCCTCCGCATCCTACAAGTTGCTGCTCTTTACCCTGCTCTCTTCACCACCTCATTCATTACCCATTCTCCACATCCCGATCACATTTTCAATTAGCTGCATCCTGTAGGATTTGCATTCTGAAATCCCCTATTATCGGTTATTTTAAAGGATTGCTCCACACTTAAAGACTTGTGTTTCTTTATTAATTACAGCTGGGATGCATTGAAGGGTTTTAAGATCCGTTCCAGGTTGAAAGCTGACAGTGCCTGCCCTTTCCAACAGGAGATTTCTGCCCTGGCCAATCCCACAGGAGCCCCTTGTGAAGGGCTCCCCTTGCACAGGTTATTTTCGAGGTCATTTTAAAGGATCATGACTGTACTTAGAGATGCCAAGGCCTGCCCACCAGAGCTACGTTCTGGCAATCTTCACATCAGACTGTGGCTGGACTCGTCGTGATGTCCTGTTCTCCCCCCTGTAGCACAGCCAGAGGCTTGATGGAACCACAGAACGTCCCAAATCACAAGGGATGCATCAGGATCATCAAGTTCAACCCCTGGGCCCTGCACAGAATCATCTCCAAGAATCCCACTGTGCCCCAGAGCCTTGTCCAAGCATCTCTTGAGCTGTGGCAGGTTGGGGCTGTGCCCGCTGCCCTGGGGAGCTGTCCAGTGCCCAGCCACCCTCTGGGGGAAAAGCCTTTCCCTGATCCCTGCCCTGGCACAGCTCCGGGCCGTTCCCTCAGGTCACAGTCACCAGGGAGAAGAGGTCAGTGCCTCTTCCCCTTGTGAGGATGTTTCAGATCACCATGAGGTCTCCCCTCAGTCCCCTCCAGGCTGAACAGACCAAGCGCCCTCAGCCTCTCCTCAAAAGGCTTCCTCTTCACCACCTTTGCGGCCCTCCTTTGGAGGCTCACTAATGGCCCAATATCTCTTTTTTCCACACTGTGGCACCCCAAGCTGCACACAATATTCAGGGTGAGGCTGCCCCAGAGCAGAGCAGGACAATCCCTCCCTTTCCAATCCCCCAGGCACGGATATCCCTCCTGGCTGCTCACTCCTATTTAACTTGTCATCCACCAGCACCCCCAGAACCCCGTCTGCAGGGGCTGCTCTGGAAAAACTTCCCTTCCATGCCCCTCGGCTCAGGCTGGAGCTGAACCCCCGGCTGCTGCAGGCACCGCAGCTCAGCTGATTTCCTACCAGCTTTGCTCTGCGCCCCCAGCAGCTGCAGAGCTGTGCCACCCCTAATTATTCCCAGCAGTGCCAAGCTGGAGGCTCTGCTGTCACGGAGGATGGCAGCAGAGCCCCGAGCATGACAACAGCAGCAGCAGGTGGGCAGAGCAGAAAAGGCCAGATTACCGTCTGTGTGATTACTGTCATTTATCTCAAGTCAGGCAGAAGGCAGAACATGCTCTGCCTTTGCTCCTTCCTTCCCTCTGCTGCCACCGGAGCGATTCCTGAAAACACTGTGCGGGGATGTTATGCGCTTGTTAAGCTTTTGTTTTAAGCGCTGAAAGCCACCACTGTCAGAGCAAGTAATTGCCCCTTAGAGCAGTCACAGGTTTTCCTCAAACACATCTGCTGCGGGAAAATAAACAAGGAGGCATCCAGTGCTAGAACCGACTCGAAATGCTGCTGGGTTTTTACAAATCCAACACACGCCTGGGTTTTGTTTTTTTTCTGCCTTTCAGTGCGTTGGCCAGAGCAACACTAGAAATGTAAACAGGAGCTTCATCCTTGCAGCTCTGCCTTCTCCAGGCAGCGGGAGGGTGATGCTGTCAGGGCAGCTGCCTGCTGGGAGAGCTGCAGGGAAGCTGCACAGCTCCAGGGAAGCTGCACAGCTCCAGGGAAGAACAGCCAGGGCACAGGTGAGAGGAGGAGCTCTGCCCTCTAATGCTGGGATCCATCTCAAACACGCTCTTGCATCTGGTTCCCATCTCGGCTAATCCTTCTCCCTTTTCTCCCTCATCTTTCACAGAGCAATTCTGTGTCACAGCTAAGCGTTTTCGATTCTGGCTGTCAGGTTTGTAAATGAAATCCATATATTTAAAAGCATACGGGGTTATGTATCAATTCTTTATACAAAAAAAAAAAAAAAAGTCATTTCTTGTGTCTTAAAACAGACTTGCTAAATTTGGCCAGAAAACTTAACACCATCACAAATACAGCCTTCATTGCAACACGTACTTTCCCTCCTCCAAAACTGGATCCAAACTTTGCTCCTTGGCCTCATCATTAAGTTAAGAACAGATGATAAAATAAGACTCAAGCAAAGCCCGTGTCCGTATGAAATGTAAATCTATTTTGAGGCCTGAAAACATTCCATGTGCCTTGATTTTCATTCCACTGGTCGCGAACTAGAAACAAAATTGAGAAAAGATTTGATTTTGGAGGGAAAGTTTTTCCTTTTGCACATTAAGGGGGCAGAAAACTTTACAGCCCAAATGAGGTTTAACAAAAGCCTTCTGCATAAATCCGTGGGCCTCCTGAGGGTTTTTTCATCACCTGCTCAGACAGGGGAGAGAAAATACAACAAAAGGCTCATGGGTCGACATAAGGACAGGGAGAAATCATTCAATTACCATCATGTGCAAAACAGACTCGACTTGGGGAAATTAGTTTAATTTACTACCAATCAAATTAGAGCAGGATAATGAGAAATAAAGCCAGATCTCAAAAACACCTTCCCCCTAACCCCTCCTTTCTTCCTGGCTTAACATCACACTCTTGATTTTCTCGCAGCTCTCCTCCCCAGCAGCAGCACAGGGGGATGGGGAAGGGGGGATGCACTCAGTGGTTCCTGCCACTCCTTTTTCCTAGGGGATAGGATTCCTCACTCTTCTGCTGCTCCAGCATCAAGTCCCTCCCATGGAAGACAGCCCTCCCTGAACTTCTCCCACAAGGGAGATCCTGTCCTTGCCCAGAGGGGGCTGCAGGTCTTCACAAACTGCTCCAGCGTGAGTTCCATGCTTTAAAAAAAAAATCATGCTCCAGCAGGGTGACAATTCCTGGGAGCAGACCTTTCTCCAGGTGGGCTCCTCTCCCCATGGGATCACATCTACCTCCCAGGAGCCCCCTCCCACACGGGTCCCATGAGGTCACAGCCTCCTTCAGGCATCCTCTTGCTCTGCTGTGGGGTCTCTAATGGGCTGCAGGTGGAATTCTGCTCCACTTCCAAGGGCTGCAGGGGCACAGCTGCCCCACCACGGCCTGCAGGGGAATTTCTGCTCTGGCACCTGCAGCCTTCTCTTCCCCCTCCTTCACCTGTGACCTTGATGTTGCCAGAACATCAGGCAGCAGGAGAGGACTTCTGTTGGAACCCTGGGCACTGAGAATTCCAGACTTTCTGCGCTCACAGGCACTGACCCCCAAGCAAACACTGCATTGGACCAGAGGCCGTGGAAAAGGCTCCCAGAATTGAGTGACAGCACTGGGATTGTGGGTGTGGAGTTGGAATAGAAGTGTGTGGTATCACAGGGTGCAAAACTTAGAGTTTAAGGGTTTAGAATACAGTAATGTGTATATATAAAGCAAGATGGAGGTTTTAGGGCAGAGGCTAAGTCCTTTTTCACCTTCTTTTTCATGGGTCTAGGTGGTATTTTGTAATTGGATAGAAAAATCCGCATTGCTGGCCACGGGTGGTTGGTTATTTGGTTAAAAGTAAAAATAATTCAGGTGTCATTTCTTAATTGGACAGTTTATCCTCAAAAGGCCTTGTAAAGAAAGAGATAGAGGCCGGGTTTTAGTTTGTTAGCTAGAAGTGCTGTAGAACTCACAGCTTGTGAGACTGTGACATAGATAAGAATTAATAAACATCGGAGCCCGAACACAAAACTGTGTCACTTGAGCATTTAATCCTGACTCTGGCAGAAAAGAAGATAAAAAGCAACAGACCTCGATGGCACTGTGTGGCAGATGCTGCCAGAGCTGGTGCCACCAGCAAGAGGAGGGACTGATGGTCTGGAGACACAACTTCTCACCAGGGCACCTCACAGCAGTGCCCAGGCCATGCATTAGCCCTGGCCAGAGCCAAAATCCCTGAAGAGTTCCAGGCAACGTTGGACGCGGCTTTGAAGAACCTGAGCTAAGTTTTGATTTTTCACATTTTTTCCTATCTCTGCACTTTGTGCAGAAGCATCGAGGAACCACATACAAGGCTCTTGAGCAGACTTGAAGGATTGTGATCAGCATCAGACACTGAAAACGCCCATCTGAACCTCCAAGGTGCGTGAGCTTTCCCCAGGACTGATTCCTGCCTGGCTCTGGAGGGAGCAGCTCAGGGTGACAATTCTCTTGTGAAGATGTTGAAGATGTCCCATGGCAGGGCGGTCGAACCATTAAAAGGTCCCTTCCCACCCAAAGGTCCCTTCTGTGGGAGCTGCCTGACTAAAACACCGAGTCCAGAGGACCAAAGGCACCGCTCCTCTCATGGCAGGGTCAGCAAGGAGCCACCAGCTGCACAGGGCTCCCCAAAATCCCACCCAGCTGTGGCTTTCCAGCTCTGCAGGAGGGAAAGAAAAGAGATTTCCCCCCCAGGAGCACCCTGCCCATCCAAGTACCCGCTTCCACCCGCCCCTGCTTGATTAGCAATAATTAACAGACTTACCCAGTTTAAAACAAGGGCAAAAAAAACCCCCAAACTAACCCCTAAAAAAACCTCTCTGGAAATGTATCTGCCTCCTCCTTGACATATTAACTCCAGCTACCACACACACGCTGCTGCTGCTGCTTTCGGTCTGCAGAAGATAAAAGGTGCGACAAGCCGACCTGGGGTTGCCATGGAGACCAGAAATCTTTTCCCAGTGCCATGGAAACTGACTCGGGGATGTGCTATGAAAAGCTGACTGCACACCCCAGTTAAGCAGGTTTCGTATTTTTAAACCAATTAGCTGAGAGTTCGGTTAAATTAGTTGCTGTTTAAAGGAAGGCACTGTCAAAATGTGAGGTATATTAGTTAGTGTCTTTTTTTTTTCCCTAGTCAAATAGAAGAAAACAAAACCTTAGGGAGATTAGCAAGCTTCGTTTGGTTGCTTCTGAAAAATCAAAAGCCTTATCTTTCCACATGAGAAGTTCCATCTTTATATATATATATAAATATATATTATATATATTTATATTATTTTTATATATTTTAGGGAATTTCCATCTATGTATTTATAAATAGATATTTATATACTCCATCTATATATCTTATATTCCCATGTTATGTATATTTATATAAATATATAAATGCCACTATATATATACACAGAGGGGCATTTATATATTTAGATATTCCATCTTTATATCTTTACATATTAAAAACATATATATTTTTTATCCTTTTATATATATATATTTGGAGAGTGTCCATCTATATGTATTTATAAAAATATACTTTCTATATTCCATCTATATATCTTGAGCTATATAATTAAAATAATTAATAATATAATTAATAATATATAGATTTACAATATTATATATTTATATATATTTATATATTCCATTTTAAAATATATATATAGGAAAGGATTGAGCATCTCTAAGCCTGCCTCTCTTCCATGCTTGTATGTCCAAGTTTTAAATGGACAAGAAATAAGCTGCTAGAGGAGAATAAATAAGGCTTCAGTAATATATTTGAGATAAATACAATAAAACTGCGCTGGCAGCTGGACATGGTGCAGCAAGCATCAGCCACATGCAGACCCTGATCATGGTCTTTAGGGAGCCACAATTTCCCCCTCTCTTCACAGCATCACCAGTGGACTAAAAACTCGCAGATTTCATCAGCAGGCTTTTTCAAATCTGGTTTTGTTTTTCACAAACATGCTCCTTTACCGTGACACTTGACACCCAGAGCTTTCTGCACACGAGGCTGCTGCTGATAAACCACGAGTTTTTCCAAGATGCTGCTCCACCCCTCTGATGGCAAACGTGCTGCTGCTCCAGGCTAGGAATGTAACATGGCTTCAACTTTATCACCCCAGTAGGAAAGAGTGGAAGCAGGCACAGGGGAGGTAATAAATCGAAAATAATCCCCTCTCCAGGGTAATTCAGAAAAGGCTGAGCAGCATCTGGGGAATACCTGCCAGGGCTAACACACCTTGCTTGTCCTGGTGAGCTAAGGTGGAGAGAGCTCCCAAAGGCAGCCACGTTCCCTTGGCTCCTCGAGGGGCCTCCCAGAAAAGCCTGCTAATTCAGAAGCCTGGTGGGAATCCAGCTGGTGTATTTTTGGGGGTCGGAAATCTGGCCCTCGAAAGCGAGAAGAGTTAAAAAGAAACGAAGGAACATGTTCGTTTCAGCGGTGTAGGTGGCAGAGCTCTCCTACTGAAATCGTGTAAAATTGTTGTCCTCGTTTGACCCGGTTGTAAAAGGACGGAATAACTGTGCTGTGGACTGAGAGCTGGGCAGGTGCAGTCACAGCACTCCAGGTGAGGAGAGCTGAACCCAATCTTGCCTCACCTTCACCTTTAACCTGTTTGCCTGCGTTTCAAACTCGTTTTTATCTCAGCCAGAAATGTCTCTGGGACACAGCAGTCAGTGCTGCACAGCCACTCCGGGCTGCCAGCACGTGTCCTGAGAGGGGCCAGGAAGAAGGATGCTGATGCTGCAAGCTTAGATATGAGAACTGCCATTGCTAATAAACTGCTGGTAATAACTAAGAACATTTTCTTTGAGTTTAGAGTGAGCAAACTCATGTTTCTATATAAGGCAGCTACTGCATCAGGAGCTGTACTGGGTAGGTCTGCATAAAAAAGAAAACCAACTCTACGCTCTTTGTTCAGAAGACAATTCCTCCCTCATTTTTAGTTATTCTTCAATTTAAAAAAAAAAAAAAACAAACCACAAACCTATTGTATTAAATACAAAGAAATGTTATTTTGACAGAACTCCTGCGAGGCGCTTTCCCGCAGAATCGCAAAAAGCCACGCAAAGACAAAAAGGGATCGCTGGCACCAAAAAAAAAAAAAAAAATTACAAGGCAGATACTACAATAAACATGTTGCCATCACCATGGAAATACAGCCCTAAAGTTTTTGACAGGTATTTACTCAGCAAGTCAAGAGCCTCAGCAAAAGACACACAGAGTAGCAGCCACAATCCATATGTCTCCTTCCCTCAAAAGAGGGAACACTTGCTAGGAAAGAAATATTATGGATATTGAATTTAAAAAAAAAAAAAGAAAAAAAAAAAATAGGTGAGTTAAGAGTGCCAAGGAAGCAGGT
Source organism: Chamaea fasciata (assembly GCF_029207755.1). Lineage (NCBI taxonomy): Eukaryota > Metazoa > Chordata > Aves > Passeriformes > Sylviidae > Chamaea > Chamaea fasciata. The sequence goes on along the minus strand of NW_027094090.1, from coordinate 67,231,793 downwards.
CAGAGATATTTTGACGGCAACTACTGGAGAACACAGCATTGGCTGATCAGCAGCAGGAAACCATCTCTGAGTTCTTGAAGAGATGCTAAAAATATCCCCAAGTATAAGATGCCAAACCAGGCAGCTAGTCGAGGAGAAGCAAGAACAAAAGAGGAAAAAAAAATCCCAACGTGTTACAGAGATGATTTATAAAGAAGCCAGCAGAAAAAGCAAACTGAGGATGTACTTCCAAGCTCCTGCCCATATTCTGTTCTGCCTCATATTTGCTGCACAATTTGTTTAGAAAAGCTTTTCTAAACACTTCACTGCAAGTAAAATCATGGAAGAGGCGCTTGGTGCTAGAACAGATTCGTCCAAGAGGTTCCACAGTGCAGAGACAAGAGCTCCAAACACAGGATTTAACCACAATGCCTCAGTACACTCCAGTGCAGTCCCATCTCAACCTTGAGTTGTGCTCTGCTACTCCAGGGACAGCTTGGAGTGGTTTATCCTCTGGGTTGTGTAGCTACTACACGCTCAGTTCTGTAAGAAAAGTAAATTGTCATCCTGGGTGGCTTTCCTTTTATCTGCCTTGTGAAGTTTGTCTTAAACCAGACCATTAATAAGAGATTTAAGCACGTGTCAGACTGAAGCACAGATTGAAACCTTGGCTGGGAGGGCAGATCTGTGCTTCACTGATGAACCTACAGAAACCAAACCTTATATTGTAGTCCAGATTATATTCCTTGAGATGCAGAATTAAACAACAGACAGAGATGGCTGAAGTTTGCCTGTCTCTGAAAATAGCCACCCATTCTTCTTTATCATGCTGTAAAGTCAAACAGACGCTTTCGAAAATGTTCTGCATCCTGAATTGCTGTGGGGAAACAGTTCTTTCCCTACTGTGAACATTCTAGAAGTAGAAGCTTCCCAGATGCAAGAGAGATGACAAACAAGATTAATACCAGAATAAAGAATTCACAGCTCCATTTCCTCCTTTCCTGACTAAATGCAATGCTAATTGTCTGTAAGCTGGACGAAAATAGTGCTCGCTTGGAAGACACAAAAATTGCATTTTCAAGAGTTGCCATTTCAGCACAGGCATATCCTTCCACAACCAAAAAGTAATTATCTGCGCTTTTGTTCTCATCTAAAGCAAACCCCAAAACTTTCCAGCTAGTTTCTGATCAGTCAAATGTTTATTCTACTTTTATTCTACGTTTATTCTACAGTTAAATGTTTATTCTACTCGCAAGTTTCTGCACTTCCAGACCGATCTTCAAAATATCACAAAAAACCCCTCCTGTCAAAACACACCAAACTCCTTGGGTAGAGGTAATTTGCCAGGTTATTACTGGGAAGTTTTCTCCCTGGAGATTTTGAGCACGCTGCCAATGGCAGAAGCCTGTAACAACAGTACAATGCATTGTACCTGTACAACGTTCAATACCTGAAGATGCTAATTTTTTTCCACCAAAGCGGCTTTTAAGAAAGTTTTCTTCCCTCTTTCAGGACATCACTTTGCAAAGCATTCCTTGGATTTCCTTTCTACCACAACGTGAAGGGAGAGGAGGGGAAATCAAAAAAAAAATCCTACCCCAGAGCTCGGTCAGGCGTGGCTAAGGGCAGAACTCCACTCGTAGTGCTTCATCAAATTATCTGACTCGGCTGCTCTTTTCTTCCCAGCTACCCTGACATTTTACCTGTTTACTCTAAATGCACGTTAAGAGCTGGATCAACAGCAAAAGGGCAACTGGCAGAACCCTGCGTTGTGCATGAGCAATCCCCAGCAGCACTTTAGGCAAGCAGAGAAAGCAGCACCAGCCAAAAGAGGAGAAATTACAGAGGTTGCAGGTCGGAGATTTTTCCTCCCTCCCTCCCTCCATCCCTGTTGGAACTCTGGAAACTTAGATTTTGGGGTTTTAGTCGATAGTAATACGTGTAAGTTAAGATGGAGGATTTTGGGTGTTGTCTGAGTCCTTCTTCTTCTTCATAGGTGCGGGTGGTTTTCTGTAATTGGGTGAAAAAGATCCTCATTGTGGCCCTGGTGTGGTCATTAACAGGCGTCACCTCGTTATTGGGTAATTATTGGTTAAATAACCTTGGAAAGAGTTAGAAACGCTCCACTTTACCTCATTTCTCTAACTTGCTAGTCTGCAAATAGGTAAGAAATAACAAACATCCAAGCCTGAACTTTAAACCTGCATTTGCCATGTTACTCACCCTGACTTTGGCGAGGAAGAAAAGAAGCCAGAACTGCAACACTTCCCCCTTCATGTTGTGGTGGAAAAATCAAAGGAATGCTTTGCAAACTGACGTCCTGAAAGAGGGAGGAAAAGCTTTCTCTAAAAGCCTCTTTGGTGGGAAAAAATAGCATCTTCAGGTGCATTAGCACGGGGAAAATTGTCATCCTGAGCTGCTCCCTCCAGAGCCAGGCAGGAATTAGTCCTGGGCAAAGCTCACGCACCTTGGAGGTTCAGATGGGCGTTTTCAGTGTCTGATGCTGATCACAATCCCTCGAGTCTGCCCAAGAGCCTTTATTGTGGTTTCTTGATGCTTCTGCACAAAGTGCAGAGATAGGGGAAAAAAAAAAAAAAAAGAAAAACCATGAAAAATGAAGGGAAGAAAGTGGCCAAGCATTTCTGAATTACAAGGAGAGCTCCATTTGAGGCTTGTGGGAGGACGGCAGTTAGCTGTTATTTTATCTAAACTGGCTTATGTATCCCTAAACAGCTCTCATGGCGGGACTGTCTGGAATTCTCCTAATCCTTTCAGCTACAAACACTGCCTTCATCATATTCTAACCTGTGATCTCAAAACTCTCAGGGACTTTTTTTTAATACGGCCAAACAAAGAAGAATTGCACGGATTTTTGTGTGCTAGCAGAGATTTCACTGATTTGGGAAAAAGACAGGGAAAATGGTCACAGACAATCATTAGTGAAATAATGTCTTGTAGCAGTGAATCAAGGACAGTGCACTACAGTACCTGATTATGAGGAAAAATAGGAATAGCCAGAAAAATAACACAAAAGTGAGTATTAACCATACTTATCGAACCATTCACATAGTAAATTTCACTTGGACTTTATCCAAAACATCATGCAAGCAAAAGAGGCTTCACAGAAACACACAACACAAGCAACATTTTTCCGCGGCTTATCAAAATCGTGCCAGCGCTCACAGATCTGCAAAATGACCTAAAAGATTATGCAAAAGATGAGCAGATAACTCAGAAAGATACTTAAGTGATGGGGTGTGGGGGGGGGGAAGTCTCTAACTGTGATAGATCAATCTCTCAGACAGAAATATTGATGTTTATGTTCCACGGGGAATTCTGTATTATGAAGAGAAAATTTCAAACCAGAGCTGCAGCAATGATGTACATGAACAGGGGAATAAAAGCAACGGGGAACTGAAGCAAAGAAGAGATAAAAGAGATCACACCAGGCCCAATCAATTTCTCCTCAGAAAGTTTCTGATATAAAAAAAAAACTTTCCGTGATCTAATTTTTTTTTTTTTTGCTCCAGTTCTGCCGAGAACAAGAAATGGTTCCATTATTGTGTTTCTCAAGACAATCCCTTTATGAATTCACAAGGAAAGAGGAACTCATTGTGTGCAGGGCCACAAAGGGTTTATATAAACAACCTTTAATTCCTTGCCCTAACTAGCCCAATATTAAACATACTTGCTCATCTATTTTAGTATCTTCTTTGCACTTTCAATTTATTTCTTCTAAAACACCTGCTAAGTTTTCCTGAATATAATCTGTCTTTGAAAAGTGTTGTACTGCTTTAAAAAAAAACAAAATCCAAAAAAACCTGAGACTCTAATTGATTCTTTATCTAAAACAGACAAAATTTGACATGGAAAAGTCAGAAGTCTGAAGAAAAACCCGGATGAAACACAGATAATGTAATCTGAATGGTTCTGGCTGTGTAGGGTGAAGAGTTGCAAGTACATCCCAAATCCTTGCAGTTTTTCACTATTATGGAACCAAGTAGAAAAATTCTTCCTTGAGAGTCTCAAATTTACTTTTTGAAGCAACTTTACTTTTGGAAGGTCAAATAACGGCGCAAATTTTAAAAGAGAAAAATTGAAAAAAAAAAAAAAGAAATAAAATTCCACAAAATAACTTTAAAACGTAAAAAGTAACGTTGAAGAAAGATTTGTTTGTACCCCACCTGTGGTCGCACCATTTCTCATATTTAGAAAACCAAACAAGAAAACCCAAACCTCTGTGGTAGCATCCTGCTCCTAACTGGACATTTTCTCTCAAATGGTGACAGATCTTCATTCAAAACACACATTTTTTTTAAGTCATATGATAAATAAAAAATATTACAACAAAGGGAAAAAAACCAAAACCAAACAAAAGTAGACTACAACACTGCTGGAAATGCTTTAAGTAAAATGGTAGGAGTTTTCCTCCATAGATTTAACATCAGGAGCTCAAAGTTATTTTAAAAATGGACAACAAATGTAGCTCTATTTCACTGGCAAAATGAAAATAAACAGCTTGACATTAAATGCCTTTACTGAGAAAAGAATGACCAGCCTTCGTTTCCAAGCGCCAGAAGTTTATGAAAAACAGGAGAAAATAAAATTTAAAAAAAAAATCAGAGGGGCTGTGACACCAAGCCAGGGTGAGTTCATGTGTAACAAAAGTTTAAGAGCTTTTAGCTCCTTGGATATTTAATGGTTCAGTGGCCCAACATCGTGGGTGTTTTTCGTGTTACCAAAGCCACCTGCAATTTGTTAAAGTGTTCAAAAAAAAAAAAAATTCGGGTTCCAGAAGAGGCATTAAAACCCATGCAAATCCAATATTTTGACACCGGCAGAGACGGACTGAAAGCAGACCCTGAGAGCCCAGGTTCTTTTGGTTAAAGGTTGTTAATGAAGTGTGCTCCACACTGAACAATTCAGAATAGCTTTGTCTCTCCTCTACACCTGCGGAATTCCAGCTCCGTAAGATTATCTGAGTGTAACTAAGGACAAAATCGGGTTCATGGAGGTTTTTATTCCAGCTGTCTGTACCCAAAAGGCATAACCAATTATAAGTTTGCATCCATTCCTACTTTTGTCGTACAGGAAGTCCAGAAAAAAAAATAATTAAAGCAAAAACCCCCAAACCCAACACACAACAAAAATCTTTATTGTATTTGAAGTATGTGAAAACAGATGCCCCAGACAGCTGAGAAACGGCCAACTCATGTACTGTTCAGGAAAATTTAATTAGAAACAACCAAAGACCTATTTAAGCCACATGTTTTGATTTAAAAAATTTTCTGGGGGTCGAAGAACAGATATGTTCCTCCTGTTACCTTCTTGCTTCAGGTCTCTGCATCTATGGTAACACAATTACCATCTCAGGGCTAGAATTGATCAGGATTTCTCTAATTACATTCAGCCCTAACGAATCAACTTCTCTGTTTGGTGGGGAGGGGTTGTTTTGGTGGTATTTTTTCCCATTTAAATTTTATAGAGTTCCTGCCTCAATAAAAGAATTGCTACGAAGTGGTTTCTTTTTCTAGTCCTCTTCACTAGGAATCCAATCAGCCAGAAAATCCCGTGTAAAGCAGGGTCAGCTCTGGATTAGTTTTCCATGTCTTTGCCTGCGTCTCCTTTGATCAGTTCCCATTTTATTGAGAAGCACATCCTGGGCATTAGAGAGACAGAGCACAATGGAGCAGCCAGGGGGGTTTGAAGCCTGGCCTTATCACTGGGCCTTCTGCAGCTGCCACGTTCATTTTGCTGACTTGCAAACTCGTGGAAAGGACAAGGGGGGAAAAAAAAAAAAAGTGATTTTTTTTGTGTTATCTTCCCGTCCTCGTTCACTATTTAGTGGCCTTTATTTTGAATGATTAAGGGCTCGTGTCATCCGTGTAATTTCCCTTTTATAAAGGGATATCCCTGGCTGATTCTCTCCCAGACCAGGAGCCTGCAGTGCCTACCCTTATTAACAGGTAGAATATGGAGAGGCAAAAAGAAAAAATAAATTAAAAATTTATAAAAAACAAGGTGGTCTCTTTCAGCTGTAAGGACATACCACAACCCTGTGCTAATAATGAAAGGCGGGATTTATTCTGTAATATATGAATGTATTTATATAAATTACATCAACTTAAATGTATATAAAATAAAATGTTATTTACAGAATATAATTTATTCTGTAATATATTAGAAAAAAATAGAAAAAAGAACTCATTTATACCAGGTAGCAACCTCAGACCTGGAGAAGGCAAACAAAGGAACACGACTGTTAGTTCATGTGGCAGCACACGTGCCTCAGAAATAAGTTTATCACCCTGAGCAGATCCTACAAAAGCCCCACAAAAGAAAAGAGGAATTCTTGGCTGTCCTAAGGGCCTGCTCTGTCTGGAACACACTGCCCATAAACCAAGAGGACAGATGACAAAATCTGTCCCGTTGGAAATCACTGGAACTTCCCCAGCACACCCGGGGCACGCAGGACTTTGCCAGGTTTCTAGACCAGGGAAAACAGATTTTTTTCACTTCCCTCAGCCAGATTTTCAAAGCTATTGAGAGGACTAAAAGGGCTAATAGAGCCAAGTGAGATTTTCAGACACAACTAACCGAGTCAGGCATCCATCTCCCCAGCCCCTAACCTGCTTATGCACTTCAGAAAATCTCATTAGGCACAGATCTGCATCTCCACATACCTGTCTGCTTCCAGACTCTGGTTTATTTCCCCTACGCTTCAACCTTTTTTATCTGCTGTCTTGCCTATTTTCCCCCACATCCAAGTTCTCACAAGATGCAGCAGGGCTTTTGACCTTGGGAAAGGGATCCTGGAAACCTCTTTTTTTTAATGGAGTGTTTTATAAAGGAGGGACTAAATACCTCTCAGAAGAATAGGCTGAACAGCTTTTTTTTTTTTCCTTTTTCCCTGTTTAACCAGCACAGCCATAGATTATGAGGAGTTTGGTTTCATTGCATAACAACCCATCATTGTTCCCTAATACATTATCTCATCAGGAGGCCCCATTTCAGAGAGGCTACGTAGACACACATTTCTTAATAGCAGAGCTAAGTGGCAGCATGATCTAGTGGATTAATTATGTAACTGCCAACTAGGATCTCCCGGCTGCGATACGATTTTAAATTTACATCTTTAAATCAAATTTTTAGACAACCAACAGCGTTGGCTTTAAGAGATCTGGATGTAGCTCATTTGTTGAAAATAAAAAAAAAAATAGCATTTTCCTCTTTAGGAGCTTTTCTTTACTACAATGAGGAATTTTTGGGACAACCAATTAATTCCAAAATCCTACAAGCAAACACCTCACAAATTCTAGATATTGAAGAGAAGCCAAAATAGATGAATTAAAATTAGACACTTTATACAAGTCTTCTCATTAGTAAGGAAAAAACAGAAGAAGGGAAAACCAAGCGGAATCTTCGAGTTCTTACCAATTTTGGCCTTCTACTGAGTCTAAAAACAAGTTAATAACTTTAATCAAAGAGGTGCCCAGTTAGTGACTGGAGTAGAAGCAGAAATCAATATCAGAGATCCTTGGGTAGTGCTGCTCCTGCTCTACCTGGAAAAGCTTTACACTTTTTGTTATGAAATATCATACAAGACCATGCATTTAACACACACTTTTATATCTTCTCCATATGGTACCAATCCTTCTAGAAATGCAGACTGTGGCTATCAGGATTTATGAACAATGTGTGCAAGTCGGGCCACTGAGGCAGATTCTAAAGTAAAGCATGGTAGATACATCCCACATGAATTCTTCCCCAGACTCTCTTTTTTTTTTTTTCCTCAGATTTTTTTATTCAAGAGCAGCTAAGAAGCACAGCAGAAGACTTTCACTCCTCTGGAATCAGAGCACCTTATCAAATTACCCTAAGTGGTTTTGCTATACAATCATTTTAATGCTCTAGACATTGTTTCACTCTGAGATTTATGAAGGCTTACAACAAAACCCCACTTTTTAGACAATGCTGTGATTTAGCTTAGCACAGTGGAGATGGAAGACAACAGAGGATTGTTTCCAGTCTGATTTTCACATCGGCAGTGGCAGAGGCAACCTCAGCAACAAATCAATCCAGTTTAGAGGGCTGAAAGCTTTCATCCTGCTCCCTTCATCACATACTTCTCATCTATTTGTTGGTTCTGTTTAGTCCATCTCTGTGAGGATTCAGATATAAATGTGGAACATGCTCCTTTCCTGCCTCCTTATTGCCTGCAGTTTCCATCTTATTCTCTCCAGATCAGCACCTGAATAATAATTGTACCGATTGATATTGTCCTCCACGACAGGAATTGTCCTATCGGGTCAAATTTAGGGAATAGGCTGACAAAAAGTATTCAGGACCAAGGTGGCCACCACCAGTCAACAACCAAAGCCTTTATATTCATCAGAGAGATCATCTTGGGCCCCAGCCCACTCATAAATTCAGCCTGAACCAGGCTTGGAACCTGATAGGAAAAAAAAAGATCATTTCCACTCCACCTGATTCTAATCTCACTTGCACTGACTCCTCACTAGTGCTGATCCTGCTTTATTAGGAGCGTCCCCAAACTTCATCATCGTAGATAAAAATAAGAACCTTATATTTCAGGTTTAAAGGCTGAAGATTCTTTTCCCACCCTGAAAAATTTGCAATTCGCTCTAATTCTATGTATATTAGTGAAAACCTGGAGTAACTCCAGCTGGAGACTGGAACTTTTTGGCAAGCAAGATAGCCAGAGAAATTCAGGACCAGTTTCTTTTGCTCACGTAGCAGCAGACTGCAGCTCCAGTAAAGAAAATAGTATTAATGGTCAAAACTGCAAATTCTAAAATCTTCCATCCCTTTTAGCATGGGAAAGAAATGACATGGAAAAGAAATGAGTTTTATCACGATAAAACTTACGGAGACGCTTTTGTAGTTAAAGACTGACTTGACATCAGCCAGGGGATAATGAAACTTCAAGAAGATGCTTTTCCCCAATCAGATTAGTTAACAAATTCTAAGGAATAGTAGCACAGCACATTTAAGAGGAAAAAGTTTAAAATTTTTCAGCGATAATTTTTATTATCGCAGCTCATATCATTCTGCTAGAACCCGCTGCTAATTTCTGCACAATGGAGGGGAAAGAAATGCTAAAAATGTTGGCTTAAATTGAAAGCCAGCCCTCCCACAGAACCATTTCAGATAGCTGAGATTATGCACAGTATGAGTTACAGGGTTAGTAATGTAATTTGAATAAAACTTAACAATTATCTCTGAGCTCCAGATTGTCGCAGAGTAACGCTTGATGGACAGAAGAGAAGAGATGGAAGCGATAATATTTAATAGCAAGGAATCCTCTCCTTGCCTAATATTTGAAAATAATCTATTAGGTCATCTTTTTCCTGAGCAGGTGTATTGGCTGCTGCTATTATCGCTATTCAAATTCCTTCCTTTGGGATGGAAAAGAGTTTTGCCCAGGAATGAATTCAGGCTGAAGGAGCAGGCGGCACTAGAGCTGACAAGACCAAAGGGTCCAAATAATGGGATCCTAAGGGAGGGGAAGTGAGCCCTAAGCACAAATCCTCCCTCCATTTCTTGAGCTGGAGTCCCTGTTTTTTGCTATTTTTTTTCCATTTTCTTTTTTTTTTTTTTCTCTAATCTGAACATGTTCATTCTCTTTTTTACCCTCTCACGTGTATCCACTTTCCCTGCTTTTGCTTTGTTTTGTGGTTTTGGTTTTTCCTTCTTTCATGCACGTGGATCTGGAGGACCCCTTTGTTGCCTTCACCCAGGTGTAGTGCAGGGCAGTGATGCCTCATTTCTCTACTCAAAGAGTACCATCAGTATTTCTTCTTCATGAATTTACAAACAGGTACAGCTTAGGAGAGAAACTGCCTCAATCAAAATCAAATACATTCCACAAAAGAACTTGCAAATGCTATTTCCTGTAATTTTCCAAGCTTCAGTGGCTGTTTTTGCTTAAGCCTGGCTTTGATATGGGAATTGTTGTGATTTAAGTAGCTCTGGCTCGAGGAAGAATGACAGATAAAAAGGAGAACATCAATCAGGATGTCACATGGATGCAATAATTTTGAAATTGTCCAGATAATTAAATGTTAAACAGAACAAGGCCTGGCCTCAGTGTAAAAGCTGCAGGGAACTTTTAATATTTCCTTCATCCATTTCGTTGGAATGTGAAGTCAGATGACATTTGTGGTGAGATGACAGATTGGTTGACCACCGACTTGAAGAAACGAGCCTTCAATTACACCAACTTGATTTCCTTTCATTAATCACTGCGTGTCACATGTTGACCAGCGATCAAAAATTGGCATCCATTGCTCAAAGACTCAAACAACTGCCATTTTTAAAGGCACTTTTCACGGAACAGGCACGTGCCAAAACACGGACGTGTCACAATGCACAGAAGTTCCGTTTTGGGGAGAGAACACAGACATCCATCAGTGGCTCTGTACGGATTTTCTGTCACACTCAGCACCCTCGGCAACATCTCTGTGGGAACGCTGGCTCTGCTCAGCCTTCCCAACAACGCCAACGCTTTCTTAGAGCTTCCGCTGAGGGAGAAGAGACAATTGAAATTCAGCTGAGTGGCACCCAGTGAGGCCTGGGTTCCTGTTCCCCATTGTCCTGTGGGAAAGGACTAAACTCACATGAACTTTTTGTCGTACTTCTTAATACCTCCAGCAATGGAAAACTGATGCACTCATCAGTGTTTACAAGACAATGTCCTTTTTCAGGCAGCCTGACAGTTTGGGCATTCCTGCCCTTTCAACTGCAGAGCTAAAAATGCTGCTGGAAATAGCACCCAAGTGGCCACGGGGCAGAAAAAGAGGTGAAGACACATTAGGAACAGAAAGCTCCAAGAATGCAGGTGGCTCAGACAGATTTTCTTGCTAGTAAAAGAGGTTTCAACTTCTGGTCAGCCCCTAAAAGTGATCAGACAGTTGGAGTAGATGATTTTATTGCAAGTCTCTTCTATTCTACCCTAACCTCCTGGCCATGTGGAAGATATTTGGCTCAAAAGAATCCAAGCACCACTTCAAGTTCTAGGAGAACTTGACAGAAAATACAAATACTGCAGACATCAAAATAAAGGCTACATTAAAAGACCAATTGCTTTCATTAAAAAAAAAAAAATCTGACTGGAAATATTTTATTCCCGTTTCATTTACAGGCTGTTACATCTAAAAAATTCCATGAGTTAGCTGTCCAGATCACTTCACGGGACTTCTTTGTCTTGGACCAAATCTGAAGGGTATTCTGAGTTTCCTAGGAGCTCACTCAGCTTAGGAGCCCATGGAGGCCTTTTTGAACTTCTCCCTAAATATCCACGTTAGAGAATTCATTTTATTTGCATCACATAGCAACTCTTTCTGAAAAGGGATTTCTGGATTCCTCGAGATCTTTGTGCTTTCCTATGCTGAGAGGAGAGAATTTGAATCTTTATTCTGTGTCTCCCTGCTGCAGGTGACCAAAATGCAGCCGGCCAAAGCTGTTTGGTGTACCCATCTGTTCTAATTAGGCCTAAGATCACCCATGTCTGTCCCTCTGAATTCTGCCTTGCATTTTAGCCTCCCACAATTTAGCTTTTACACCAGTGACCTTTGAGTAAAAATATCCTTGTTTCATTCCTGAACAGCTGAGCTGCCAAAGCACAGTTATTCCATTACTAAGCATTCCAGTCTGCACTTGTACCTTGCATCTGACTTGATCCCCAGCTCAGAAGCCATGAAATTTTACAGCTGCTTGGACGTTTCTGCCTTCCACAGGGAAATTCTGCAGAGGCTGGGGCTGAACATCAACGTGTAACATTCATCCTTTCACAGTCTACTCTGACATGCCTCGATTACATGTCATGTGCAGCTCTATAGCTGCTAATAATTTGTCATGAGGAGACTCAGAAAAGCACCAGCATATGAAAAATAAACCCCAAAATACGCTGCAGAGAGAAAGTCCAGGACCACATACACCCCTGTCTTTGCTATTCTAATGCATTTTGCCCTTTGCAGAGAAACCATTTCAGAAGATGAACTCCAATTATGACGGAATTCTCCTCCCTGACCCACACACCCCTTCTCTAAGCTTCTTACATATTACTTTTTTTTTTTACTGTGGGAATAGCTATGTCACAGTGGGAGGGTTGTCTGTCCTAGAAATCCATTAAATAAGCAACAGACAGGGGGATATGAAAAGAAAAAAAAAAAAAAAAAAAGGGTGACGAGCTTCCCATTTCCATATTCAAATAGATTGTGTAGTAAGTAACAGTTTTGGGACAAGAGTTTCCTGGGAAAAGAATCAAATGTGAAGGGTAAAAAGATTTCTATTTATATATTATGTTTCCATTTGTATTGTTCAGTAAGTATGAAACCTCTTTTTTTTTTTTTTTTTTAATCTGTGTCTCCTGGTGTCTTGAAGAAGAACAGACTATTCCTGCCTGTCTGACTCATGTATCTCTGGGCAGTCAGACCTTCTGACTCACTGGATAGCCAAAAATCTCAGCTTAATAATAGTGCATGGCTGCTGAAAATAGGAGTCAAAAAAATCCCAGATTAATAACAGTGCATGGCTGCTGAAAATAGGAGCTGTAGACCCTGGCACTGAACGTGGGCAGAAACAAACACATTTCCTCTGAATACCTGCAGTCAGTAAAACATAAGAGCGTTGGCATTCTGCTCCTTCGCTGAAGTTCTGTTGGAAAATCAGGCCTGAAATTGCCTCTGCTGCTGTTTCTAAACATCAGCAGAAGAGATCTCAGCTACCAGCACGTGTGTTTCCAACTCGTACACAAATAACCTGGTTATGTTCAACAAGGAATGCCCAAACATCACTATTATGGGCTCGTACCCAACCTCAGCACCTTTCACAGGTCTCAGGACACACATTCCAATGCCCAGACACGTTGGAAATATTTTTGCTGACTTTCTTCTTTGCCTGACATGCTAGCAACAAACCAAAAGCAAGGATGCTTGAAGTGATCAGGACAGATTTCGTGAGGATACACTGGAAAAAGATGATCTGTCTGTAAAATTTTGTGTATGTGGTTGTTGACGCTCTTCAAAGTGATCATTGTGATATAAAGTATGAATATAAACTAAACACCTTAATCTGGTGTTTAATCTTATAAAATTCCCAGGAAAACTCATCACGAAAGGCACAGGGGTTATTCACGTTGCCTTTTATCCTGGTGTTGATGCTGAGACTGGCAGTTCACTTGTCCACCAGCATAAAATATAGAAATTTCTATTAGTGCTTCAGTTAGAGTCACTTAAACCAACAAAATAAGTCGGCCTATGTGCTGGATAAAAATTCACAGAATTGAAACTCCAACTGTCTTCTGAGCTGATATGAAGGATCAACTCTTTTCAAATCTGATTTGAATCAAATACAGAATTCTGATCAAACACAGAATTGGGGCATGTGACCAGCAGGAACTCCTGAAACCTAAATTTTAATCTCCTGCATCAGCACATTTTCCTGCACAGCACCTTCAATATCCTGGACACTGTCTGAAATCTCTTGCCTTGTAAAATGGCCCCAACACAGGTTACCCAGAAACCAGGATTATCCAATGCCAAACAGCATCTGACTGCTCAACTTCGTGGTTGGGAAGGTTAGGGAATTGCTAACTTCAAAGAAATACTAAGCATAAGAACTTCCAAAAAATCCCATCAAACAGCCAGCTTTGGAAAGAGAAATTTTCAAGCTTGAAAAAGAGATTTAAAAAAAAAAAACAACCTTTCAGAATGGAACAGACAGCAGTGCTTTAATCAGGTTCTGGATGCAACTTAGGAAAAAAAAAACAAACACACGAAACAACCAAACAAAATAAAGAACTAAAGCAACAGAACAACCTAAATATAATTTAAAAAACAACAAAACCCAACAAAAAAACCAAACACAAAAAACCGACAATAAACAAAAACAACAAACCTACGAAAACAAACAAACAACAAAAACCAAACACAAAACCCAAAAAACCCCAAAAACAAAACAAAAAAAGAGACCAAAAAACCTCAACCCAACATGTGGAGAAGAAAAAAGGTCCCTAAACACTTTAAAACCTTTTCTCACCCTAAGTACTTTCACTTGTGCTCACAACTGCTTCTTCTACTGGGCAACCTTCTTTTAAAAAAAATCCTTAATCCACATTGTTTCAAGGAGTACTTTTTGGCTGTAATTAGAGATAATGCTTTACCTGGCAGCTCATTTTTGTGAGTCCCTGGAGCAGCATTTTAAAAGAGGCTGGGCCAGGGCGAGAGAGAAAGGATGTGGTCATGCACAGCCAGCAAAGCTGCAAAATAGATATTGAAGGAAAGGTGGTAAAAAAAAAAAAAAAAATCCATAGAATTCTGAGAAATGAAATAAGATCGGCAAGGATTAAGGTGATTCAATGCCAGAAAACAATTCTGCAACCCAAGTTGCCCAGTGTTTGACTTCTTTCTTAACTCCTGTCAAGTCTAGGCATCGTTGCTTTGTAAGAGAGTGGTAAAAAACCCGATGTGGCTGCCAAAAATGATCCAAGATTGACTAAAATAACAGAATGAAATGGCTTCTACTCAATACACCACGGAACTGGCTCTGGAGGGTTGTAAGTAGACAGCTACGTGGACATGGAACCTTTGAGCAGAGCAGAACTTAGTGCATTTATGTCACAAGTGACAAAACTGAGTCGTTTTTAAACCTCTGGTCATTCTTAAACCTCTGGTCTATGCTAGGCAAGAATATCACAGTCATTAAGAGCATCCACAGTTTATTAGAACCTCAGCCTTTCATCATCTTCAGATGGAATTTAGGTTGAAACTATATATTCCTTCTGAATTATCCCACATTTTTCTCAGAGAGTCATGGAATTAAAGGCAGGAATTAAAGCTTGCTTACTTTTATACAGATTTTATACAGTCTTTGTTAACACCTGAGAGCATGCTCTCACAGGTTTTGAAGCCTCCATGGCACGGTAATCAAATGACCTTGAAATATTTCTTTTTCTCTTCCTTTCCTCTCCAGGTTTTTTGTTTTCTGAGCCCACTCTGAAATTACAACCACAAAAACGCCTGTAGAAATTACTAGGTGCTGTCAAATTTATTGATTTGACGCTGGTTGAAAGAAGCCTTCCGATGAAATGGAAGAAGAGGATGCAGAGGTCCAAAGAAGATCCACACTCGGTGAAATGCACAGAAAAAGTGAGTGCTGGGAGCAGCAAGATGCACCATCACTCTCTAACATGTGAGAAAACGTCCTGCACTAGTTTTGAAAGAAGAAATTTGAGCTACATCTGGATCATGTGCCAAGGAGATCTAACCTGTTGCAAAGGGTTTGCCTACACAAGTATATTTTGGTGGTTTTTACATTACTACAAACAAATAAACTGAATTTTTATTCTTCTTTCAGTTCCCACCACGCCCTTATCCATCTAACAGGCACCCTTGCTGCCAAATGACCTTCCTGGCAATCTTGGCAAGAGACAATTAGGCCAGTAATGATAATTTTTTCATGATTTATGCCAAGGCAGCTTTTCCTCTTGCATACTTCATCCTCTCAAAAGCACACATTGAGTGTGAAAAGCTCAAGCAGAGCAGTAGTATTAAGCATACTCCAGAACAGATAATTCAAGTGCATTTTAATCTTTCAGGCAACATTTTAAAAAAAAAAAAAAAAAAAAAAGTCACTTTAGAATGAAGCCTTTGCTGTATTTACCACTGCATTAGAGCACAATTCCAAGCAATGACAAAATCAGACTGTTGAGCAGATTTTCCAGAAAACCTCTTTGCAACAGAATTAAGCCAGACATAATTACTCCAAGCAGACCATTAGCAATAGAGATTTAAATGTGTGCCTATGAAATGATGAACCTCCTCTTGACAGGATTCAAATGCAGCTCCTGCTCGGACACCTATAACTTGGCCCTTTATAAAATACAATCTTTAACAACACATATAACTTGGTCCTCTATAAAATACAATCAGTTCAGTCACACGCCAGAGTTTCCACATGCAACAACTAAGATTTTCCCAAGCCAATTAAAACATCTGCTCTCTTCACTGGGACCACAGTTTTACAGCACTGAAGCGATAATCTTTTATTATTATTTTTTTTTTTTGCCATCTCACATCATTAGCTCTTTTCTGCTCGGGAGGAGAAACTCCCTGAATTTTGCCTTGAAGACAGCCCTGATCCCATCACCGGGACATGTCACATTCCAGCGAGTCCTTCCACTGGGGACAGGCCCTGGGCAGCTTCCACACCTGCTCCAGCTCCTTCCCAGCACATCTATTAACAACTCTGACCCATAATTACAGCTGCAATTAATTACTGGATTTTCCTCTATCCATGTGCACACAGGAACACACACAGAGAGCAAGCTGAGCCAGGCAGCACAGCGATGCTTTGCTTCTATTTCCCAGCCATCAATGCAAGAGAACACTGTCAAAAATTACTAAAAATCCACCCGCATTAAGAAAAAACACATCAAAAAGCATCCTGCAATAAAGCAGAGAGCTTGTGCTTAAACTTTGATGCAGCTGGGACGAAATGTTTCCCTTTCTCTGTTAGAAACCAGGAATTACTAGGAGGGTCTGAGTTTATTTAAATATCTTGCACAGATGCTAAGCAGAAATACCTTGTGATAGGTATGCATAAAAAGGGGGAAAAAACCCAAATCCATCAGTTTTATCCACGTCAGCTTTTTTAGAGAGTATTTTTTTCCTCTAGAGAGGAAAATTTCATCCGTAGCTCTATACAAAATCTCCTCTGGTTTCTCTGGGATATTTTGTGTATCAATACACATAAAAACCCCCATGAATTCATTATACTGACTACAGCAATGTTCAACCAATGCATCTGAGAGATAAGAGACCACAGATTGCACACACTTTTGTGGAAACACAGCATAGGCTTAGGAAAAGAAAAATGTTTAAAAAAATCAAGAGGCTTCTTAAAGAGAGAAAAGAAAGGATGGAGGGAAAAAAAAAAGGTAAAACACGATTTTAAATCTCATTTGAAAATAAAATATACAGGCCTAAACAATAATGGTGGATCCAAACACCTCAAAGGGCTGAAAAAATCCTCAAAAATCTCATTTTGGGCATAAAACTAGAGGTTTTGGATCTTAGTAACTAGATGAGAGATACTGGGAGGTGGTGAGCTTTATATTCAGAAATATCTCTACTAACTGAATGGAAACAACAACTTCTGCATTGTTGGGGGCAGTGATGTCATTTTTCTTTTATGACGGCACTTGGCACTGCATCCTCTTAAACTCCAAATCTCTGCCAACACCAGGAGTACAACCCTGCACCTTCGTGTGAAACAGGAGTTGGATGTGGTTAGCACCACGAGATGGGAGTAAGTGGATTCTCAACATCAATTCTTTCTGCCACGGTAAAATTTCACAACCAGACATTGAAACGTCCTGAGCATCCTGACCACTCCTTAATTACCATGAGAACTCAAAACAGAATTGTTAACACATCACCTGGACACACACTGAAGCCACAGCACATAATTAATTAGCAGTGTTTACTAAGGGGAGGAGGGGGTGTTGTGGTTTTGGACTTTCTACTCAGAAATTTCTATTTTTTCTGCTGCGCATCTATTAGAAGCCAATAACAGAGATGAGCCACTACAGCAAATCCCAAGTGTCAATGATGCAAAAATCTCTTCCCAAGGGATGGGCAGTAGGTCTCACTCAGGCATTGTCCACTGAATAATCTGACTGCTTCGTGGTTCACCCTTGCACGTCCACAGATGTTTTCATTTGTGTCCAAGTTTCAGAATTAGCAGCCTTCCTCTGTTGCTGAGGCTAAAAGGGAGATTTGTTCATGGGGGCCTTTCAAAACTTCCTGTGTTTTGCCATGCTCTGCCTTACACAGGTGCCTTTTTAGCAAAAGGTCCGCAGGGGAGAGAACATTTTATAATCATGCTTTGTCCACGGGACTGAGCAAGTATTTCTGCCCTTTTAGTAGACTACGTGAAGAGGGGAAGAGAATATTTTCACGTGTCTTTCTGCAGAAACATTTTGAGCAGCTCTAAAAAAATTACTGCAGCTTAAAACACCAATGGCCATTTAGTTTAATTTTTGACAGCAAAGTCCATCATACTTGTTGATCCATTAAGAGTGAGCGATAGAGATTAACCTAAATTGAAATCTGAATTTCAGATCTGCTCTGCCCGCTTTGCTTTGCATTGCTCCAGCAGCAGTAATCTGGGATCACAGAGTCAGAAGGGCCAGGAAGAACCTTCAGAAGCCATTTATTACAGCGATTTTCATCTTCTGAAAAGCACAACTCCCTTTTGGGTTATATATCTTCATGCAACAATTATGTGAATAGGGGCCAGAAACATCAAGGTCAAATGCTGTTAGATATAACCACTGCTAACACTTTAGGGTTCTTTAATTCAAGAGTAGCATGACCCAGAGTTTGAAAACCACCAGTTTATTTCATCTCTTCAACCATAATTTACTCCTTCTACATGTTCCAAGGGAGAATCAAATACACTTACATCATTTTTAACAGATGTTTGCTTAGTCTTCTTGGAAAACTTCCAACGAGTAGGACTCCACAGCCTTCTTTGGCAATGTATTTCAAAGCCTCACCATCCTTATTGTTCAAATCTCTTCCCTAATATCTAGTCTGTACTTCCTGTCTCTAGACTAAACATTCCTGAGCTGCAAGTCATGCTTTGATCCTTCTTCCTCTGCGTTCTCTGCAGCTGGTGCACACCTCCCTCACCATGTCCTACACCCAGGACTGCCCCAGAGCTTCATCTGAACCCTTCCCAATGCTCAAGGGGGATTGAAGGGTTCTGTCCTTTCTCCCGCATCCTGTTTTCCTGGCCTGCACATCCAAAGATTGCATCTACTCTCCTTAAAAGAGCACAAGCGGCCATTTGGCTTTATGCTGATTTCCTAAGATCACTTCCTTGCTTTTCCTGTCAGAGATGCATCTTGCTTTTGCCTCAACGATTCCTGAGTGCCAGAAGAGCCATTTGGGGCTCTCAGGAACAGAATCTATCCCTGCTCTAATTCTTGGGACTAGAGCAGTTCCCAGCCTACAACACAGCAGAGCCGTGTCCTCCAAGAGAGGACCAAATATTGAATGGGTGCCCCAAAGCCAGCAGGTTTCTAGACACACTAATTCCTGTCCTGGTTTTGGCTGGGGTAGTTCATTTTCTCCCTAGAAGCTGGCCCAGTTCTGTGGTTTGGATTTAGGATTGTTACAGTTCTGGTTTCTTTTTCTCTGCCGAGGTCGGGATTAAGACACAGGAAATGTAGATTTTGAGTTTGGATTTGGGCGTTTATTATTTCTTATCCATTTACAGACTGACGAGCTGTGAGCTCTTGCTAGCAAGTTAGAGAAACGAGGTAAAATGGCTTAACTCTCTCTACAAGGTCTTTTCAAGGACAATCTGCCCTATTATGGAATGCCACCTAAATTATCTTCACTTTAAACCCAATAACGAACCACTTGAAGCCTGCAATGCAGACTCCATCAACCAATTACAGAAACCCATGAAGAAGAAGGAAAAAGGACTCGGACAACACCCAAAGCCCTCCATCTTGACTCACATGCATTACTATATGCCAAAACCCCAAAATCTCAGTTTCCAGGATTCCAACATGGGATGAGAAGAGCATTGATAACACCCAGATTTTTAATTGTTGCCAAGCTGTGTTTATCCTGAGCGGAGAGGTTTTCAGAATCTCAGTGAGAGGAGTGAGCCAGTGAGGAGAGGCACAAGGAGCTGGGAGGGAGGTGGCCAGGGCAGCTGACCCAAACTGGCCAAAGGGATATTCCACACCACGGAACCCAGCTCATGAACTGGGAGGAGCTGCTGGTCTCTGTGGGGACAGGCTGGGCATCCGCCAGTGGGTGGTGAGCAATTTATTGTGCATTGCCTGTCTTGGCGCTTATTCCTCTCTCTCTCTCATTCCTATTATTATTATTATAATATTTAACTTTATTTCAATTATTAAACCGTTCTTATTTCAGCCCACGGCTTTTACCTTTTTTTGGATTCTCTTCCCCATCCCACTGGCTGGGGAGGGGGGGGAAGTGAGCAAACAGCTGCGTGGTACTTAAACTGGTGCCTGGGATTAAACCACGGCAATCTCTCGTGTATTTCTATAGCTGCAAGGCTAATAAAATGGGAAATCACACAGCTGTGGGTTCACTGCGTTCTTATACCTACAGAAGGCAAATGCAGACAGGCTTCAGAGCTGCCAGAATAATGATTGTGTAACTTCCCTCGACTAACTCTGCAAACCTTGTTGAGTTTGTTTGTTCCCGCACTCAGTGCTTCTGCGTTTTCTTTTACAAAATTAAACTCAAAAACCTAGGATGTTACAAACTCATTTTTTCAATATGAACCATTCTTTCGCTAGGAAATTCAGACATTAATCTGTATTTCAAGGGAATTTGAGCTAAACCACGTGTCTGTTTCTGGATAAGTGGCAAGCTAGTGAAAGATGCAAGGTCATACCTGGGCTGTGCAGTGCAGGGAGCTTGAGGTTATAATTGAAAACTTCTGTATTTCCTCACCTGCTGCATTCCACTATGGAATTTTAACAGGAGATTGGGCAAGATGTAGATATTCTTCTCCTTTTTTTTCTTTTTCCTGCCCTTGCTCCCTGAATCTTTTCTCCATTCTTTACCTTTTTTTTTTTTTCCCCAGAAGGAGGAAAAAATAATAATGTTTTCCTGAGCCACAGAACCACTTACCCAGCTGGGGTATGCAGCCTTCTCCTGACTTCTATGAAAAGCTGCTGTTGCTTTGCTTATCACACCTTTAATTTAGAGTAATGAAGCACTTTGAATATGTGATTACAGATCTATAAAATCCGACCTTCCAAAGCTTTAAATACCTGCTGGAGCCCTCTTATATTGTTAATGTCTCCTATCACATTAAGAGAGCTGCAGTTCCCACCAGGAATGGAAATATTTCCGTAGCCCTGAGCAAGCCTTTAGGCTGACTGCTGTCAGACCCCGGAACAATGGTCATAGACAATCAGTGAGATGGCCACATCGTCATTTTTTAGTTTCTGAATGAAATAAGGAGTTGCGTGGTAAATAAACTTTCCCATGGGAGATCAGTGAACAGTGTGTGACACCAAGAGCATCCACACAGTGCAAGCACCAGTGGGAACCCAAGCTGTGCATTCCAGAAGCAAGCAGGACAATAATTGAACAGTTCCTCCTTGAGTTCTCCAGTCCTGTTCCTGTCAGTGGATTCCACAGACACTAAAAGCAGATGCCTGGAAAAAAATCTGTTCCTTATGAGCTAATCCACAGGTGCCTATGGACATAGAAGAACTCCAAGATGATAAGTACAGCAATGAAGCATAAAAAGAAACACCTTTCTCTAGTGTACACGTGCTCTGGAGTAAATCTGGCAGTCACACACTTGATTCCTGTCTGCAGGAAGTGATATTCTGCATTTCTGCTCTCAAGTCTCTGATATTTTTTTTTTTATTCCTAAGAAGAAAGCTTTTTTCTTCTCCTGTATAATCCAAGGGACTATATGCTGGAACTGTTTCCATTGACTGAGTTTGGGGCAAAATACATTTTTTTACCAAAAGCTTTACGAGACCTGTATGAATAATAAGTGCGACATGAAGGACCCAAAAAATCAGAACAGTTACAATTTGGAGGAAAGGTTTGGGCTTCACTCTAACACATTCATTGGCAGAGGAGAACCGGATGGTTTTAATCCTTCCACGACTTCAATAAAGAAACCAAAGCACCAAATCTCACGCTTACTCCATGACCTTTGCTGGGGAGAAGGAGCAGTGATCAACAGCAATAGTTTTGCCTCACTCGAGCAGAAGCAGTCTGGGAAATCGCTCTTTCACTTCCAGAGTCCTGTGGAATCCAACCACAAACCCCGTGGTGCTGGCAGCCTGCGAGCCAACCCACAGCTCCTTTTTATCACATGTAAACAGCTCCAGCCCTCAGCTTGCTCAGAGCCTCCATGAAAACAGCATGTGGAGGCACAGAACCTACCTACAGCTCAGCAACCTACACACCACTGAGTAACTGTGGGAAGCAGCAGCTTTTCTCTCTCTCTCTCTCTCTCCTCGGAGATATTTGTCCTCAGATTTTCTAACTGGGGTTTATTTAGCCCCGTCTGAGTTCCTTGGGGTTTATTTAGTCCTGTCTGCATTCCCTGAGGCATCACCCAAACAGCAGGAAAACCCAGTCCTGTGCGTGTCTTAGAGAGAAGCAGGACCAGAGAGGAGAATATTCACCTCAGCACCTGTAGATATTACCATGGTTATCTCAGGGATTTATGCAGTTGGAGGCACAAATCACAGAGGGACTTCCCTGCAGTCTTCAGCTTCCTGCTAAAACCCTCTGCCTGACACAGAGCTGAAGGTTCCTGTCCAGAAAAATGAGCTTTTCTGGGGTTATTTTCAGTCAAAGCAGAACTAACCATCTTCCCTCGTCCGAGCCTTCCTACAACACTCAATTTTCACTGACACAGCTAATGATGTCACAATTTCCAGAGCAGCTAAGTCAAATCACACTTACAAGAGCAGTAGCTGTTCATAGTTTCAGAACAAAATTCAGTGCTTTTTTTTTCTGTTGAGCATTCCCTTGACAAATTCTTACCCACACACAAGCACCAAAAAAACAAAAAAAAACAACAACAAACCAACCGACCCTAAAGAAACCAACAAATAACAACAAAACCCTGTGACTAAAACAATTCCCTTCTCCAAACTGGAAAGGAATTGACCAAGACCATCGATTTTTAAATATTTCTGAGATATTCAGATATAACAGCTACACGGACCATGCAAACAGTTCAGTGGGTGGTATCCAAATTCCACAGCCACGGAAGAGAGCACAAAATCCAGTGAGTAATATGTGACAGTCCCACTGCAGTAGGCCCAGAGGAAAGAGAGACCCTTTCACCCTAGAGAAATCAGTAACCAGATTATTGGCTAGGAAGGGATTAGTTTTAGGAACCTTACAAAAAACAAAGTTGTAAGCAGAGTCGGTGGTTGAGATCTCTGCCTCCCTCGTGCTGGGGATCAGCAGAGCCTCTGTGGTGCCCTTCATCAGAGAAAAAGTGGACCCAGGCAGATCTGCTGCCACTGAAATATTCAGGGAATGTGCAATTCCATAGGATCAGGCTGCAGTCACTTTCAGACTCAGCCGTGCTGCAGAAGAACCGCCAGCAACTGAAGCTTCCAAGTAATGACTCAACTCATTAAAAGGAAATCAGTCACTGTCAAAACCTCTGAGTAAGAGCTCCAAGAGTTGAAGACATCCCTCTCTTCCTTGTGGCTTTACAAGGCCTGAAGTTGGTCCACGGCAAATGAGGGTTTGCTTGCTTAAACACAGCTTAAACTCAGAGGTAGGAGAGAGAGGTAGAAGTCAGAGTACAGAGTTTTGGCTTTTCCTGATGAGAACCAATCCGACTGGGGGCAGCTCAGTGGGGGAAAGTGTTTTATTTATGACTGGTCCAGGGGTATCATATAAAGCTTTCTGCTTTTCCAAATGGGTCCTGTGAGAGGATGTTAATAATAGTGACCCAAGAGGAACAGGTTACAGTGCTATTAATACCTCAGAACACTAACATCTTTCATGTAGCAGTGGATATTGTGGACTTCTTTCTCTGTAAAGTGCCAGCTGGGTAACAACTTCAAGAGACCAGAAAAGAAACACATCACTGTTTTCGCAACACAAACTTCTGAAACCCACCCCCCCCCCACCCGACTAATTTCCTCAGCCGTTTTTATCTTTCAGAGCGAAGACTATTTACAGATTAAAGTAATTTCACATAAATATTTGATGCTAGACTTCATTATGAATCTGGGTTTAGTAACAGCGACTAAGACAGAACATTTCGCAGACAGCGTTTTCCAATACAAAATCATTTAAAGCATCTGCCGGCTGCAAGAATAAATGTCTCAACCAACTTGTCAGAGCCTGTCAGGCCTATAATTATGTTCTGCAGCATTAGAAGAAACTACTTTTGATTGTGTGGGTATGAGTTGCAAAAATAACAATACCAAACGAAGAAGGCTACCAGCAGAAGAGCCTCAGTGGGGACGTGCAGGGTGGTTACTGGCCAAGGGCTGCTCATCAGTTGTCCCCTCTGATGTGCACAGGGCAAAACTCACGTCCCCTGGGTCACCCAACTGCAGAGGGCTTTTCCTGGAACCCTGGAGGCTGAAAATCTCAGGCTTTCTGTGCTAAAAGGCACTGACTCTCAAGCAAACGCCACGTTTGACTTGAGGCCGTGGAACAGGCTCCCCGAAATTGAGTGATGGCACTGGGGTTGTGGGTGTGGAGTTTGAATAGAAGTGTGTGATATCACAGGGTGCAAAACATAGATTTAAAAGGTTTTAATATATAATATATATATGGGGCAAGAGGGAGGATTTGGGGTATTGTCTAAGTCCTTCTTCACTACCTTGGGCTTTTTTTTTTTTCTTATTGGGTGAAAAAGGTCCTCATTGCAGACCTTGGGGGGGTCAGTTATTGAGTTGAAAGTATAAATAATATATTGGGTAATTAGCACTTAAAAGACCTTGGAAAGAGTTAGAGGCAGAGCCATTTTCTACCTTGCTAGTTAGAGCTCATGACTTGTGAGACTGTGCTATATTAAGAATTAATAAACGCTGAGCCTGAACACGAAACTGCGACTCCCATTCATTAATCCCAGCTCTAACACAAAGAAAAGAAGAGAAAACCCCAAAGATTTTCATTGCAAAATGCTCCCTTGCTGCAGATTCTGGTGTCTCAGCATGCCTTGAGAGCCTCCAGCCTGTCCACCTGGCACTGCCACACCCCTCAGGGTCAGCTGCTGAATGAGAGTCCTTCAAGGAGCACAGCTGGCAGTGGAGGATGTGGAAATATTTATTTCCCTGTCTATGGCAGCACAGCCACCACACCAGCCCAGGTGTTGCAGGTTTTCCACAGAAAAAAAAAAACATGGAAAATCTTCCCGGAGGAAAAAAACAACAAACAAACAAACAAACAAACAAACAAACAAAAACAACAAAAAAACAAAAAACCCAACCAACCCCAAAAAAACCCCAAAAAACAAAACAAAACCAAAAAACCCCAAACAAACAACAACAACAAAACCATTAAAGATCTTAAAGCCCAGGATAAAACAGCATCTAGTGAAAGCAGATGCTGACCAAAACCAAGGTGAAATGCTAATAACAAACATGTGAAACAGGAGGAAACGTTGCCTTCTGGGTGACTCACAAAATGCACCAGAGGAAGCCAATTCCGATCCCATTCTGCTGCTGTCTGGAGGGGAATGTCTGAAAGATGACGATTTTGGCAGCAGCAGCTCTGGAGTCACAGCCTGGGTGAAGGAGGGAGCCACTTTTGGGGGAGATGCTGTGCCTGGAGCTGGCAGCAGCTGTGCTTTGGCTTCAGGCTGCACAGGGATGCTCCTCTCCCCTCTAAGGTGAGTTGTTGGGCTGGGAAAAGGAACAGCTCCCTCCGTGTGCCAGCCCTGCCTGGCCCTTCTCTACCCCCTGCTTCCTTTTGGGGAAAAAAGATGGATTATGTATGGAGATTTTTATTGTGAAACGCATATTTCATAATGCGTATTTCAAATCCGGTTATTTGAAGTCCTCACTGCAGGTTCAGCCTCACCTCCCAGCCCAAACTCTTTGGGGTAAGGTGGCTTTGGGCTGTTGTGGAGCTCTCATCTGCACCCCAGACGGCTGCAAACATTTAAATGGCACACCAGCATCTTCCTTACAGCCTGTTTCTGACCAGGGGTAGGGTTACAAGTTGCAGGATTTGCTGGCTTCAAAGAACAGGGCCTTCTAAGCAGAGTGAATTTTTAACTGAAATAGCACATCTTCAGCTCTCAAACCCAAAACTCCTCTTGATGATCAAGCTTTAAGATTTTACCTAAGCCCAACCTGCATTTCTCACTTGCAGAGGGCAAAGAGAAAGTGCTGAAGGAATTAATAGTTTTACAGCTTGTAATTAGCATGGCCATGATATTACAGATATTACCTATTAATGACACAGTGTGTGCTAATTATGTGGATAACAAAACTACTTAGAAACTAAATAACTCTAAATTATAACTAACTGAAACGAGTTCAACTTTTAATACTTAATTCTTCTAGCAGCAGAAAATTTCAAGTTCTTGATAAAACCCTAAGTTTTAGCCAATCTCCAGAAATAACCAGCACTTTTAGTAACAAAATGATTGTCAAGCTACGCTATCAAAATGTTTATTAGCTTGTCTTCTGTTGAAGCCCTTTAGAAAAACTAACCTGCAGTCAGAAAGAAACCCAAAACACATTAAAGGCTTACGCTGTCACATTAGCATTAGGTGACATGGGAAAATTAATTTATGTGATGCATTCTTTAAAAAAAAACAAAAAAAAATTGCAGAAAATCATGTTAGGCAGCAGACAGCGTGGAGTTCTGCCGAAACTCCCACAACGCTGTAAAACAAGCAAAGAAAACCCTCAGGAAGTCCCACAAGACAAAACCCCTCCCTCTTATCTTCATCTTCAGGCTGTCATTCACCTGGAGCGTGGTTGCTCTTGCACAGAATTCAGTGGGAAAAACTCAGCAACTGCCTTCGAAGTGGAATTAGGCTGCTAACACTCAAGACCTGAGGGCCAGCATCTTCTTTCAAGAGACAATTATCACTCAAACTGGGTCCATATGGTCTTGTTTTGTTACAGCCCTGCACCTAAGGAAGTTGTCTGCTTTGTTACAGGGTGCTTATAAAGAGATTTTTTAAAAAATGGTGTCACAGGTAATATAACGTGTAAGTCAGAACTGTCATCTTTATCTTGAACCAAGAGAAAAATCTATAAAAGTAGCTGCACAAAATAGACGTAAGAAACAGATTTTATTTTCTTGAGAGTTCTGTTATTCTTTGCTGTGTTGGCTGGATTTTAGTCTTGGCACACAGTCAAAACACTGGTCACAGCTACATTACTCACAATTTCATTTTTCTTGTTGCATCACCGACACAAACTTTTAAAACCTCACACAGAGCTGAATACTACCCCTGAACTATCTCTAAGAAGCCCTAATAACTAACAAAAACCCCAAATGTGCAGTAGGGATTACGAGCCTGTGACCAGAACAAGGAAAACAACGTTTGGATGGGGAAGAAATCCTTTTGTGTCCTTTCAGCAGCAGCTGGAGAGGAGAATTTCATCAGGAGGTCGGGTTGTTGGATTAATCCATACCTTGGGAAGTTAATCACCAGGCAGAGGTGCTTTGCATCTGCTTTCCCAAATATAAACATAAATGTCACTCAGGAACGGGCAGAAACAACCAGCAGATTCATCTTTATTAAAAAGGATCTTTTAATAGGCTCTCCATCTTATTGTTTTCAGTCCGCGTCTGAAATGGTCACTGAGACTCTTTTAAAAAAATTATTTTCCGAGTTGGCAGCAAATAAGGAACAGTTCTAAGCTGAGACTCCACCAAATTATTTGAGACATCTACCTCGGAGTAGAGGAACTTTATTTTAGACAAAGACTGCTCCATCCTACCCCTAAAGGAGTTGGCCAAGGAAGTACAAAGGGATGCATTGGATTAGAGAGACATCCATGCTTAATTCTGTTATTCCTTTAGACAAGGAAAGATTGAGATTTCTGGAATTGTTCAGAAAAAAAAAAAAACCCATAAGTGGATCAGTAGAACACAGCTGAATTTTTATGTCTTATCTTATTGGACAGCTGTTCTACGTGAGATTAATTTTCTAGACTATCAGGAATAAAACCTTTTAGGGGTATTACCTTGGCATTCTGGTTGTTTCAAACTGGTCTCTTAATATATTACAGTTAAATCAACTGAGTTGTGAACAGGAAGGAGCAGAGTAGGTTTTCAAGAGAAACTTACGTTTCAACTAAATCTCACAAAATGGCAAGAAGACCAGAGCAAAAAAACCCCCCAAAAAATCTCAATTTTCAACTGTGCTGCAGCCAAACTGCCAGAGTATAAAGAGACACACAGCAGAAACCAAGAATGCAATGTGAATTTCTCATTTTATTGCTTGTGCAGTTCTGTCTCAAGGGAATTTTGCATGGGACCTAGAAGCTGAATGTTATTTTGCTACTAAAATTCTCATTAGGAAGGTAGAAAACGTAAAAAAAAAAAAAAAGAAAAAAAAAGCATTATCTGGGCAGAACCCTTGTTCCTCAAAAAAAAGAAATGGGGTGGCAATTAACGTAGAGATGTGTGACCTCGGCTGAAATATTTGACAACATGCGAATATTCAGGAAAACGTATTCAGGGAAATGGATGAGTCCAGCAGAGAAGCAACAGAAAGTCACAGGCAGTGACAGTCAGAGGTTAAGAGCAAGTTGGATGCTGTGGCTCTCGGGGAGATGGGCTGGGTGGGAAAAATAAAAAAAGGGAAAGGTAAAGCAGCAGCAGTTTGGTTTGAGAGCTGAGGTTGTGTAGCTAGAGCTGATTGAACAGACACATTTATGAATTTTTCTGCTCTGAGGATGCTTCATGCCACTGCTACCAGCACCTGCCATGTGCTACTCACTGTTTACTACGAGTTGGGCAACCCAGGTTTCCTTCTGTTCTGGTAGGAATACACAGAATTTACTGTTGAATTTACTACTGAAATACTGAATTTACAAAATGTACTGCACTATGCTGGAGCCTTGATCGGAGCGAAATATGGGGGTTTGTGATGCTGCAGAGAAGACTGAGCACACCGAGGCTGGAACAGCATAAACACACAAAAACCATTCAAAAAAGGGAAGTTCAGCGTGTCACTTGATATTTCAGCACTAATTTTTTTTATCCAAGCAGTGAGCCAAAGCTCAGTCAAAAAGCCAAAACACCGTGCATGTTTTGAAGAACATGAAGTACCAGAAAATTTCCTTTTTTGTTTTTGTTTTGTCATTGATGTCAAGTTGAAACACAAAGACATAAAAGGCATTTTGCTTTGCATGGAATTGATGAGTATTGTCATGCACTGCAATGGTCAAACAAAGGGATCAGAACAGAAAAAGCCCAAAGGAAGGGAACAGGGCCATGCACCATCTCAATAGGAACACTCACACAGGAGCACAGAAATTCAGGTGAACAAGGATTACACATTGACATAAAACTTTTCGGTTCAGCAGCTTGTACCTCTAAATAAAACGACATTTTCAATCCCAAAATCTAAAATCAAGAGGTATAAGCAGAACTGTCATTACCTCCATGAGAAAACATGTCATGAGAAAATTGCTAATGCTTCAGGAAATAAAAATTGTGAGTATATATGTACATATGTATTTAATGCGCATTTTAAAATAAAAATCTCCATACATAATCCATCTTTTTCCCCAAAAAAATCTACAGAGCAGAGCAGTTTCCCCATGGCCAAGGAAGCAGTTGTCTTGTGGCACCAGAGAACTCAGGCCTGCACTTGAGAGCAGAATTCCCCAACAGGTTTTAACCAGATCCTGGTTTTTGCTTTGCTGGCAGAGAAACTCAGGAGCACAAGGCTGGCCTCAGGTACAACCTCTGCCTCAAAGGCAGCTTTGCCCTGTGCAAAATCTGATCTCCACGAGCAGGAAATCAGACACATCCACGGTTAAATACGAGGATAAAAATCAGACAGATCCATGGTTAAACACCAGGATACCAATCACATATCCATGGTTAAATACAGGGCTAAAAATCAGAAATACCCATGGTTGAATACAAGGATACAGATCAGACACAACCACGGTTAAATAAAAGACATATCCTTGGTCATGGAGCTCCTCTGTGACCAAGCAAAGCTCATCAGCACATCCCCACCTTTGCAATGTGGCAGATATAACACAAAAAAAAAAAAAAATTAAAAAATAAAAGTACCACATACATTCATCAAGATACAGAGCTTATTTAAATACACACACAGACATCAAATTCTCTCTTCCTGCCCAGGTCCCGACTTCACTGCGGCATTATTAATACATGACATGTGCTTGGGAATCTGAGCTAGAACTTCATGGCAGCTATTGCAGAAATGGATCTGAAATCCCACCACGGCCTGTTTTCAGACGTGAAAGACGCAAACAAAATGGGTGAAAAAGATCTGACTTTTCACATTTGGGAATATTTACCGAGCAGTTTGTATATTCTGAATGAACCTTATGTAAGTCAACATGTTCAGATGAGCAAAAATAGGCCTGAAAAACTTTAGTGAGCAAATTCACAACGTTTCTTCAGGTTTTATTTTTAACCCATTAAAGGCTCTGCGTTTTGCCCACTTCCTGCAGCTTTTGTTTCCTTCCAGCACTCTGTAAAATCCCAATATCTATAAGGATTTAAGCAGAATCCCTCCTAGGTTAGAAAATCCTACGGTTAGAGATCTCCACCTCAGTGTCTGTGGTGTCACCCAACAGAAACAGAATTATCTCCATTTCTTTTCAATAAAACCAAGCTCGCCAGAAAACCCTAACAAAGCAAACCTCGATTTAAGCGGAATAAGCTCCACAAGGAGGCATTTTACACTTAGAGTGGGAGATACACATCCTCTTCTGCTTGTTGTCTCATTATTGCATCTCTTGAGCAAATGAACCAAGAGATTTAAGAAAGTTTGGCCAGCCAAGATCCTTCACTCACTCCCTCCCTCCTCCTTTATATGCCATTAATACATTAATAATATTATATAAATATTACATTTAATATAATAATACCTATAATATCATTACTACAAGTGAGTAACTTTCTCAAAGAGGAGACCCAAACAAGAGAAAGTTCGCCCAGAAAGCGAACAATTAACGGGAGAGTTCGGACTGAGGAGGGCAGGGCCAACACATTCATTAAAGAAATAACAAAAGCTCTCCCTGCCTGCAAACCACTGCACCCTCCAAAGAGCTTTTAGATCTGCCTCACCTGGAGCTCCTCAGGGCAGGCTCCTCTCCAAGGGACAAAGGCATTAGCAGACCACACTCCCCATCCTCTCAGTTTCTATTTCTAGCCCCACCAGCAATGCTGGGAAGAGGAGGATTTAGAGATATTCGCAGAAGATCCTGCGTGTTTTCAGGTAAGTAGTGTTCATACGGAATTGATTTGCAGAGTACTCAAAAGTAAAAAAGAAAAAAAAAAAAAAAAACCACCCAAAAAGCGTAATATGAGGAGTTTATATCCCCCTAGAAAACAGTAATGGTGCTGGTTACAAATTGATGTGACATAATGCCTAGATGGAAGAGTTATCAGAAAATTATGAAAGAGAAGGAAAAAAATATTTCCAGTAACTTTATACCTGATAAAATCCCTGGTCATAGTTTAACTCTGAGTGGAGCTAACTTATCTCCTGCTCAGCTACCAAAACCAACGGAAAGAGCCAACAAGAGCTGCTGGAGGTTTAACAAAAATCTTCATCTTGGCAGAAAGCATTTTCCAGCACACATTCCCATGGAACAGGCTGATGCACCCAGACATTCCATGAGAATTCCTGGGAAACTTGCCCTTTCCTTTGGGAAAAGGGGCTTTAACATCACTGCTAACTTCAACGTGTGCACCTTAATTTATTAAAAACATTTTCCTCTTGCGTGATACTTTTTTTTTTTTTTTTTCATAGAAGTCTTCATTTTAGAAGCAGTGGCATTAGAAAGGTTGTAAATTTGGGAAATGGAGCAAAACCAGCTGTATTGTGCTGAGCCTGGGCAGAGGGGAACTGTTGGAATTCTAGAAACTTGGATTTTAGTATATAGTAATGTGTGCGAGCCAAGATAGAGGATTTTGGATGTTGTCTAAGTCCTTCTTCACAGGTTTCAGTGGTTTTCTGTAATTAAGTGAAAAAGGTCTGCATTGCAAGCCTTGGGTAGTCATTATTAGGTCAAAAATATAAAGAATATTAGTATCACCTTATTATTAAGTAATTATCATTTAAATAACCTTAGAAAGAGTTAGAAGCACTCCCATTTTACCTTCGTTTTCTACCTTGCCAGTAAGAGCTCATGACTAGTAAGTCTATAAATACTATAAATAAAAAAAAAATAATAAACATCCAAGTCCAAAGTCAAAACCTTCATTAGCTGTGTTATTCATCCTAACCTGAACAGAAAGAAAAAAGCCAAAATTATCACAGGGAACTGCAAGGTTCCACACATGGGAACTTTCCCAGGAGGGCACAGACTCGGAACAGAGGTTCTGACCCACAAACCTGCGCCAGGAACAAGTGCTGCAGAGCATCGGAGGACTAGAACTGAATACAGCTGAAACTTCCCACAAAAATGAAGCAGGGAAATAGGTTTTCCTGGATTAGAATGGGATTGGCATGGATGTGCGTGTGTGTGTACAGGATTCCCATCAACTCAATATTAATTCCTAGTAATTCAATATTAACTTGCACCTAGGAAAGCTGCCACTGACACGTCTGCACTCAATGCACTGAGAGGTGAGCGGTGTAATATTTTATTTTGCTATCCCCAGTGAAAAATTTGGAATCAGGTTGTAACGCATTTCCTTATTCTGCTGAAGAGGAGCGATTGCCAGCCTGCATTTCCCTCCATGGCATACCTGAAGCATACATGACAATTTCTGAATGTTTTGGACATTTATTTTACGTGTGCTGGTGGTAGTCTGGTGGCAATTTGTAAACCAAAGGGCAGGTTCTGCTAGTATTTAAGATATTCATAAAAAGCAATTATTTCAGTCCATTAAGGATGTCACCTTGGGAAATTTATTCTGTACAGCCATAGCCACGTAACAGGGGAATTCCCTCGGAGAACCGAGCACAACAGGAGTAAGGAATGCTTTACTGTACATGGGTAGGAGTTTCTTAAAACCAAAAAAAAGAAAACTCTGCATATTCTGGCTTATGTTAACTTGCACTATTTCTTCTTTTATATAATGCAATTTTGTACTTGACCCAAATCGTCCCTTAAGTAGTTTTGTCAGCAGGTTCCTATGGAGCTCCCACTGTCACCCTTTGTGAAGTATTTTCTTGCAATTTCTGTCAGGGAAACAGGTTTGTACATTCATGTTGGTGGGACTCCTGAGGAAAAACAATAACTACATAGCCCAGATCCAATCCCTGATTCAAAAAGCTCTGCCTTCAGAGCAGCTCCTGAAGCTGGAAGGCAGCAAAATGCCTTGTCCTTGTTGCCTGGGCTGCAGATTGTCTGACCCAATTTCTTCACTCCCGTTAATGCTCCTCAAATCCTCCTTGACACCTGGATGAGCCCTTTCACTTGCCACTCAAACAAACTATCATCTTGTGCTACCCCTGCAGGATGTCTCAGGCTTCTGCCTTCCCCACTTGTGCCAACAGCTCCAGACCAATATAAAAACACATGCAAAATACACATGGACGACACACACACACACGGAGCTTGACAAACTCAGAGGTGCTCCCAGGTTAAATGCTGCAGGCATGGACAGAATGTTGGTTTTTTCCTGATTCACGACACCCGAGCCCACAGGACATTTCCCACTGAACACTGACAAAACTGAGAGCACTGATGTCGCGTGCTGCTTCAGGGCAGCTTCTGGGAACCAGGGGAAGCTGAGCCCACAGCTCTGTAGGAGCCCTTGGTGTGGTTTTTCTCCTTTTTCTTTTGGTTTCTTCCTAAGTATAAACTACCCTCATGATGCCTTGGGAAGGCTGACGTGGAACTGAGACTGGACAGAGCCAGAGAATAAAATAGGGATTTATTGAAAAGCTTCCAGGATCCACCTTGGGCAGGACAAGAGCCTGGCCAGGGCTACACCCAAGGTGGACCCAAAATGGGCACGAGGTCTCGCATTTTCCCAAGTTTTGGTCCATTTGCATCTTGGGGTTTAATTGTCCAGTTCCAGCTCCAGGCTGTGAGGTCCCATCCTTCTTGTTCCTCCCTCCAGCCCACCCTTGTTTGTGCTTTTGGGGCTGAAAACTTGTACCAGTTGTCCTTGGTGTGCAGCAGGAGAAGGATTTGTTTTGTGTCCCCGCTGTGTGCAGAGCTGAGTGACACTGACTGTGAGCTCAGAGCTGCACCCCCGGGCAGCACAGAACCCGAAACACATGAAAGATACAACTTAAGGCATCACTCAAATTTCTGGCATAGATCAAACTCGTGGTCTCGGTGGTAATACCCAACAGCTCAGCTGGAATGGTTATGCTGAGGTTTAAATTAAGCCTAGCACTAAACAGTCTGGGAGCTTTTGAAAATATCCCAGCTCAGCAAACCTTCTGCACGTGTGAAATTAGAAAGCCACATTCGTAGCTTCCCTTGCAGCCAATTGTAGGAGATATTGGGGTACACAAGAAAGAGGGTACTGTGGATTTAAATTGGCATAGTCAGTTTGATAACCAAGATGCCTTGGCAAGAACAAGCAGAGCTTTGAGGATTACAAGATCAAGATTGGTGAGAGGAAAAGAAGATTGAATCAAACTTCCGCAAGCAAGACATGTTGGAAAATGTGAAAGTTTGTCTGTGTGATGTTTAACCTAAGCATTGTAGAAAAAAAATCGTAAAAACTAACCTTCCTAGAATAGTATATAAGCATTTGGAAATCACAGTAAAAAACGAATTCTGATCAGCCAATCAGTCTTCCCAATGGTCGATAGCTCATCATAAAAGCCAAAATTCTGTCTTGTAACCAGAAAGGGTCTGTTGAAATTTGAGGGCGATTAATACTTAGGAAGGAAGAAAACGGAGAGGAAGCTGGCACTGGGCAGTGGGGTCAGCTTCCCAGGGGGTGGCCTCAAGTGGCCCATGACATCAGCGCTGCTCTTCAGCCAAACCCCAGCTCCTGGGGCTGGCTCTGCTCAGCCCTTCCTGCCCTGGCAGCGGACGGGAGCACAGCCTGCAGCCCTCAGCCTCTCCAAAGAGCTGAGATCATCACCATCATCATGAGAAACCCCTGCTACCAACGTGCCACCTAAGAACAGCGTTTCCGCCAAAGACTTTGTGTTTGTCAGGCGGAGCTGGTGTGAACGATCCGTGTGTTTCGTTTATAGAATCTGGTGAAGGGAACAGCCTTGAACACACAGCTGGGAAATGCTCCCTGTCGATAGTGCAGCTCCCAGTGATGACAGCACAGGGGGTAATTCCCCCTTCTCCCCTCCCTCCTCGCTGTGGGTCACTGACATCAGGAATTCAGACATCTAACGAGAGGCTTCGGAAAACTCGCGGATCAAATTCAGCTTGTCTGCTTTACATTGTCAGCATTTTTTATTTTTTTTTTCCTCCCAGCAAGGACCACGTCTCTTTCCATTCCTTTCCTACTTGTGAGATCTCAGGGTCATCCGCACGTCGTTCCTGAGAAGCACTGACATAGATTTTTGGGCACCCTACCCGACAAATCCTCCTTCCTCGAAGTTCAGAGCGGCCAAAGCTGCACGAGCCTGGTTTATACATCTCAAAAACCCTCTGAAAGAATCTGACATCAAAAGAATCCGACATCCCTCTTTCCCAGCATAAATATTGGCCTCCTTAGCTATTCAGGGGCGCAGAATCATGGGGGTCTTAAATACCTCTCCCCAGGATGGTTTATTGATATTCTTTAAGCCAATTATTAATAAAGCTAAAAGTTCTTTCTCTCTGCCCCGTCGTTCTCTTCCCAATTCTAGCTCCCAAGAACAGAGACCACCGTGCCAGTCTCAAAGCACAACCAAGTTGAAGATCAGATTTGCAAACCAAAGCACTTGTACCTCGAGGATATTTCTACTAACTCAAAAGCAAACGCCTCTTTTACTGAGCAAATAAGGATTACTTAACGAAAAAGCGTCCACAGGTGTACAAGTTACCGGAATAAGGGAATTTATCCCCACCTGGCATGGAAAGTGTTGACAATGACAAAGCAAATAAATGCATAACCCTTCAAAAATCATCTTTTAAAGCACATCTTCACCTTCGACAACACTGCTCCCAGCCTTTTAACGCTGGAGTGATTCCTTCACCTATTTGCCAAGAAAGTATCTCGATTTTCTGGATGCCCACACGCTCAACTGAGGGTTGTTAAGCTGCTTTTAGCACCTGAGACATCCAAGTGCTACGAGCAGGTTTTTCACGCCAAGCCCTTTCCCCTTTCAGGGCCATCACCCCGTTATCTCTCCGGGATGATCTCCGCACTAAATTCCAGCGGTTTCCCCTCCGCAAGGGTCTCCAGCTCTCACCGCTGTGGATTTCGGGCACTTGGCGTTGCTGGGATCTGCCCTGGGTAGAATTTCACTTCGTGACTACTCATTTTTACGTGTTTTATACAGATTACTCCCATTATTATCTCGTTTTTCTGTTACAAAACACAAAGGCAGGGTGATTTTGGGACTGTATCGCAAAGGTATCCACAGGGCACACCCGAGGAGGTGAGTTCCCACCTCACAGAGCCCACACTAAAGCATCTTCACACTTCCCTGCCCTTGCTCATTACTATAAAAAGAAAAAAGACACACAATTTTAGCAGAGTTGAGTCAATTTTTCACTAGCCATCGCAGTGTTCCTTATTGCTAGAAAATTCTGGATCTATAAAGTTGGAATTTTTTCATAGAAAAGGGAGCTCGTTCCCCATGGGGGGTTTCAACAACCTGGATGTAACTTTTGGTCCCTCTATTTCTTTGGGAGGGCGTTTAATAACATTTTAACAGGTGAAAGAGAAAGGTCTCCAGGATGCAAATTGATTTTATTCCGCCACTGAGGTAAAAGAGGTTCTCTCTTTGACACTGAAACCAATTACTTCGAGTGGCCTTGTGTCAGAGTCAAGGTAGAGATTTGCAGAGGTTGATATTATCCCATCCCAAAGAGTTAACCAGGTTTTCAGCAGCTGCGAGGAGCCCTTTACAGAATATACACGTTTAAGAAATAAAACCCACTCTCTAGTTCTCAAAAAAAATTATGTGTAAAGATGTCTGATCAGCCCCCTTCAAAGGAGAATATAATTGATATTAAAAGTGGTAACACTTCAGGCTCAGAGGGGTTCTGATTACACATTATCAAATATTTAAAACAAAAGGCTGTAGGCTCTTGTGCAAAAGTAATGCTGGGGGGGAAAAAAAGATGACAGTCTTTCCTTTTAAGTTTATACACAAACATATATTTGGGTGGGATATTACTGTACTAAAAATATGCATCTGAGCAGTTGTGGATATCACAATAGGATTTAAAGAGAAAAAAATTCTGAGAAATTCAGGCTCAATTAAGCTCTTGCCATTCATTTCAGTGGCAGGGGTCACGAAAAAGAAAAAAAAAAAAAAACAACTAAAAAAACCCTGAACACACTCAGGAAAGATGACAAAAAAATATCCAGAGACAAAATCCAAATGCATTTAAGTAGCAAGACACTAAACAAACCGCAGTAGCTGGCGTATCATAGACAATTCATGGGATGTGTTTCCAAGGAGATAATGTTAATAGGGAAGAAACAAGAGAGTAGGAGTGGAATTAGGTAACTATTCTCCCTGCCTGTCGAGTCAGTTGTGTTCGTGTACATGGGAGGATAAATAATCTATTTTTAAGAAGCGGTGAAAAGCATAGCTCTGCTTTAAATATAGCTCCTGCAGAGCTGGAGCCTGAGCTCAGTGTGAGGGTTTGTCAGAGAAAACAGCTCGGGCAGGAGGGTTGTCTTGTTTGTCCCGCCCCTCCCCGAACACCTTTTATTTATGAGGAAATGAGTACAAACGGCTCAACAACAACAACAACAAAAAGCAATTTCTGATGGAAAATAACGGATGCCTGGAGCTGCCAGCACTTCCTCCTGTCCCCAGAGTGACAGCTGTAATATCAGTGCGCTCAGCCTTTAAACAATCACCAGCTTCAGGTACACTCCCAGCCTACCAAAACCCTCACGGCTGCAGCAACGAAATTTCTCAGTCCCCACAACTAATTATTAAATTACTGTATTTATCGAGAGGCTGACAAAACAAAATGCCCCTTCTGAAAGCTGACTGCTTGGAGACATTTCGGCTTCAAATGGATACGCGGTGCCTTTTTTCTTTTTTTTTTTTTTCTTGTACAGAAATTACCGGGAGCTATTTAGATTTAAGGGAAAATTCTCCAATCCAATAGGTGGTGCTAGCAAGTTCTCCAGTTATCTAAATAGCTGAGAGAAGTATTGCTAAAAAAACACCAAAACCCACTAAGAATGACAAAACACAATATTCTATTAAAGTACAATTATATTTGCTGTTTTAGAATTATTGCTTTCCTTTGAAATAATCGAGTTTCTTTCATTAAAAAAAAAATTCTCCAATGTTCTCATCGAAACTGCATCTGATAACACCAGCTTGTGTGTGATACTGCATGATACCACTGACCAGATATTCTACTTTCAAATTTCTGCTCCATTTCATACATCCATCGTTCCTTGAAGCGAAATGGGATTTAACACTCCTACAAAATTTCAGAGTGATATAATACCCTCTCTTCCAAGGCACTGGATTTTTTCCTAGTCTTCCAATTGTAACACATTATTGAACACAGGAATTGGCTTCTTGAGGAATGCACGGAACATGAAAACCAGATCCAAATAACCTGGCTTTAGATGTCTCCTCATTATGTTCATATTCCCTTCAAGAGATAAAAGGTTCACATTTATTCAGCTACAAGGCCAAGACTGAGGAATATTTTCATGGGAGCTCTGTTCCACAAGTGGGAAAACTGACTCTGGTTTTCATGAGATGAGAAAGAGATGATGGAGGATCAAGGTAGAGCCAGTTTGTGACAAAATACTCTGTGAATGGTTGCATTAAAACACCAAGCCACCCCAAACCTCCTTGGCAGAAAGAATTAAAAAAAATTAAATTGATGATGTCAAAATACTTGTATTCAGAATATTTCACCTTGTCATTAAATTAAAAGAAAAGCATTTAATCTAAAAAAATATTAAGTTCACAATACATACAATGCAACATTTTAGACTTCAAAAAATCTTCAGATCCCAGAACATTTATTTTTGCCTTTTCATCTAGTTATTATTTACGTTGCACAAAACTTCCTTCCTATTTTTGCCCATTTTTATAATTTTTCCGACATTAGTTGGACACTAAGTACAACCCCACAGAAGTCACTGAACTTCTTTGACTGCGTGACTAAACTACAGCCTTCAGATACCAAATTTGTAAACTCAATTGCCATTTCTCAGCCCTTTCATCATGAAATGGGGAAAATTCCTGAATTTTCTTGTGTATTAAGTAACAAATGGCACTGACACCGAAGCAGGCACAATGCACATCACACAGAGTACTTTGATAATTCATTTCCCTAATGTCATTTATACTGCTGCTTATTTATGATAATATTTCTTACGGTAAAAGTAAATGCCCTTGGGCATATTCTTATTACTCAAACCTCCTTTGCTTTTAAAAGACCTCACTGCAGCACTCCACTGCTGAACTTTTGCTAAGTGGCAGGGAAAACATCATTTTTCTGCCGGGCAAATCAACAAACACTAAATTGCCAAGGTTTCTTGCACATTTTAAGAGCACTCTGGCTTCCTACACCACTCTAGGTTCAACTGCTCCTAAACATCTTTGAATCATCGGCATCACAGCATTTCCTAAGAAGCAGGGAAGAGATAAAGAAAAAAAAAATAAATAAAATCTCTATTTCACCCATTTCTGAAACCTTTTCCACCTCAGTTCAGGGAGAAGAGAGTTATTTGTAGCAACAACATGTGGAGCTTATCCCGTCCAGCCCAAAGAGTGATTCAGGAGAGAGGAATGCATTTCCCAGGGCTGACATCCCGAACCTTGCAGAGCAGCACGGCTCATGACCATAAATAGGTGGAGTCCTGCAGTTTTCAATGCCAACATTTGAGCACACGCGGGGTCCAAAGGGGCAGCGAGCTCACTCAGCTCCTCACCCCTGGACATTTCCCACCCACTAAAAACCCCCAACTCTCCTGCAGGTTTATCCTTCACCCTGCTCTGCCTCACCTCACAAGAGGCGTGGCACAGACACAGCATTAAAGGCAAGAAAAATGCGAGTGCCTCTCCCTGGCAAGGTCCACTGATGATAACTGACCCACACTTTCGCCTTAATTCGCCCATAATCTCCAAAGGAAACAAAAGCCCTGCAATATTCCAGCCTCTCCACAGCCCCGACATCCTGAATGTTGGGGTTTTTGTTCAGCATTTCTTCAAGATTGCAGCGCGCTCTGATGTGGCCGCACTGTTCTAGAAAAACACCTGAGAGCCGAGCTCATGCAAAAATTATAGTCCATGCAAGAATCTTGCAAACACAAAAGGTGAGACCCAACGATGTGATGCAATCCAGGTGGATGTTGGTGAAAATGCTGCAGTTACCAAATTGAAACAGCTTAATTACTTTAAATGTTCACAGTTTCGAGGGTTTTTTTTTTAAATTATTGTTTTAAAGATACCAGCAGATTCTTCTTTTAAGGGAAAAACATAACCCGCTCCTACTTGTCACGAGTAGGAAATCAATGAAATACCGAGGCAAATTCAAGAAATACTGCTCCTGGTTTGCCCCACACTTCATTATTTGAGAGCTGTGATGGTTCTACACGGCTCCTTTCTTATGCCAAGTGGGCTGACACCTTTAGGTGGTTTCTCATAGCCTGAAGCTGTTTGAGCAGCACTTCCAGCCCAAAGCCCTGAAAACAGGCTGGTGTTTGTACTGTTGAACAAAAAGGTTCAGCATTTACGGTGCCAGACAGAAATCAAGGACATCAAAGGCGTTTTTCTACCACAGCAGAGCCTTCCTGCTCACCTCTGCTCTCCCTTCTGTCTGTCAAATGAACAGGAGAATCATCCAAACCTGAGAATATTCTTCGCACAAAACATCATCAGCAAAAGCTGTTGTCAAAATACAATAGACATTCTCCTCTTTTATTTCTGAGTTATTGGCATCGAGAATATTCCAGAACCCCTTCCTCTTGAGATTATCAATGTTTTTCTTCCTCAGGTAAGGATAAAACAGATCAAAACGTTTAGAGTTCTGAACACCATTCTTAACATGGAACCTACGGATGACCCTGATCTTGAAAAAGCAAGACAGAAAAAATGTGCTCGCAGTTACTGACGGGTTAATTAAATTCAGAAACTGTGTTGAATTCCTTCTTTGCAAAACAGTTTTAATAGCATTTTTGCACAGACCTCAATCAGCAAACTTAAAACAATTGGCAATGGACTCAGCTTCTAGTTTCACACCACAATTAAATGCACCTACAACTAGAAACACCTGCGTCCCATTACCTCAGATGGGTACACTTAGCAAGAAACATTAGGTAGCCATGATCTCAAACGGCCGAAACCCCCTGATTTCTACGACAAATCACAAAACTTACAGCTGGAAAAGGTTTCTTTGAGCCAGCAGAGACCCAGGCAATGCTGCTCCTGCAGCCAGGCCAGTGTGTGTCCCCTCCTGGCCCTCAGCACACCTAATGCACAAACTGCACTTATCCCACAGCTCTTCATTGCTCAGGAAGTTTCTGCCTGCCAGGCACGACCCCATCCACTGTGATGCTGCTCCACAGGGCAGACGCATTTAGCACGCAATTATCCAAAGAAGCCGAATTTCAACAAACCGCCTTTTTCAAACCGGTCCACTCCGTGAGATGGAAACCCTTTTAGCTTGACTAGCGACTCGACAATTTGGAATTTTTAACGAGCTACGTAGCTTTTGACCAGAGCTTAATTAAAATTCGCTCCACTACACACGCTGCCCCGCAGTTTACGGCGCAATTTTCAGGTCAGACGCACCTATCGGTGCCACCTTTAGGCAGTCGCAGCTCTGCCACCCAAGCACACCGAAATATTACTCTTCGCACAAGCTGCCAGAGCCACTAGATAGCAGCAAATGGAGCTGCGTGCTCAGCAGCGTGTGCACTGCCCTCTCCCCCACCCAGCCACCGCAAACGCGAGCGGCTGTGCAAAGGAACGCCACACAGGGAAAAACCACCAGCTTTCCACTAACCACACCAGCAGATATGATAACGCAGCTCGTAACAGGGATCAGCAACCTCAAGAAGAATAAAATAAGATAGCCAGAGGCTGTACTCACATAACGCAGAGGGATCTGGCTGAAGAGAAGGAAGCCGAGCCTCGAGGAGAACCTTCCTCCTCAGGAGAACCTGACTTTATGTCCCACCCTGCCCCAGCAAAGAGTGAATTCCCCCCACAGCCCTAATTGGGGTAATGAGGGACACCTGGACAGTCTGTGATCCTCACCACACCGGTCTGGGTTGCCTGTCCTGCACAGGAGGATCCTCTTAGACATGATTTGCTCCAATGAGAACAACCTGTGCCAAATCAACTCCTGGGCCTTTTCAGCTCAGCAGCGAGTCAGGCTTTGCAGGTAGCACACCCCTCTCAAGGTGACTCCAATGAGGTTTTGGGGGGTTTTTTTGGTTTTTTTTTTGGTCATTCTCAGAACCAGAGAACTGAAGGCAGAGGTTTCTTTTCACCCAGGTTTTCAGTTGTTTTCGCTGCTTTCCACAGAAGGCAGCAAGCGGATTTGCGCTTTCATATTTTCCTGGCCGTCAAAGCTGGTGGTGAAGAAGAAACCTTGTGGAACAAAGATGACCTCAAAGGCTTCAGTAACGTTTCTTAACACATATAAACCTAAGAAAAAATACACCTAGAGGAGAGAGTACAGAGCTGGGCAGAAATTTGCTGCAGCTTC
Source organism: Chamaea fasciata (assembly GCF_029207755.1). Lineage (NCBI taxonomy): Eukaryota > Metazoa > Chordata > Aves > Passeriformes > Sylviidae > Chamaea > Chamaea fasciata. Next base: position 67,189,306 of record NW_027094090.1, on the reverse strand, counting down.
GACAGCAAAGACAGAACAGGAGGAAAGGGGGAATTTCACTGGCTCGCAGAGGAAAAGATCAGATCAAAGGAACAAAGCCGGGTGATGCTGCCCAGCTCCTGTCACCTTCCCTGTGACAGCTGGGTCGGGGCTGTCCCTGCAAACTCTCCAGCAGCGTTTTGTTCCTCTTTGTGACAACCACTGAGGGGACATGAAACGCTCAGGCCTGAAGTCCCCACGCTGGAGAGGCTCCGTAAAGGCTCAGGAAAGTCAGCGCTGGTCAGAAATAGGCAGGAAATGCGGCAGGAAAACCCCAAGGTGCGCTACTCCACTCCACTGGAGGGAGGAAGCAAGCTGCCAGCGAAGATCAGCGAGGAATGAATTGTTTCCTGGTGGGGATGTTTGCATTTCAAGCACTCCGACCATGAAAAGGGAGTGACTGAAATTAAGGCTGGCACACACTTGGGGAAGCAGCAATTCCTCACGCCACAGACCCACCCCGAGCCTCTGCGCTGACGACCACGTGAAACTGCAAATTTTCCGATCAGAAACAGAGGTTTTTGCAGCTCCAGGGTGTTCAGGGCTGGGCTTTGAACTTGCAGCAGCTCTTTGGAATGCATCTCGGGAAAAGATGGTGCGCTGTTACGTGCAGCGACTGACATAAAAAGGATAAGGAAGAGTTTTCTGGCAGCTCCATCTTCCACAAAAAGAATCGTGTGTGCTCCTGCAGGTGCAATTGCTGTGTGCAGGTGGGTGTGAAAATGTAAAAAGTGACTGTGGGTACATGCAAGCAGGGAAGAAACAGATAAAAAAAATATTATTACTAGAAAAAAACCCAATTTACAGACGTTTTTCCATAACATATCATTATTAAAACCCACAATACTTGTGAGAAAAAAAAAAAAAGAAAAGCAAGTAGAAGTGTTAAAGGTGCCAGATGTGGAGGAATCATGAGAGAAATCAAACGAGCAGCAACAGATCTCTTCCATCTCCGATTGCAATTCCAAGGTCTTTTACTATCCTAGATAAAAAAAAAGCTCACTGCCATTGCAGAGACCACAGATTTATCAGCACAAGCAGTATAATTAGAGCTAAATTTCAGGTGATGGATCAACAGCAATCAGGCCACAAAATGCAGATGCTCACTACTGGAAGAAACAAAGTGGAAAGATTTTTGTCGCATTTATACCCTCAGGAATCCACCCTCAGGCTTCAGGAGACTGAAACAAGGTCTAAGCTGAAATAAATCAGTAAATTGAGGGTACAAATATATCCCTTCATGAACTCATATCCCAAATTCCAAATGATTGATCATGGAAGGAGACACACAAACTGGCTAAGGCGCTTTTTTTTTTTTTTTTTTTTTTTTTTTTAAATTTTCTGACAGCAAAAGTCCATCTGAGTCAGTCAACTAAAAATACAGCTTAAAAAATGGAAGAGGTGTGACTTACTGACAGGTCTTCTCACCCACTCTTTTATAGACTCAGAACATGATAGATGAAAAATGGAAAAACATTTGGGTAAATTGTAATTAGAGCTCTGCACACAAATTAGCAGTGGAGCAGTGAGGGATGCAATGCCCTGCAGCAGCTCAGGGCCCAGCTAGGAAACACAGCAGGGGCAGAGGAGGAGCCAGGAGAGCCCCCACCCAGAGATTCTCTCCTTCACCTCAAATAAAACCATCCTGCTGCAGAGCTGGTCTGGACAGAAAATCTGTTTAGAATGTCAGGAATATAAAGGTGAAGCCTGAAGGACTAAATCTGCTCAGATTCTCACACAATTATTTTTCCTTTCCCTTTATTTATTTATTTTTTTTTTTGACAGCTTTTAAGATGGGTTTTCCAAAGCCACCCATTCTGGGGCTCCAGATATTTTAGACAACCTGAAAAATCTCCCTCTTGCTGTCTGCTTTTCCTGGTTCAACAGGCATTTCTGTTGTCTCAGGAGGAGGGCTAATAATTCAACTTCTTCTGCTCAAAGTAACTAAAAAGCTGGCATCCACCTAAAAACATCTCAGGTGCTCCTGCTCAGTTTGAACATTTGGAGAGCTGTAATACCAAAGAGGACATTGTTGGGAAACTATTTTGGAAGATGATCTTCTCATTCCAAATACCTAAATTAAATCTGATCTTTGCACTACATACACAAGCACCAAAAGAATTTCTCCTCTGTGGATTGAAGAGGTTCTTTGTTTGTTTGTTCTGCTTTCCTTAACTTTTTGTGGAGGCAGGAAAAGTTATCCTTTTCCAAATAACCTGTTTGGGAAAGAAAACAGTCCTGGGCCCCAGATTCTAGTTTTGCAAAGAAATCTAGTTCACTGAGGGGTGGAATCAGGTCACCACGATAGCGAAAACTCCTCAAGAAGAGCTCAGGCAAGAGAACTGGAAAATTAGAATTCCATGCACAGAATCACATTGCACTAGAGCCTGTGTTAAAACAAGTGCACAGGACATCGTTTGTGCTGGCAGGAATCAGGACGACTGACACGGGCGGCACAGATTTGAAGCAGCAGAGAAATGCATAGAAGACCAAAGGAAGATAAGGAAATTTGACAAATATATAAAGACAGATACAAACACATAACTCAGGAATACTCTAGTGCGCAAAAGTCATTTAAAATGGTTCCAAACTTACTCAGGCCATGAACTTCACTTGTGTCAGGGACAGTGAGCTTTGCACAGGTGTTGATGCACACAGCAGGGAAATGCATCATGGCAAGCTCAGCATTCCCCCCTTGAATTCCAAGTGGGTTCAACCCCAAGCAAATCTTGAATGCATTTCCCAGTGTTGGGTCAGCATTTTTCATTTTGGGCCAGAGCTAACCAAGAGCTTTTAAAATGCAGAGGAAAACGTCTTCTCAGGGAATCCACAGGATCATTTAGGTTGGAAAAGGCCTCTGAGATGGAGTCCAATCTTCAAGCTCCACCTTGTCAGCAAGACCTTGGCACTGAGTGTTCCTTGAACACCTCTCCAGGGATGGTGGCCACATCCCTGGGAAGTCCATTCCAAGATTTAACAAGCCTTTCCCAAGAAGTTATTCCTCCTGGTGAGGAATGCTCATGAACGTCCCCTGTCACTGCTCCCTGGGAGAAGAGCCTGACCCCACCTGGCTGCTCCCTCTTTTCAGGGAGTTTTAGTGAGGGCAAATCCATCAGATTTCTTTGTGTTGCCTGGTGGAAAGGCTTTAGAGCTGTCCCAGAAAGAACAATTAAAGGCTCAAACAAATGGGAGAACCCAATTAATGCACAACGAAAATAATATCAGCCAATAACTGAGGAGAGAGAAAAGTCCCAGGAGCAGCTGGTCAGTGAACCAACCACAAAAATCAATACACTGACTGCAACTGTGTGCTCCAGAAATGGCAGACTACCTGCCAAGCGGTGGTCAAAGGAGTTTTAATTATACTTATAGTCTTCTAATAAGGATTCTATTCCATGTTGCAAGATTTCGTACCAGTAGCTGCAATTCCTCTTTGCATTTTCTTTTCCATTCCTGTCCACTCAGAATGACAAACAAGAACCACCTCTCCAGCCCTGTTGGACTTAAAACATGAAGGTCCAGGCTTTGATTTAATAATTACTAATAGCCAAGTGACTAATAATTACTAATAAATGAAATTTCATAATTTAATAATAACGAAATATTTCCAGCAATTGTCCGAAGATGTTAAAAAACGCTCGGAACTGTTGCACTATTTATGTTTGGCACTATCTGTGGAAAAGAAAACTCTTTTAAGTTTAATATGATATTGGTGAGAACTCTTGCAACCTGAGATGTTGCTGCTTAGATGTGTTTGTGGTGTTTCAAGTCACATTCCAGGGATTAGATGTCCCATGATGGATGCTCAGTGCACAACCAGAGAACAGGCTGTAGACCAAAGCTAATCCCTAGAGAGGAGAGAGGCAGCAGACACTTCAGCTATTTCTCTTGTGAGGCATTAAATCAGCCCAGGAAATCAACAGCAAAAGGAAGATGTTCCTGTGCAGTTCAACGCAACAAAAAAAAAATTTGTTTCAGATTAAGCAGACTCAAAATTAAATATTTTGCTTTCTCTTCCAAAGAAAACAAAAGTAACAGGGTTTGTTTTTTTTAAAGTTTTTCAAAAGACAAGTTTTCTTTCAAGCCGTGTTTCTAGAAAATGTTGCAATAAATAACAACACAGACCAAAGAAATCCTCTTTCATTTGCAAACTGCATGAAACTGTTGCAAAACCTAATCCTCTCAAGAGATATCCTGTTCCTAAACCACAAAAACAAATCACTTGTGTGATTCTCTCGAACTAAGAGAGTTGCTGAATTGGAAGCACGATCAAAATTTTAGTTGCATATCTCAAATTTCACTGTAAGCTGGATCAAACATATTCGATTTGCTGTCAGAAAAGTCCAGATCTGTGTCTTATAAAACCCCAGCAACCTTAGTAAGTGATCCCAAAACATGATTTGAGACCCAAATCTGAGAGCGATGTGTGAGATGCCCATTGCTATATTGACAGATGATAATATAGATACATATTATAGATGCAGATATAAGATATATAGAAAATATAGACACTTATATTGACAGGTGAGTATCCAGGCAAGTGTCCACAATGAAATATTGCTGCTGAGACATCACAGCACAAAACCAACCAGAAAGATGTCGTGTGTAGAAACAGGACTTAGCAACCAAACCTGAGTGGAAAAAACAGTCAAGAGATTTTGCGGAGGGCACGTTACCAAAAGCCTTTTCCGCTGTTGTGGCAATAGCTGTAATAAATATTCCAGGCATCCTTTAAGCTGCAGATACCAAGAGTCCTTTCATTTGCCATTCCTGATGTATCCCACTGGGAAAACATCAATCTCTTTTCGGCTTCATGCCTCTCACCCCCCCCCCTCCCCCCCCAAAAACCCTGAACAAATAATGTATTTTCCTGTATATATCTGTTCTACATCTACCTTTTAGTCCTGCACCCACAATTTCTAGTACTATAGAAAAGTCTTCTATTCCTTCAGAAACAGATTCCTCTGAAAGACAGTCCTCGGAGCCATGAGAATATTTATGGGTGATTAAAGTATGCTTAGAGAATTGTTTTTCTTGGTTTAAGTTCAACTCGGATTCCAGCTCAGTTCCCATTCTGAAGAAAGGACACTTGAACCAAAGAAAACCCCAAATAAAGCTTGCTAGGAGCAGTTGTCTCTTCAGTTCAGACATTTGGACTTCGGCATCCTCACAAAAACAAGTTGTGCCAGACACTCTGGGTATAAACATTTCAAAATCAATCAAATCAGAGTTCACGGCGGGAGTTAGAACAATATTTAGGTAACAGCATTATGACCAGCCTAAAGGTTGACTGTGCATTTCATTTTATATTTAGCAGGTCCCTCAGCTAGTCTCACTTTTAGTGCTGAGGTAACAGGATCTCTTTTTTGCTGATTGAATCTTAACATGCGACGAAGGAGAAGCACAGGAAAACAATTCCATTTGGGGGCTTCGTGTAAACGGCTCTGTTCAAAGAGAACGGAAGTGTGAGGAATCTGCAGCCAGCATTAATGTTCTGATGAGAAAGGAGATAAGTCATAAAGCCACTGCAACCTGAGGGTGGTAAAGCTGCTTAGCTCCATGTCCAGCTGCAGACCACCAGACACAAAAATAAATATTTTTAGCTAATTTTGTAGAAATGCCACATCAATGATGTAGCAAGAGTTAAATGCTACTACAGAACTAAACAAAGGTTTGGTAAAATGTGCTGTTGCTGATTACATTAACAGCAGGATAAGTTCTCACCTGGATTCAGATTCAGGAGTCAAAGCACTTCATGGCACACCACAGAATAAAATTTCTTCACAAAGAATCACTTCACAAAAATATGAAAACAAGGGAATACAGAAAGGAAATAAAATAGAATTGGACAAGCCATACAGCCAGTTTTTCACCCAGGAAGGGGACATGAGCAGCCAGATTCTCCAGGAGAAGTTGGGATAAGTGAAGGTTCACCAAGACTTCATTATCACCCTCCTCTAGGTAAATGCAAAAGAAATGGAGACACACTTTGAAGATATGCACTTAAGCATTGAGAATAATACTTCACATCTACTTCATCCAAAAATGTTCAGATATTTAAAGGTGATAAATTGAGCCATCACGCCTTTGAGACATGAGAGATCATTATTGGTTTTAGAATTGTTAATGAATAGAAAATTAATGCGTTCAGGTGAGGAAGCCACGGCTGTGTTGAACTCAGTACATCTGCCACCAATTTCAGTCAAAACCAGGATTTCTCTCAGTGCTGGAAGGCTGGAAGAGACTTTTACAACTCAACAGAGAAACCCCAAAAAAAGAAAGGCTGGGCTTGACCATGTCCATTTGAGAAACAATGTGTAGGGATGAGAAGATTCCTTGGGCAACAAAACGTTTTGGAGGCACAACCATTCACGTTGCCAGTGAGCAATGAAAAACTGTCTCAGAATGAGGTGACCTCACAAATGAACGCAGTCAAATATTTGGGTTCAGTTGTTTAGGATCCTGTTTGGAGATCAGCAATTTTCCCAGGATGGGGTCAGCCTTCTGACAGGTTTTTCCAGGCAGAAGCACGTTGCTAGCAACATAAACATGCTAAGCTCCTTTAGTTAGAAATGACACATTTCATTTTTATTATAGTGACTAACACCCCTAAGGCTATAAAAAAGAAAATCAAATGAAGAAGTAACTCGCTCCAATTGCAATGGGTATTGTGGAATTTCATGAAATGTATTACATTTCAGAAATAAATCAAAACAGGAGGCTGCGTGTGCCCTTCATTGTTGGAGGCCTGCTTTCTTAAAGAGATCTTGGAGCCTTCAGATTGGTGCTCTAAGAGCTGTGAATGCCCCAGTATTCTCTGGAAGAATGACAAAAAGTCAGTTGATCACTCATCAAACAATTTTTAAATCTGAAATCATATTTTAAGATATCTCCCATTTTGTACCCTCATTAAAAAGAGGATCCTTTACCTGTTAAATCCTGACATTACCCACAAACAATTCACCTTATTTTACTAACTACATTCATTTAGTGACCTTGTCCCTATTTCCAATTACGGTTTTCCATTATTGAGATGTCACAAACCAGGGATGAGCTGCCTGGGTAGCTCTGACAGCAGCTTTGACTACATAACAAACCAAGCCACTGCAAAAACATCTTTATCCTAAAAATGTCAAAGAGGAGAAACTGAAAACGCCGTTAAGTCTCGTAGTCCAATGATGAGTGTTGAACAATGACACAAATTCTACTTATAGAATATATGGCAATAACTAATTCATGGGCAGATTAAAAAAAAAAAATCAACCCAAAAGATATATTCAAAACAATGCCATCAGCAAATATGTTAAAATAAAATGATATAATATTCTCTCTCATTTCTCTGTTGAGAGCTTCTCTTCTCTGTCTAGACAGTCACTGACAGACTCACATGACGAGGCAAGTGTATGCCACAATCAGAAATTCAGATGAATTCAGAATTTCAGTCATTTCAAAACCAAAGCGTCCAGGGCAGAGATAAGTTGCACCTCCCAACTCTCCCACCACCAAGGTATCCCATATCCCCAATAACTAATATGTTTTCAGTATCCTAAATCATCAGATTGCAGCATCTCCGTGGTCAAACCAAGTTTAAAGCATGTGGCAGGGGCTGGGGGAGAAGGAGGCATGGGGCAGAAGAGAAAAAGCACAAGCACATGAGGAAAAAGTCAGCTTCTAATCAGAGGAGCAGAGCTCAAAGGGTATATAATCTCCCTGTCTGAGCTGTCATGAATAGGGCTCTAAAATCTCCGTGATAAGATTATGTTTTCTGACAAAAAAAAGAAAAAAAAATCCTTTAGATACACTCCGCAGATGAAAGTGGAGAAATTCTTCTATAAGTATTGATAATATTTTAAAAATACTCTGCCGTGAGAGGCATTCAATGTTCTTTTCAAATGAATTCTCACCCCTTCGCAGAAGAAACTGAAATAAAAGATTGGCAGGATGGGGGAAAAAAAAAATTTAGGATGGAAAGAAGAAAATCTGCACAAGTGACTCACAGATTATCCTTCCATCTCTTGACACTCTTCCATAAAATGTGGCAGAAGAAACATTGCAAGGCAAAGGAGCAGAGGGCTGAGCGTGTCAGACAGCTGAAATTAAATGAGGGGTCAGCAGCATTTCCAGGCTGACGTGCCCAAAGTGCAATTTCCTTCCCCAAACTGGGGGTTAAGTGGGCCAGGAGAAACCCCACTTCCCACTGGAAGATGGGAAGGAGGGGATGGAAAAGAGACCGGAGGAAAACTCCCTTAGGAATTACACACCCAAGCGGAAGGGCGAAGGGTGGAGAAGAGGACGGGAGATTTGTCCCCAAAGAAACTTCCCGAGGCTTTAATGAGGGCAGTTCCTGCAGGAGAGAGACAGGAGGAGGCGGATAGAAATGGGTTGTTCACCGGAGGAGGCGGCCCCTGGGGCAACACCTGCAGGTTATTCACCCGCGAGGTTCGCAGGTAAGGCAGAGAAAGGGACGAGGTGGAAACGGGAGGGACAGACAAAGTCACCAAGAAGTTGGTTAATTGGAGGAAGAAAAGAAGAAGAGCAGAAGAGGTCGGAGGAGGCAATATGAAGGCGAGGTGGATGGTTAACATCTTCCTTTCTGAACTGTGACTGCAGCTTGGTGCACGCACAGAAAGCTGGTCTGGTTGATTTCTTTCAGGCCACATCACGAAAGAAGCAGTAATCCCTGTTACTATCTCTCTGAATTAGTATTCCCCCAGGGCATTTCAATTTCTTCTGCATATTGAAGTCATTTTGTTCATTGCTCGCTCTCCAACAAGTCACTGGCTGGAGCCCTTCGTCCCTGTCAGGATTTTGTCAGTGCACAAACATTTAATTCTCTGCTGTCCTTACCCTGAAGGGTGATTTTGCTCGAAGATTTAAGCCAAGTCTCACCAAACTCACTCAGCATTTTGGTCAGTAACAACGGGGAGAATAATGACGTTTGTGTGCCTTTGCAGGATTAAATCTGTGTTCATATCCCTGGTGAGAGAAATGAACACAGCAAACATGTATTTCAGTTCCTCGGGAAGGGAATAAAAGGATGCTTGGACCTTAAAGAATGAAACCTCGAGAGTCCTTGCTCGTGGCTTAGCAGAAAGGATCCACCTTGGCTCTGCAAGGGATTTGGAAGTGGATTCCAGCAGGGGAGAACTAGGCAGGCGGGAAGAGAAATCACACGCCTGTATCCTGGCAAGGAGGAGGCGATGCACATCACAGAAGCGTTTTTTAGCACCGACATTTACAGGTCGTTTGTTCACGATGCCCCTTACCCCTGTAGTAAATCGGCAGCGATTTGGGGCAGTTATCTGTGCATCCACCCTCTGGCTGAGTAGGGCCCTGCTCATTTCAGGTGGCGGAGCTGGATTAGGAATTGGTGTTCCTTCACATTTCTCCGCATAGGGAACTTTAGGATGGAATTTTCAAAGAGCTGATTCAGAAGGCTTTCCTTAGAGAACAACAGCATGCTTCTCATTTTACTTACTATTTATTCTAATCACTTATTATTTATTCTAAAAGCGGCAAATTCTCCCTAACACTGAGGATTCCCCACAAGTTCTCAAGCAGAAGAAATGCTCCATGTGCGTGCAGGGCTCTGGCCATTCCTCATTTCTTTCATATCGTTAGGAAAGCTTCAATATTGCAATGACCTAATTTCAGGCAGTTTTGCTTGAAAATGCTGGAAGGTACGACTTACCTGAACTCCTGCAGCAATTAGTTACAATACCAATTTCTACGTTCCTCACGCCTCTTTCCCTGGAATACAGAATTCCTCCCTGCAGAGTAAAACACATCTCCCCATCTGCTCCTTTTAACTCTCTGATGGAATACATCCCACCACTGACAACCAGCACATCAAAACGGCCACGGAAAAGAAATTCTGCCATTTTGTTTTGTAGGCTGGAATCAATGTAACAGCATAAGCCACTTATCCTTTAATCTTCTTTTCACAGCAGCAGAACGCTCAGGAAGATATTATCCTGAATTTCCTTTCTCAGGCCGGGCAGCAGCAGGCTCCCATTAAAGCAGGCTGCCTTTTCTTCTCTCTGCGACTGCACTTGGGGATGGGAGCATCCGTGTTTCCATCCACAGTGACCTTCCAGAGCAGGAGTAGGAGCAATTACCTGTTGCCACTACGGGCACTCCCACCAGGAAAGCGTGTTAGCATTTTGTGTGGTGTTCAATTTTGTTTCACGGTGCCAGCTAATTATCTCTTCTCTGCCTGCAGAGCTGCAAGGATGGAAAACTATTGTCCTGCGGCAGTATTTTCTTTTTTTATTCCGTGGCACACCTTGTTTTCCAACATCAAGTGCAGCTCTAGAACGCAGTACGCTGTCCCATCGTTTGGAGGGAGAAAGCAGGATGAGGAAAAGAATGGCTGGTGGTAGATTTATAACAACACTGAGAACCCATGGGTTCAAAACCCACTTTTTTTTCCCACTATGCCTGCGGGAGAAATTTTTCTAATGCTACAGAAGAGGATCAGTAGGTCAAAGTATTGATGTTCAGGCCCCTACCTCTCCCCTGTACGATGTTCTGCCGTAAATTCAGATGAAATTTAATCTGTTTTCCTGGATCAAAGCGTCCCCACTCTGTACATGATGTAAAGTGCTCTAGCAGCCTGATCCCCGGTTCAGACCCCCACGCTCTCTCTGGGATTTGAAATCCTCTGGACACATTAGGCAGATCAGAGCTGCTGATGGGAGAAGAATTTATTTAACATGAACCAAAACCACACACGAGCAATGTGGCAAGAGGGGGAAAGTGTGGGGGATCAGAGTGTTTGTTTCAAACCTGCACTGCTCCTCTGGACCAAAATGCCAAGGCAAAGCCACCTTTCATTAGGGCTGTAATGAGGTAATTAAAAATAAAGAAGGAACACTGAAATAAATCCTTAAACCACGGGAGTGGGTCTGGAATGATGTGGGATAAAGAGAAGCATAGAGCCAGGAAAAGAGGGGCTAGGTCTGAGCACTGCATGGATTTATTTCTATCACATCACTTAGTTCTAAGTTATGCCTCTCTTATTTTCTCTGTGACAGTGTAGACAGTGAACTCAGACTTCCTTTTTTCCGGTCACCTTTTTTTCATCTGAAAAAGTCCTACCTGAGGAGGTGCATACGAAGTTTTCCAAGTATTTATCCTGCATCGTTTTATGATCAGCGAGGAGAAACTTCTACAACCTGAAAGTCTACCCAGCTGTTCTAATCCTCTGAATATGATAATGGCAATATCGTTTTCCCAGTCTGGTGTGCAGCAATTTGCAATCCTGTTGGTTTTCCAACTTGCTCTTTTCCTGTCCAACAAAGCCATAATATTTACTAAGGGCATTCAACCCTGATGGGCTAAGACACTGTGGTATGTAAGAGCTAAATTTTTTGGCTTAGTAATTCCCAGAACCACAAATCACTCCCAAAACTAACTGGTGAAATATTTTCAAAGAGATATCTGTACCAAAAAAAAAAAAAAAAAAAAAAAAAAAAAAAAAAAAAAAGGATCTATCAAAAATATTCTTATTTGAAAAAATATTCTCGCTTGAAAAAAAAAAATTCTTGTTTGAATAAAAGTCTTTTTACCCTTAGAGACTTTCAATTATTTCTTTTTAGAAATAACTACATCAACAAAGTGAACAAGCAATTGTTAATAAATGAGGTCAAGTTGTCCCTTTATTTGTATATTAAAATGTTAGTCAAAGCTCCTGTTACCAGATTTTATGAATGGACAAAAGCTTATGTAAAAGGGATTTTTTATATTCTCCGAAGGTTGGCAGCGATTCTGCAGGATGGGGAAAATGAAATTCAATTGATACAGTGCTTAACACAGCCCTTCATAGACTCAGACAATTCAACAGAAAAGTCGACCATTTAAAAAAATCTTTTTAAATTAACTCACACGGAGTAAAGTCATTAACGAGGCTACTGGAGGTGTCCATGCAAGTTCCCTTTAAAGCCAGGGGACGGGATGAATTCTGTGTGTGAAAGCCCAGCAGAAATCTTGAGCCCTAATACATTAATATTCATTAATATCTATAATTAATCCCATTAACTCCAAAGTGAGTGTTGTAAGCAGGCTGGCTGTGAGCACTGGCTGAGGGGATTCTCTAAGCCACAGTTCCACTGGTGTTTGACTCATCAAATAACCTGCAAGAGCCTGAGAACAATATTTTCAGAAAGCTGAGCTTAACTTCCCAGCTTTGCCATCGAGCCTGTGCTCAACACAACACATCTGAGTCACTCTGTTTACAGAGCACAACCAAACCACTGAGCAAAGGACGATGCGGAAAACAGAACAGCTTGAAAAGCCTTATTAAAGTAACACCAAATGGAAATTTGCACTTAACACTGTAACGTGGCTTTCCAAAGACGGAGAGAAGAGAGGGGAGCAGCAGAGTAGCAGCTGTGAAAGAACAGGCTCTGTTTTCATTCCAGGTGAGGTTTTCTTCTTATTTAAGTTGCCTGGTCTACACCAAATGCACCAAGAGCTTAAAGACATTAAAAAAAAAATCTACCTACCAAAATTATACCTTTCGAGTAAAATACGAGATTTAATAATAATTTAAGGCAGATAAACTCATTCAAATGTGCAGCCAGGAAGGGCACATTGAAAAGAGAAGCGTGCAACAATGCACGCAAGTAAACAAGGAGAAATCTTTCTAATCCAAATCCATAGTTCTGATCCCAATGGAGTCAGGTCTGTAGCTCACTTTACTGCATTTTGAAGTATGGATTCACAGGTATTACTTACTGCAGACATGAATAAAAATAGAAGGAACTACACAACTGCTAACACCATTTGAAAACTAAAATTCAGTAAATTTAGGAGAAACTGAATTTCTGAAGTGATTTTTTTCCCCTTACTCTTTCTATACTAAACTTGAGGAATTAATTCATCCCGTGGGGAAGCCAAAGGACAAGAGGAGTTGCATAATTTTATCAACAACATCCTGAACAACAACAAGCTATGACTGGTGTCCAAAGTGCACTTGTGTGGGAATAAGAGATTCCTCATTCCTCACCCCGAAAAGATCCCTGCATGCCTTGAATGCTGGTGGAGTTTTTGGGGTTTGTTATGTTCTCCTGAGGCCACACATGATCAGCGTTCCCAGGTAAAGGTATTAGACTTAAGGAACAGCACGATTCAAGGGAGCAAATCCAACCACACCCTCCTGATGTTCTTCAGAAATTGTTCCTAATTCCTGCAAAGTGACTGAAAATGAAAACACAAAGGATATAGGAGAAGCAGGACCCTGGCACTGAATCCAGCCATTGTTTGCTCGTCTCAAACCAGTTAACCCCTACCCTTCTTTACATTTCCCACTGCTGCAAAAAGACTTTTTTCCTTTTTGTTTTTCAAATGTCCAAGATGACATTCAAAGGAATATGACCAACAGACAACACACTCCAGATGTGGGGAACACACACGGAGTCTAGTGAGGGTGCCAATCATGTCAAAGACAATTCCTGCTGTTCTCAGTGATGCACTGGGCTTATTTTTTATCCTGGTCCCTGCTTGGGGTGTTTATTTGAGAGTGCACCTGGTGCATATTAACTGTGGATAAAGTACTTCCAAGCTTTTTATGCCAAAGCAGCAGCTTGTTTCAGCTTTCGTTTCACTGCTTTTATTGTTCCTGGTGGTGAGAGGAGTAAAAGTCAGTGAAATGGCACAAGCCACTGCTGAGGAGGCTCCTGAACATTTTAAATTCTGCAGGGGTTAGGAGGACAGACATGGAAGGACAAAGGCTGGTTGCAAGTTGCTGGGATCACAAATTCCCACTGAAATTCCAATTCCCGACAGAGTCAAGGGACAAACTTCGCTTTTCTTCAGAAAGGAGCTTAAATTGCCAGGTCAAACAGGTGCCAAAGCAGCAGCTGGACCAAAAAATATCAGCTTGCCACAAAAATGTCCCCACGTCCTAACTCTCCCAGAGAAGAGCTTGTTAGTCTGAGTGAGCACAGATCTTCTGAGAGCAGAGTGAACAGAAATGTTTATTTTTGGACTCTGGAAAGGGCTCCGTATCCCTTCCTATTTCTCTGTATCCTGACCAAATATTTTCCTTTCTCCTAAGAGAAACAGCAGCACTTTCTTACTGAACTAAAAATGTGTCTGAAATTTCTTAGATGCTTTCCCATTTTGGGGAACCAAAACCAGCCGTGGAGCCCGTGATGTTGACAGAAGGAATTGTTCATCCTCCCTGCACATCACTTCCACACTGTGTTTAAACACAGGTGAACTTTCCTAACATCACAAGACACTTCTTTCCATCTTTTAACCAGGAGAGCTAGGAAGAATAAATTCCATTTAATGGAAGCTTCTTCTATTTCTTCCATTTTTTTTTTGTTTGTTTTTGGATTTTTTTGGGGTTGTTTTGGGTTTTTTTGGTCTCTGATTAGATCAGAGCACAGCCCTTTCCTGCAGTGACTCTAGTGGTTATGGAGATCACACACCTCTGAGAGCAGATTTAAGTCCCCAGCCCTTAGCAGACAGAGATGGAACCTGAATTAGTGATTTCCCCTTTCTCCTATCTGGAAGCTCCTCCAGAAAAGTTTTCCAACACAGGTGTGAATTCAGAGGGACAAAAGTGAAACAAGATTTGTGTCAAGAGAATTTATGGCTCCTATATCCCCCCATCAAGGTTTTAGCAGCTGGGAGAGCTGAGTTCCTGCTCAGAGAGCTGGATTAGCCTTCATTTTCTACTTCATTTTCTGCTTTTTAGTCAAAAAGAGCGTTCAGTAGCCAACGAGGAAAAGGTGAAAACCCCATAAATAGTCCTGGGTTTTATAATTGTAAATGCAGTTAGAGTTTCGATTTAAAAGAAAGGAATGGAATAATTTTAGTTGCTGCAAATAAAACAAATCGTAGCTTGTCCAAAAAAAATTCTACCTTCAAAATATCCTGAAGACAGAAGAAGCCAAAGACTTTTAAAAATGGCTGGGCATGGAGCTGTGTGTTCCTCTTCTTCAGTGCCCTGAAAGTTTCCAGCTCTTGGAAACGACCGGGAGCTCATTTTCATTAATTCTTATTAAATGTTTTTGTTAGAGCAGGCAAAGCGCTCAGAGCACCCAGCCCAAGGACCTGTTTGGTCGCTTATTGGGATATCTAAATATCCCTAAATATCTAAAGGGAAGAGGCAGCCAGGCACTGGCCCTTGAAACGTAAGATAAAACAGACAAACTTCCAGAGCATTCCATCCTTTGGCAGCAGAATAATCAGCTTTCCGACACAACCTAACAGGATAAGACAGAGAGCTGCATTAGCTACCCAACAAGAAAATTGCTTTTAATGACATCGTCTTTAATTGTCTTTTAATGTGCATTTTACACCACTGCTCTCTCTTGAACAGAACCCAAAATTTTTATGGGCGTGCAATGGCCCATCTGAATCCATCAATACGAGACAGAGTCTCGTTTAACTCGTGTGGTTTGTGCTCTTGGAACAGCACCTGCTTTTACTGCAGGATGCTCTCAGACTTTTCCAGAAGGTTCTGACTGGCCACAACAGGCAACGAGATGAAAATCAGGATCTGAAAAGGTGAAAATCCTAAAACTGAAAATATTTACCAGATTCTCAGAGTTTACCAGAAAGTTCTGACTGGCCACAACAGGCAACGAAATGAAGACGGGGATCTGATAAGGTGAAAACCTTAAAAATTGAAAATATTTACCGAACTCAGCACTAATACATTTTGCAGTAGTTTGAATCCAGCTTGTTTTGGGTTGCTGTTGCCCCAGATTTCAATATTTTTTTTCATTTTTTCCCTCCTCTGGTGAGATTCGATTTGGAAATCCCACTAGTACAGCTGACATGTTAACAGGGACATGTTTGTGGACACAGAGTAAAGGTTCTTCACTTTTGGAAAGAGGGAATTTAAATGTCTCTTCATTATTTTTCATCAGTTAACTGCCATGTAAGGGAAAACATTTTCAGTATAAGGAAAAATAAAAGAAGAGACTTTCAAAATTTCCTCATCAGAAGAACACAAACTGAATAAGAGAAAATAATTAATTTTCCCAGCTTTAAATTTTTCCCCTGGATATTTTTCATTGTCCAAACCTGAGCAGTTATCCTTCCCTGCTGCCAAATCCTTCACCTTAATTTTCTGCTTCATTTTCTGTTTCTTAGCCAAAAAGTGCGTTTGGTAGCCAATGAGGAAAAGGTGAAAACCCATAAATAGTCCTGGCTTTTATACTTGTAAATGCAACTAGGATTTCAGTTTAAAACAAAGGAATGAAATAATTCTAGTTCCTGCAAATAACACAAATTATAGTTTGTCCAAAAAATTCTACCTTCAAAACATCCCGAAGGCAGAAGAAGCCAAAGACTTTAAAAAAAATTTAAAAATTGATTGCCAAGATATCTTAATCTTTGAAGCACTGCCACCAACTTTCTTAGCAGATAGGACCAATCCTTTTAATCCTTCTGCTCCCAATTCTCAAAATAGAAGTAATGATATCAATTTGCCAAACGAGGATGGGATATGGCTCTTTGTATTAAAGAAGTATTTTTTGAAGTCAAGCTGCTGGACATTAATAGACAATTTGAAGAGCCGCAAATCAGTGTCATCTTCATTAAAAGGAGGACTAGGAAAAACATTTGTATTACTCTGCTATGTGTTTCCATAACCAGATTTCTGAAAATAAGCTTCTGACTCATGTTCAAATATTTAGAAAGGCGGTGTGGTTTTAAAAAGCACTGATCTCAGGAGCTACCCACCTGGGATGATGAAAGATGAAAGTAGAAGCCTAATTTTCATCACACCTTTAAACTTTACTTAAGGCCCGGTCCTAGATATTCTTCTAATTATATCGCTTGAATTTTCCATCCTCTGAGTGCCTCAAATATTTGACTTTGCAGAGAAGTGGAGATGAACCAGTTTAGCCTTTTCCCCCCTCTGTGGCCATGGCAGTGGGTGAGAAGAACAATTTGCCATCACTCCTTGCCTCGCTCCACTTCCAAAAATGTTCCTTAAATGTTCCATAAACGTTCCTTAAATATTCCATAAATGTTCCATAAATGTTCTGGGATAAGAAGCAGAACCTGAGCATGGAGGAGCCCGAGGAGCTCCAGCTTTGTTGCAAGGTAAAGGAAAAATGTTCTTGCTCAGGCAAATGTTCTGGCTCTGCTGGCTGTGCCATGGGGATGTGTTCCCTGGAAACGGATCAGAGACATTCCAAACATTCCTGCTCCATCACTGAAGCTGGCTCTGCTCACTCAGCAGGGCCCTGGACTGAAGGTGGGTGGCAGAGGAGAGAACACCACGAGCCCGGATCCTTATTTTGTACAAAGGGAATGGCACACTCCAGCTCGGCATAAACAATCCCAGGAGGAATGCAGAAGGCGTGGATGATCACCCCCAAATGGAGACTCTGCCTGAGCCATTTTAGGTGCTTTCAGGTTTCAAAAATAGCTCAGGAGTGCTAAAGTCTAAATCGGAATTTTTCGGGGAGGATTGTAGGAACCGAGCCTCAGCGAGTGAGGGATGCCCCAGGAAAATCTGAGAAGGGGAAAACTCAGGGCCTTGTTCAAAGCTGAATTTTAAAGAAATTTAAATTCTATATTTTTTTCCTGTTCCTTATTTTTTTGCACTGAATTTCAATAGCAAATGCCTCTCTGAAAAATCAAAGGAAGACGAGGATAGATGAATCCAAACCAAACAGAGAACTCTTACTTGTTTGTGAAAAGAACACAGATAGCTGAAGGCAGAATCTGTACCTAAATTAATGGGACCTCTAGGTTTTAATTAATCCTGTCACAGGATCCATGGGTCAAGCAAAACAAAGCCCGTTGGAGGGTGTGAGGGCTGTGACCGATATCCAGGCACACATTAGCTCAGCAACAAAGACACAAACGCGGCTCTGCAGAACGAGGCATCTCCACATCGATGGGATGCGCCGTCATCCCACCCTGCGCAAAAGCAAAAGCCAATCAATCCACAGCCGGCGCTAACAGAACGGATTCGGGAAGCTCTCGGGAAATGCTTTGAGACAGATCCTCCATCACCCAGCCGCTCTTCTGCTCAGGGCGGGATTTAGACCAAGAGGTCAGAAGTGCCCTGGTGGTAATCCAGCCAGCCAGGGGCCTGAGGGAAATGAGTGGTGTTGGACCCCCAGTGTGGGATCCCTTACAAATCCCAGCTAACCCCTGTGAGAGCAGCCAGAGCTGCTGTTAAAGCAGCCATTAGAGCTGCTGTTCTCTCTCTGCCAGCATTGCCACCGAGGCAGGGACACCACAGCATCATCCAGCTCAGAGGAGGCAGGGTGGGGAGAGGTTCTCCAGGGACACACGCAGAGGACACACGAGTTCCCTCCTCACCTGAGCACCTGGGCAGAAGCAGGGAGGGCACTCAGCATACAGGTCACAGCCCAGCTGCTTTTTCAGCTCTTGGTCTGACTGAACCGACTTGAACTGCTTTTGGTATCTCACACTGTCTGCCATCAGCCCGTTCTCCTTTTTTTCCTTATGCTGAGCTGTTCCAGGCAACTCTGGAGGAGAAGGAGGAGTGCTGCATATTGCCCCAAGAATGATGTAGGTGATGTTTTCTCCCTTTGACTTCCAGAGCCAGGGAGGTTGGGTGCAGAACAGAGAGGAACCGGACTGTCACCTTCTCCTGCTGTAATACAGCTCATCTAGGAAAGGACAAAAGCTGCACAGATCACACACAGGCTACAGGACACAGAGTGGGAAACAAATGGGGACTCAGCGCTTCCTGCTGTCTTTCCACAAGGAGTGAAGCTGACATGAATATCTCACATCAGGTGCAGTTCAGGAAATCTACTTTTCCCTTGCAATCCATTCAAAACCTTCCCTTCAAAAATCACCAGCGAGTGTCAGAGCTCTGCCCCAAAGGGCACCTTCCAGACAGATCTCACTGTGCTCTTCTAACACCGCCAGATCCCAACAAAGCCAATTACTGGCCCCAGACAGGGCAGGAAATCTGTTGCTGCAGCTGATCCCAGTCAACAGCTCTTTTAAGAGAACATTTGCAGAGAAGGTGAACGTGCAAAGTCACGTGGAATTGCAGACCAGAAGCTGTCCACCCAAATGAAAATGGTGAGCAAATCCAACGACTATTTTCAGGCTACCTAGAAAACTAGGTTTGAATTCATGTGAGATTTGATTTGCATGGCCTAGATGATCTGCTGGCAGTCTGAGAGGTTCTGAGAATCCAACACTGAAAAATTTAATCATCTGTTTTCTTTGAGAATTTCTTTAGGATTTACTATAGGGAGCTAACTCTACTTGCTGCAACAAGCCTTTAAAATCAAAGCATTTCAGAAACTGAAGAAATGTCCAGATTTATTTTTGGAGGAGAACCAAGGGACAGAATGTAAAATCAGGGAAGCGGGGTAAAAAAACACCAGAAATGGAGAAATAAAGTGGCCTTTTTCTGTTCTGAACATTTCTTAAATTCCCAAGTCCTCTGCTAGCCATCATCCAGCTCTGTGTCCAAGCCACTTCTCAGGGACTCTACACCTCTAGAGGCAGGAATGAGCAGGTGATACATCCTGGAGCAGAAGCTTGGCAGCACAGAGGATGGAAGAGAATTAAATTCACCAAGTTAGACTTCCTTAGGAGGCAAGACCTGAGGACTGAATCTCTCCAGCAGCCTTCTTGTGGATGATATTAAGAACGTGGCCTGAGTGCCACCTTTGAAATATGAGCATGGAGTGACATTCTGAAGGTGCAGATAGAGAGCAGGACTTAGCCTCACTGTTCTTGGTGAGCACAGCTGATTTCTAAGCCCTGATATTCAAACATGGAGCGCTGCAGGAGGGAATAAAACCTCTCCAAATCAACTGGTAAACGCACTTATTTTGGCAAGAGAAATTAATAAGCTTTAGAGCCTGTGCTTGCAAAAGAAACCTGGGATTTGAGATTTGTCACAATCACGGGTGATGGAAAAGGTTGTGTTGATTTCTGCATCCTTAGTTTTAGATGTTGTTCCTGGTATTTTTAGAGTATTCAGCAGTTAAAACCTCCTTTCCTTTTTATCCTTGGCCTCATTTTTCCCTGTGTTAGAGCTTTTTTACCTTTAACTAACCTGAAAGAGCTCTTAGGATCCTTCTTTTTCCTTTCGAATATTTCATCCACTCTTTATATAGCAAATCCTGTTCTCACTGAAAATATGGAATGAATATCAATAACATCAGTAGGATTAGCTGCAGACCCCCTCTGCAGAGGCCTGAAGAAATTGCTGACAGGCCTTTATTGGAAATAGAGAAGAAGAAATGCACGAGACAGGTGAGCTGGTAAATCACTGTTAAATCCCCTGAACGGCAGAGAATCTTCTGATTCAGCCATCCTGTTGTCACAGTTTTAGTCGGGAGCACCTCGAGCTGAACGAGGTGAGAACGGGTCATTTCCATATGGAGACTATGCAAAGAAGAAGAACAAAATACCTCGAGGATTACTGGTGTTTTAGTTCTGGAATCTGGCTACATCTGGAGCATTTTGTGGTTGCAGGTAGGGAGCACTGTTCAGTAGCAGTGGGAAGCTTTGAATCAGATCTCCGTCTCTCCTAAGAAGCCTCACATAAAATCCACAGAGTGCATTCATTAGCCTCGTATGCCAAACCAAATTTCCACCTAGGAATTATTTCTTAACTTCCAGATAGGCCCAGAAATGTCTCCTCTAAAATCATGCTCTAACAGTGGATATTTCAATACAAGTGCTCTATTTCACTGTGGAGGGATCTTCTCGTGGATTTGTTTTTGTTTGTTTGTTTTTTGTTGTTGTTGTTGTTGCCAAACAGGAAAACCCAAGTTTTACTGATAAGAACTTCATTGGGTGAGATGTGGATGTGCTGCCTTGCCTTGGATCACACAGGCCTGGGAACTGGACTGAAGGAAGGGGGTGAGGGGTGGGGGTGGCAGAGGAGGAGAAGGAAAAAAATCTTTGGAGATATTTTGGCTTGAATGAATAGGATTTTATGATGTCTTGCTGCCTCCCCACTGCATCTTGCTCTGTATTACAGCCTGGCATGATGAGCCTCTGCAGCCCTGTGAGTACAAAACTTGGCAACTGCTTGTTTGGGGCACCAGTGAGGAGCAGAAACCTGGAGAGGGTGGGGAAAGAAGAAAGAACTTTGTAAATCTCCCAGCCGCTCTATTGGGTTGGCAGGAAAACCACCTGGAAGGGCTGTGGCAGAGCCATTGGCATGAGCACAAAACAGAATGTTTAATTTAATAGAAGAGGAAAAAAGCAAACCCCAACCAGAAATGAAGTTATGCATCTATATTGTTCTACCCATTAAACTGCATTAACACAAATTCAAAAGGTGAACTCCAGACCTTTGCTGGCACCTAGACCTTTTATTCCTTAATCTTCCTAATGCGGCCAAAGAACTTTAGAATTAAAGAAAATGTTGTTGCTTCTGTGATTCTTTGACTTATTTTTCCCAGCTCCACGCAGCTTGTTAACTGATCATAATATGTAAACAATGCTCAGAAACTTTGATGAGAATGGAAGGGGTCAATTTGCAGAAAGAAATGATCTTATGCACCAAAATGGTATTCCTTAACTGGAAAAATGATAGATCAAGAGGCTGGAAACACTCTGCTTTCTTTGACAGACAAAATCTGCAGGTTTTACTCTGGGGAGGAGATGGGGAAAAAAGCATAACCCATACATCAAAATCCTCCTATGACTGCGAGCACATATGTCAAACCCAAAGTTGTTTCCTCATGGGGGGGGGGGGGGAAAAAAAGAAAAAAAGAGGGGAGTAG
Source organism: Chamaea fasciata (assembly GCF_029207755.1). NCBI lineage: Eukaryota > Metazoa > Chordata > Aves > Passeriformes > Sylviidae > Chamaea > Chamaea fasciata. The sequence continues at coordinate 67,167,572 of NW_027094090.1, read as the reverse complement.
GAAGATCAAAACAAAAACACCACCTCAAACCTACTCTAACCTACATATTCACACATTTTCTCACATAGATGCTCCTGCTCCCATCTACCCCAGCAAGCCTCCACCTACCCACCTAAACACGATGCTCATCAGCACTGCTGGCACCAGCACTCACACAAACTGCCTTTCTCACCCACATGCACGTCACTGGCCCATGGGCTGTGGCTCTGTCACCACACTTCAGCCGTGACACAATGATGTTACCACAGCCAGGAGACAGAGAGATGTTCCTTCGGCCTCCCTGGAGCAAAGTGACTGCAGTTATTTAGTGCTTGTGCAGCACTCAGAGGGTGCCACAGCATCCTCATTCATCTGATGTGGTCAGAGCCTGACAAATCCGAGGATAACAGCACCCACAGCCTTCCCCTCCTGCAGTAACAGCCAAATTTTCTGGCTGTCAGTGAGGACTCAACCAGGGCAAAACACACACGTAGAGGAGACACAAGGCACAGAGTTCCCTTAATCAATACAAGCTTTACTGCACATCATTAAAAGGTTCCATCAGACCCAACCTCGCTTCAACCAACGTAGCAAGAGCAGCGCTGACAAGGCTCTTCAAAAATGCAAAAATAGGTCAAGCTAAAAATGCCCCCAGCTCTGAACTTTATTGCAGTCAGTGGGAGTCTGGCTGAAGCGAGTTTGGCCTCTGAACTGCAGAGAAAATGTGCACTGCATTAATCTAAAGTCACTTTTTCCCCCTCCCACACTTCTTTTTTTATTTACTAGTGGGAGACTTACAAGCAAGAGGACATCAATAGAGAAAAAAAACACTGCATTGAGAAAATGCAATGCTTAGGAGAACGTTCAAGCGTTACACTTGTTGGTGTTGTGTCTTCTTTGTAGACTATAGATCAAGCAGAGCAAAGAGTTATCATCCCGAGGTATTTGTGTTTCATGTAATAATGCCTTAATGATTCAATTAGCGTTGATTCTTTAGCTGCAACAATATTTTCTGACTGATCTAGTAATTTAGCTCTCACTGTTGATTGATACAATTCCTGTGAGTAATAAGGCAATTTGAAAGAAATTTATTTAATAATTCGCAAAAGATTTTTAAAGAACATTTTTATTGCTTCTGCCACTAGTAGTAATCCCTAAGATTTCAGAAAGTGAGTTATTTCTTTTAACAGTCAGGCATTTTTAACAGTGAGACTTTCTATTAGGAAGCCTTTTTTCCCTCCTGACATGATTGGGATAATTCCATAAAAGAATATTTACTAGCCTTTAGGTGGGGAAGATTAAGACAAGTGTGGGTGATCTGAGGAAGAATTTATATTGCATGTAATGTGCACAGATCACTTAGAAACAGCACAGGCAGCTTGTGCAAAGACAGGGGAGAAAATCTGGGTTTGAAAGCCAGCCAGAAATCTCACTAGCTGTAAGGAAATAATATTAAGTGTAATTGGTATTAGAGCAGGTCTCCACAGACAGAGTTAAAATGGTTACTGAACGTTGTCAGAGAGAGAGACTCAAGCTGTATGACAGGGAAATTTCTTCTAGCGTGAAAATGGTAGTAAATAGATGAATTATAAAATCCTCCTAAGTGTTTTGGGGAAAAAAAAAAAAAACCCAGCTGTTTAAGGACTTCTGCAGCAGAGGCTTCACCAATAACAGCTTCATGGCCTTCATGACTATCCCTGCTGCAGTAGCAAAATATATATATACAAGGAAAATTTCACTAGCCTTTCAAAATAGCATCCTCCCTGTGATTTCTGCTTGTCCATGTTCTACAGTGCCTCATAAATCTCCAGGCTGATAAGCAGATCCTGTCCAAATGAAATGCTCTTTTAATGTGTTTGGATGCGTCTCTTTGTGCGTGTATTTATATACACTTCTTATTTCAGGATGGCTCCCCAGGCAAAATCCCTCATTCTACTCTATTAATTGGCTACTGTTTCCTGGGGAAAGCAGTTCTGGAACACACGGATTTCCCCTTAAGTCATATTGTTTGACATTTATTTTTAACTCAGTGGGGAACAATCTGACTGAAAAGATAATGTGAGGAGAAAAAAAAAAACAACAAAAAGCAACCAAACAAAACCCAAAACCTATTTCACAAACACGCAAAAAAATAAATAAGAGAAACCTACATGAAGTTTTGGGGGAGGATTAATCCTCACTGGGACGTATCAACTTTCCTGTTAATTTCAGTCTTTCAAGGAGGATTAATAGCTCTGGGTTTAAACACAGACCAGGGAGACTAAAGACATCACTTCCCTTCCTCACTCTGACTAAACTTGCTACATGACCTTGAAGATAAAAGTTGTTAGTTTGAAGCTGCACTCGAGCTACCTGCATTTGCCTGTATCAGCCTTTTGCAAATGTACTGGTCCAACAGGCGTCTGCTTGGCTGGGAGATAGTGCTTTCACAATTTGGGGATGAAATTCACAGCCTAATCTCCCCCAAGTTTTAGTATCCTATCTTGCTCCTGCATAAAACAGCGATAATGACTCTTACCTAGTTGTACTTCACAGGCGTGTCGTGAGGCTCCGTTCGTTCATACAATATTCATAACGCTTCCTGAGATCCCCAAGAAAAGATTGCACAGGGCTACAAATGATTGTTCAGCGGTGGAAAATGGGAACGTGGCGTGGGGAATGCAGATGAGAGGGAGATGTGGTGGCTTTGCTCGGGCAGGCTGAGGTTGTCTCCTTCCCCTGAGTGCCAGCCAGCCTGAAAATGTGAATTTAACAGAGCTGTGCCTAAGCACTGTGCCACAAAAAGCCTGTTAGCACGAGGTTCTCATCAGCAGAGGTTCTTTCTAACCAGGTTTGTGCTAATGGCAGCTGGTACAAAAAGGAAAACAAAACTGAGTGTCTACTGCAGGGCTGTTGGTCCCTCTCATCCTGTCAGCTAAGGAAGTCACACATACAGTCATGCTTCTTTAGTTTTAATTGATATTATTAATATATCTGGGTCATTTAACAAAAAACATTTCTAGGGCAGGTGAACAGGAGGTGACACAAGGAACTGGTTGGTGCATCGTTGCTTTCATGCCGTTTTAGAATGATTTTAAAGTACAGAGCTGAAAAAACATTGAATCTCGTCTACTCTTTCCTCAGCCTGCTCCTTGTTCCTCTGACACCAATCACTATTTAGCAACAGAGAGCCTCCTGTTCAGTCTTACCCTGCTTGGTTCTGTGAATTCGGGATTTTCCTGCCCTTCCCAACCACAGCTACCAGCCCTCGCTCATCACAAACGTACAAAGGAGTGAAAGTCCTGGAGGATGTGCTCACAGGCTCACTCTCATGTCAAACTGTCTGCCAAGGTGGAAAACCCCACAAACCCCACGAGAGCAGCGCTTTCAGAGCTGCAGGGGTAACAAGCACCTGAGTGCACCAGTCACACCAGGCGGGTGAGACAAGGCAGATCCTCCTTCAGGCCTCAGGGCTGAAAAATCTCAGGAGAAAAGAGAGCTACCAGAGCCATTAGCTCAGATATCAATGGGACCTTGGCTGTTTAACAGATTATAGATTCAGTGTTTATAGATCTAAAGCCCTTCCAACACAAAAAACTTTTCCTTCTGCTGTAGAACCGAGGTATAGGATGCTCACTTCCAGAGAAGGGAGGAAAGCTGAATGTATATATATATACCTTCCATTCAGGATGGCAGATTCATGTTTTAACGCTCATCTCAGTTTAAAAGAAGTAAAACCCCTTCAGCACCATTATTTTTAATCACAGGATCTCATCTAGTATCCTCTCATGAAAAAGTATGACCGTAAGAAACGTACAGAGAACTGTAAAGAAAAACTGAATTACGGAACTGAGTTTAAGGTTTACATTGCTTCCAGGGGATTTGTCTGTAAGTGTAGCTATAATACTGAACTATGTGTTGTCTTATTTCAAGAATGAGCTCAGTGTCATAATAGGCATTTTTATTTTGCTTCTTGGTTTAATATCGTGCTATCAAACCTCTGATAAGAATTTCAAGAAGGTTTCCTATCATGTAGTCTAGTTAAATCCTTTAAGAAAGAGAAGAGATACGTAAGATAAGTTTTTGCAATATATAATTTAGGGATAGTGAACATTTATATATGAGCAGGAGAAGACATTTTCCTCCCAAGAACTGTGACTATCAACCTCAAAACTTACAATGTCACAGAAAGGTAATTCTTCTGGATTTGCCATAAAGTTCTTTGGCACCATCTGCAATTTACCAGCTTGCTCATAAACTCATCCACCACCAAAGCCATATTTTTCCAGATAGGCAGTGGAAATCTGGTGAATATTTAAATAATAAGGACACCTGATAATGCTGTGAACTCCTCCCTTTTGGATTTCACCCACAATCTGTAGTGTTTCTCAACAAGGGCTGTACCCCAAAGCTTGGTGGCCAGCAGGAGGTACGGGAGAAGCAGGAAGAATGTCCTGAGGAGCGAAATGTCAGCAGGAGCATTAGTAAGAAGGATATCCTCAAGTTAAAAATCATTTTAATAAATATTAGGGAAATCTTTTCTCACTTGAGACTTTCACTCAACAATGTTATAACCCTAGGAGTGGTTGACCCCGTTTTGGAGAGTCTCCCTTGCTGCACCCTGTGTATTATGAGCAAACAAACCCTCTGGACAACGACTGGCTGCTCCTGGACCTATGGAATGTCGAGGACATTTTGTACATCAGCAATTTATAAACAATAAAATCCCATTAGTGAGAAATGAAGACCTTATCACACGTGTGGTAGCTTTTAAACAGCTGGACCTCCTCCAGGAGGAAAATCAGTAGCAAATGTAAATTATTTTTATATGTCGCTGGAAAGACACATTTTCCTAGATTTGTAAGTTCTTACACTTGACCTGAAACTTTTATGTCAAGGACCATTAATTATCTTTCAACATGTTATACTAAAGCAAACACCATTTTCTGAAGATTTGCTTGAGTTTAAAAGGCTGAACTAAATTAACACAACTCAATCACAGAAAAGACATATTCATTTGGCTGTATCTTTTCCTTAGCTGACAACTCCACCACTCCTGTACTGTGTCTTGCCTGCAAATTAAAAATTACCTTTTTTGATAGTGCTGGTTGTTTTCAGCAGTTTAGTATTGGAGATTCATGGCTGTGGGACACTGACACGAGGCACAGGAAATTTCAAGAGCAATATCTAACAGATCCTATGACTGCTTCCTGCCTTCCACGGTTCCAGTGGGTTTTCAGAGTCATAGGATCACATCTGAACAGCATTCCCTTCTCTGGGATGATTTGCTAGAACTGGTTAGTGCCTTTAAGGCTCAAAAAGATAAATTACACTGTCTGTGCACTGACTAGGTGAAAGTCAGCTGAAAGGCCAACGCCCTAACAAGACAATCAAGGACAGGAAGTTGAATATAAAGGTTTAGTGTTTGAATAGGGAAAAAAAAAAGATTAAAACTTTTTTTATTAAATAGGAGAAATATTGTTGTATTTATATAAAATATAAACACATTGAAAGTGAAGTTCACAATGCAGTATATTGAGAACCTGACAGTTCTTTTTAAAAGAGTCATTACTGCATCCTTTCCATCTCCTCGAGTCCAATGTCAAGTTGTTCCCTATTGTACGTTTATTAACATTTTGTCCAGTCTATATTTAAATGTGTCAACAATAGGGTTCCCACCATTTCTCTGCTCCACAATCCATTCTCCTCAGATCTAAAATTACCCTGTTACAATTTCCCGTCATTAGCTTTATTTAACCCTCTAGATCCATCCTCAAAAAGGATATTTTCTCCTTTTTCTCTTCAGTTTTCTCTTCACTGTTAGATTTACACCATTCTACCATGTCCCCACTTGCTCTCTACTGTTGGGCAAAATGCTGCCACAGGTGGCAAAACTCCTGTCAGCACATCGAGGTCAAGGCTGTTAAGTGTTCCCTATTGAAACGTATTTTTTTCCACTACTTATTACTGACATGCTAGAAAATCTTGCCAGAAATTTTTCACCCTACCTCAAGCTGAGTTTGGGGAATTTTTTTTTTTTTTAGAGTATTTCAGTAAAGATAATTGTGCTATTAGCCAACAGGAAAATGTTTTTTTCCTCTGTATCCTATCTAAGAACTCCAGTGACATTTCCTTTGAGAAGGCAGATTAGGAAGAGAACCAGAAATATGAATAATCTTCTCTCCTGTTCCTTTTCTCTTTTTTGGTGATAGACACTTAATTTGAGCAAAAACCTCTTTTTTTTTTTTAATCTCTCAAGACAAACTCAATAGGAAAAAACTGTATTTCACAGACAGCCACCTATTGCTTTCATTAGCATTGTGATTACCCTTGTGAGCTCCCATTTTCTGGAGCATTTCTGGCGGCCTGTCCTGCAGGGCACTGATTATCCTCAAGAATCAATGGAAGCTGAGCACGCTACCCACAGCACAAGAGGACTTCAGCCACTTAAATTTAGTAGGATATCAAAAACATCACAGGAGCAGCCACTTGTTGATATTAAAACTGCTCTTTCAACTCAAAAAAAAAGAAAAGCCAGAAGCCAAAAGGAAATCTTTTTCCTGATGCAAGCAGGGCCTGCAGCACTTAAAACGTGTTATTAACTGCAGGGAAATGTGGTCAAACTCCTACAGGAGAAAGAACTTGAGGGGGGAAAATGGAAGAGAATTGTGATGTACAGCACGTGCTTTGCACACTGTACAGGCCCATCCATCCTGGCACACAAAGTTTCCCCTGTTCATGCCCTAATAACTACTTTGGAAATCAGGGGTGGAAGAGGAGCATGACACAGGGAGAAATTTGACAAAAGCACACGTTTCAGCAGATGTCATAAAGCAACAGCAGCAATTTCAACTACCTTGGGACAAATATCTGTCTCTATGGCCCATCAAGTCCAATTTAAGGCTTGTTTGAGCTAATTTGTTCCTTCCTACAGCTGAGTACGTCCTTCAGAACCAAGTGGTATCATGTGGCTGTCCAAATATTATCTGATCATTGACTTGAGTAACTTTTCTGCAGCTCCAAAGCTCAGACGATCCATTCAGTGGGACAGACTGGATGGACTGACTAGTCCCTCAAGATGAGCACAGATGAAAACAGCAAATGTAAGACCTGTAGCCAAGCCTTCCACTTGATAGCTCATATGAGGAATACAGGTGAGGTTGGACACCAAATGATGATTCCCACCAACATAATGAATAATGAATTCTGCACGATGAATATCAGAAACGAGAGCCACTGTCGTTGCAAATGAAATACTCAAGGCAAACCACTCTGTTTACCCAAAGTCACGTGGACTCAAACAGATCAAATAATACTAAACCTGCACATCAATAAAAAACACCCTGAGATAGCTCTGCTTTCACCTGGGTTTGCTCTCAGGGGATAAAATAGATATTCCTCCACTTGCAGAACTTTCTGGTCAGTAAAGTTTTGCAAAGTACAGCAGTGCAGCCTTGCTAGTGGAACTTTTGGGCGGGAAGCCAAGAAGACAAAAACCAGGAAAAATATGGGTTGTGATGTCCCCAGATGCTACAAAACAGTAACTATTCTACATTAATTAAATTAAATATTAAAACACCCTTTGGGGTGTTTTGATATTCTGAGGGTTCCTCAAAAATCCTGGGGACCACGTAATTTACAAGTGTTAGAAACTGTTAGGTTTTTTAACACTTTACCTTTTAAGAAATTATGCAGAACTGAACGAAGAACAGGAATTACAACAGTAAAATTCAATGCAAAAAGAAAACCTGGAAACACTGCAGCAACAAAACATTCATATACTTACAGCATAATCCGTATTTTAAAAGAGCCCCTTATAATCTCATATAATTGTTTACACTCCCAATACCTAATTATGGAAGACAATTAAGAATTCTGAAAAGACATTGAACGGAAAATTTGCTATTAGTCTTATAAGTGAAATGGAGATGCTCTTTGATGCATTTCCATTTCGTAGGTACAATAAAAGTCAATTAGATGTAAAAGGTCTATAAAAAAATGAATGTTCTGGATTCACACCAACTATGAGCAAAAAGGCTCTTCATTATCACGTGTTGCCTATTTGAATGCCAGGAATACCACCAACATTTCCATTTGGAGGAACTTGGAATTCCCAAACTCAAAAACTACAACTGAGCTCACGGTAACTGCAAAACATTCCAGCTTATGTGTCACAGGAGGAGAAATGAATGACCCAAACTCCTTTGGATTTGCTGGAGGGGATGATTGAACATGTGGTGCAAAGTCTATGAGCAGCCACGTTCCCACAGTTATGCCTGAACACAGCTTCCAGATGTTCTGCCACCAGCACGGCTGGGAATCCCCAAACAAACTGCAAAACTTCCATGAGAAGTTCAGAAAACATTGGGGCAGTTAGCTTGGGCTGAACTCTGTGCTGCTGTGATTAAAGAGCTCCTGCTAGCCAAGATATTCAGTTTTAAAGCTAGCTCTGCTCCTTTTGCACAAGCGTCTGTTATGTATGCCATTGTTCTGATCAATCTGTCAGCTATTTCAATTGAATAAGGAGCTGCTTCTGAGTCTCATAATTCCCAAAAGATTTCACGTTGTATGTATTTGGAAAATACTTCCCACTCCGCAACCTTCAGTATGTGCAAAAAGAGGTATTATTTTCTTTAAAAACAGGTATTGTTTTCTTCAAAGCTCCTGATGCTTTGAGCCTACGAGGCCAGCACATCAGTTTGGAACTAGACAATTTACCACTTCCCTTCCTGGCTCCCTCTGTTGTGGCCCAACATTTCACAGAAGCCGAAAGCAAGAGAGCTGAATCCTGCCCTCAATTTTGACTCTCCCTGGAAAGAGATGTGAATACATGACTGAAAATGTTTTTCCCCCTTGCACAGTTTACATTTGTGGTGCCCTTACTCGTTGCAATCTCGCAGCAGCAACACGTGCCCTGGTCACCACGTGGCCGGAAGGGTTGTGATCCTGCAGCTCCCAGCTCGTTCAGCATGGATTAGCCCATCTGCTCCTCTGTTCCACAGAGATCCAGCAGATTTAGTCTGCCCTGAGTGTTTTCTGGGGGCTGCTCACGCTGGTATTTTGACGGGAAGGTGATGTCACTAAGGTTTAAAACCCCAGCTGGAAAGACTATAGCCCAGAAACCTCTGTACTGACCTGGCAGCATCCTTATCCCAGGGATTCTGCTGCTGCCTGTGGAAAAGTACTTTATCGTGGCTGGTTTCCTGATAGTGGAATTCACTCCTCTACAGAGTACCCATTGCATTTTATATTTCCTAGCCATTTTTTATTAAACAAAAGCCTTCAGCATTTTTTAAATATCAAGGGGATTTTTAAAATGATATTTATTTAATGATTACTTCTGGCTTTATGTTTATTAATGCAGTATCTTTCCCAGCTTCCCTTCTGAGCCTGTAGATGTGTAAGAGAGAGAGGGATAGTAGGATGCTGCCTTTGTTTTTAATCTGTTTGCATTTTAAAACTCCGTTATTTATTTAGTACTACTGAATTTTAATGTTCAAATGAGTGATTCCTTGTTTAAACAAACAGAATAAAACACGAAATGGAGAGTGCTTTATACGTAAGAGCAGTGTTCTAATTCTGCTGGCGTCAGAACAATTGTCCAGGCAGGACAGGGCTGCTGTTCTTAGGCATTACCATATATAAATAACCACAGCTAACCCTGGTAGTGGACCAGGATTCTGAGGCAAAAGTGAGTTTTTCCCATCAAGAGATGAATAGCACCTGCACAGAGCAGCTCATTTCAGAGCTCCAAGGTGGTCCCTGAAAAAGAAGGGGAGCTGTTACCCAATCCAGGGACTCTAAAGGTTGTTATCTTCAAGGAATGGGACAATAAGCAAATCCCCCTGGAAGCCTAAAGTGAAAGGAAGTAGATAAACCTAAAAAATTCAGGGACCTAAGGGGAGGGCATGAAGAAAAACAGGCCTGATGGAAGACCAGTATCACCAGGATCAAGTGGAAAAGCAAGCACAACCAGGACTGAAAAGGAGACGACATTGTCTTCTGATAAGCCTCAAATTTTGTATGGGAGCACCCAGACCTGTCCGAATGATGGGTGGTGCAGCTTCCACCTCAGTGCTGATTTTCAGTATTGCAGGGAATTGGGTGGGTTCCAGGGGTCAGATATTTTGCATGAAAACTGTTTTGTGAGGAGGTTTCTTCATCCTCTATCATACAAAAGGCTGGAGCTACAAACAAACTATTTCTGACTAAAATCCTCTCAATCTCAGAAATATCTTTTCATTAGGAGAAAATCTACAACATATTGGGATGTTTTTCAAAACTATATTTAAGCCTAAAAGCCCATCAGAACTTGAGTGCAAAGCCAAAATGAAGGCAGATGAATGACTGTACAAGCTAATTCATTTGCACTGATAGGATCCATTTGATGTAACCACGATTTACCATGCACCGTCTCACCCACGGCCGCCACAGCACTAATGCATACATCCAGCTTCTGTCTGGATTTGTCACTACGAGCGTTCTGTCACACGCCAGAACACACAGAGAGGAAGGGAGCAGCAGAGAGGACAGCCTTCCAAGACGCTGAGTGCTGGTGAAATGACTCTGCCACAGCAAAACTGAAAAAAGCAAATGCGCTGCTGCACCCAGCGCTGCAGGATGAGCAGGTGCCCACGGCAGGCAGGTCGGAGATGCAGGCAAGCAGCCCCCTGAGCTGGGCCAGGCACCCCAAAAGGGTTAAGGCTGGCTGCCAAGCCCGGGGATAGCACACACACACACATCTGTTTAGCACACCCTGACTAAGAGCAGCGTCGGTGAGGCTGGAGCGATGCCGAGTCATGCGCGATGCGCCGGGTGAGGCATCGATCTGCCGGCCTTGCGTGGGCTTTAAATACCCAGATAAGCCAAGCAAAGCTGCAAGAAGATCACATCGATATATTTACCCCACAGGCTTCCCTCTGCCCTCCTGTCATTCTGCTCTGTGCCTACCAAAGGTCTGTTGTGAAACAATCTCCTGAGCCCTGTTGCGTCGTAGCTTTCTCTAAGGCAAGCTGAATTTCCCCTGGTAACAGAGGCACAGCACCTCAGCAGCGTTCCCACCCTCCCCTCTGAATAGCTTATCATTTGATAGTGGAGCTATTCAAAATGGCATCTAGTGTTTTCTTCCTAAGGCTTCGGTGCTGAATTATTGATGAATTAGAGTGTAATTTTAAAGGAGCTGTAATTTAGCAGAACAGCTGGGTAAGTGATAAATAGAGGGTTGGCACATTTTCTCGCTGATAAGTTTTGCCTATAACAGTACTACATCCAATTTCAAGGTCAGGACTCTCATTCTCAGGCAGCATTTAGCTTTAGGAAGAAAACCAGCAAAGCACAAACATAAATTCCCTCACCCCCACAACTTCCATATGAGGCAGGTAGGTGTTGTGACATCCCTTACACAGAAAACTGCATCTTCTGAGACAGAGCCCTGTCCGAAGCCTGACACCAGCCACCAGAGAGATGTTTCAAATATAATATCTCTGAAAGCTGCCTAAAGATTTTTCCATTTATCTATTGGCTTTTTCCTGAGAGATGTTGATAAACTGAAGTCAAGACTTCAAATGAACACCTATGCCTGTATCAATAAAGACAAATACCCAAAAAAGGAGAATGGCTTAACCAAGCTCAGTTTGGCATTGAGAGAATCTAAATAAGTAAAAGAGAAGTCATATTCTAATCAGAGTGGGAGGTTTAAAACTGCTTCAGTAAGCATGGACTTTATCATGGAAAACGAGAAACTGTCCTACTGCTCTAGGAGGAACATCTTTCCTTTCTTTGAAAGAGACATCCGTCTACAGAGTGAGTCAATATTTTAAATGTTGCGACACCTCCTGGGACAGGAGACAGTCTTTCTGCCCTTTCCTACTAATTGCTTCTGAAGACCAGACCAAATAATATCCAGAAAGTTTTGCAGAAAGATAAATGGAATTGTCGTGACTGAGGACCCGGTTGTCTTGATCTTATAGATATAACAAAACCAAAATAAAATTGGCTTAGTCCTTCCAGCAAGGAAGGACTCTGGTACCTAATGAGACATAGAGTAAATTCCACCTCATTGTGAGGTGGGGTAGAACTTGTACAACAGAGAGGAAAACATTATGAGACAATTATTTACTTCTGACTAAGAGAATCTTGTTGTAGAGAATACAGAATAAACAGAGGCAGGAAAAAGGCAGTTCAATTTCATGGTAATTTGAGCATACAGTACTGGAAAGTGCAGGTTTAAATTTATCAGCATCTATTTTTAAATTATCGAGTAACAAATATATTGTTAGGATTATTCCTCTTGATCTGTTCACTCCTAAAATCTAATTGTTTAGGGAATCCCTTATAGCAAAACGTTGTTTTATTTAATCCCTCAGTTTTATCAGCTTTCAGAGAGCACTTATATACGTACCTATTTATTTATTACATATCTCCAAATGAGGAGATGCTAACACAACTGCTTTTAAACTTGCTGAGTTAATAAAGGTCAGTCCAAATCAATCCTGTAAGCTGCCATTTGGAGCTTGTGCCATACAGACCCTGATGATCGTGATCTGCAAATTTGATTCTTAGTGTCATCTTTTCACTGCAGACCTTTGAAGGGACCCGGTTTGAACTGTTTTCCAATAATGTCACAACCACACGTCACTGGAGGTGCACAGTGAACATTTCTGTCTCGCACCTTCCTCCATCTGGAATAATTTATCCAGCTGTTTCTTGGCCTAGTTCATTCTCACTTAAAAAACAAAACAAAACAAAAACAAACCCACCACAATTTAAATTAATTCTTTTTGCTTCTTTGTTACTAGAATTCTGGAATACGACTCTGGTAAAAATATGGAGAGAATGGCAAGTGCAAAAGGAAATCTTAAAAAAAAAAAACCAACAAACTTGTGCTGTCTTTCGATCCAAAGTTACCATAGCAGCCACTTCTACACTACCTGAAGGCTGGAGAAAAACAGATAAATAAAACCTGGCAGAGATCATGTTAAAACCTAGAGGTCTGTTTAGCAGCTTCTCTATTTGCATGCATGAAAACAAGCAGAGCTGTGTGTTGTTTGGATTCCTGGCATCCCTAACTTGACAGAACCATGCAGAAGGTCTCCTTGGCCCTCATTTCCTGCGGCAGTATTCTGCAGGCATCCTTTGTGAATTAATTTCTGGTAGGTTTATGTAATAATACAGGTCCACAGAAGCCATACTGTCTGATGATGAATGTGTTTCTTTTCAGTTTTTCTACAAATGAAAAAGAATGCCTAATCCCAGATGCTATCAGCTCCCTAAGAATAACCTAATCTGATGTGAAATCTCTCAGTTGAATGCAGACTTCTAATGCTTATCTAGTGGCAAAGTGATTTGTGTTTGCAAGTCTTGGAGGATGGCTCACGCATATGATATACTTATGCAGAAATAGAATCAAAACCTGTGTGATAAACTGGATATCCAGTTGATATCCAGATGTTTCATTGATCTCTTACATGCTGAGCTATTTTGTTTGAATATTTCAAACCACTGGGTCCTTGTTTACATGACTGAATGGCAAAATTACTCTGTCATTGAGAATTATGTCATCCATCAGATCAGCTAAACCACATTAGTTAACCATAGCCACATCAGGATGCTGGATCCTGCAGCCTGCCTAGAGCCAATACAATTAATTTTTAAAGTTCATTAAACTGATAGCAAAAGTAACACCAAAGAGCCATTACTGTGTAGGTCCAACACAGCTCAGTTTGGCTTCAGAACAAAGTTGGTCCCCAGCTTCAAAAGCCTCCACAGGGATGAAGAGGGATTCTTGCTTGAAGTTTATTGTTTTTTTAAGAAGGGATTTCCTCGCTGCTCCTTTGCTGGGTACAAGTGAACAATAGAGAGCACAAACAGACCCTCTCCAAGGTTAATAAAGAAAATACTTCAGCCGCATAGCTGGGATTCTTCTCTAATTCTTCTGCTAATGTACATAGCAGCTATCTCTCCATGCTAGATGGAAATCAGGGAGGAGATTACCCAGTTCAGTCCTACAACGGTGTTAATGAGATTTAGTCTCAGCGGGGCTCTCTGGTTTGTCAATTATGCCATTTTACCTGTCCTTTTGGCTTTTATTTCTCCAGTGACTTCTCTGTGCAGCTTGCCAAATAACAACGAGCAAGAGTAATGAAAACTTGCATTGTAATGCAGCTTTCATTTGAAAAAATAAACACACAGCGACAGAATATAATTCAGGGCCTGGATACACAAGAGCGCTTAAGAAAATTATTAGCTTCAGACCTATCCAGCAGTCTTACAAATGCTTAAGTACTTTCCTGAACAGGCTTTGCAAAAGTTTTGGTCTGCAATTTATTTCCATATCACCCAAGATGCAGGAATTATTATTTTCCCCGCAGCTTTATCTTTTTTGCTACAGAGAGTGCTTATGGGAGTTCAATTGCCATCACTTTGAGGACCATATTTCTACATCAGTTGAGACAGTCCATATCTCAAAGATATTGTGATGTTACCTGGACGAGGAAGACAAATGTGAGAGAACTGAGGGCAATAAAAGAGTAACAGTAAGTAACCACCAGAAAAATGAGAGCTGGGAGAACATGAACCCAAGATATATAATGTGCTTTTCACAAGGAAGAGTGCAGCTAAAGGATGCTGATAGTGGGAAGGCCAATCTGCTCTCGTGCATTCCCACAGACTTCAAATACACATTATTGTCCAGTTTAGACTTAAATTTTCACTCCTAATTTGTGCTGGCTCGGCAAGTTAGAGCACCTGTCTCTAATACTGAACCACAAATTTGAATGTCAAAATGTTCATTCAAATCCAGGGCTGTGCAATTGCTAAGAAGGAGAGTGGAAGTGTGCAGCAAGAATTTAACTTTTCTGATGGATTCAGACTCAGCTATTCTTAAGTATAATTTATGCAATTTTTCTCGTGTGGAAATTAGCGACTGAAATGTTTAACTAAATTAAATTGAGACGAAACTCATAAAATATGTATCAAAAGACTCGTGAGTAAACCTAAAAAAAAAAAAAGGGGGAAAAAAATCAGCTCACATAGAGAGGTCAAGCTAACAGCCAAGTGTGAATCTGTGCAGTCAGCTGAAAGCATTGATGATTGCCCTGTCATCAATGAAAAGATATAATTACCAACTAGACCTAAAACTCAGTTTGTGCAAGGATTGCAAATTTGCTTAATTAAGACCAGCCACCCATAAAGCCCAAATGGTTGTCAGTTCAGAAAAATCTCCCTGCAATCTGCCGAAGTTTGTGTGCTAAAAAGAAGCGTCACAAGGATTGGCAGGGTGGCCTCGTGGTTTAAAAAGAAAGTTTATTTATGAACTTGGACATGCCTGCTTCATCTGAGACCTTCAACCTGCACTTCAAATACTATTTAATTCGATTTCATATCTGCCAGGTGAGGATAATAATATGTGGCTTTTTCTGAAAGCATTTCATGATTCTTGGCTGAAAGGACATATAGAAGCGTAAACTATTTATTATTATGCAAATCGTTGTTGAGAATGACTCTGTGGCAGCTCACTGTACTTTCTTCACTTCAAAAACGCATCATCTCTTCCAATGGAATTCTCTCCTAATCCCAAAATATTCTTCCATTGTACTAAATTACCACGAAAAAGCCTCGAGGGACAAGTTCCCACATGCTCATTCATTCTTTCTTCAGTCAATGTGAAGTTAGTAAAGAGTCTGTTTAAATAATGA